>NW_006921737.1:3506482-3538522 GCF_000298275.1 Orycteropus afer afer | reverse complement strand
TGATGCAGCTCTTCCTCAGTCCTATTTTTGGAGCCTTCTAACCTAACTGGACTATTCATAAAGTTGTATGGTAATGTATCAAAGTGTATTTCTCTGCTGTTCATAAGGTTTCATAAGAATGAATGAAAAAGCTATGAAACAGGCAAATTTAGGGGCCTTGATTTATGGCATAAATTGACTGTCAAGAATAAACCAAAATACACAAACAGCAGAAGATAAACTACATAAATGGGGCCTTCCAAAAATTAAATTTTTATGTGCTTCAAAAGACTTCTCCAAAAGAGTATAAAGAGAGCCTACAGATTGGGAAAAACTATTTTGCAATGACATACCTGACAAGGCACTTAACTCTAAAATTTATAGAATACACCAAAATCTCAACAACAAATAGACAAACAATCCAATTGAAAAATGGCCAGAAGTCATGAACAGAAACTTCACGATATTCAGGCAGCCAACAAACCCATGAAGAAATGTTCACAATCATTTGTCATTAGAGAAATGCAAATCAAAACAACAATGAGATACCATCTTTCCCAAATGCTAATTGCAAAGTTCAACAAGACAGAAAATAACAAATGATGGGGAGATATTGGGATTCTCATACACTAATGATGGGACTATACAATGATACAACCATGGTGGAAAGCAGTATGACAATTCCTTAAAAAGTTGGAATTAGAATTACCATTTGATTTAGCAATCCCGTTACTAGGTATATATCCTAAAGAAGTGAAAGCCAGGACAAGAACAGATATATGCACACCCATGTTCATCACAGCACTATTTACAGCAGCAGAGACATGGAAACAACCTAAGTGCCCATCAATAAAAGAATGAATGAGAAAACTATGGTACATACATGCCATGGAATATTATGCAACACTAAAGAATAATGTAGAGTTTGTGAAACATTGTATAATGTGCATGAACTTGGAGAACATTATGCTGAGTGAAATAAGTCAATCACAGAAGGACAAATATTGCATTAGTTCACTATTATGAAAAGTCAAGGAAAGCTTTATATATGGAAAGAAATTTTCTTTGTTGGTTACCAGAAATGAGAAAGGAGGGGATGGAACACTGTTAGATAGGTAAAGACAAATATTGATTTGTGTGAAAGGAAGGGCAATGTACCAAAAATGAGTGATCAACACATTGGCATTGAGGAAGAAGGAGACATAGAGAGGTACATGGGAACTATAGACAACAAATATGAACCCTTTTGCATGTATAGTAGTGTGTAGTCAGTGATGGCAAGCATTGATCTATGGATGGATAGATAGGTGGACAGGCTGAACCATCAGCTACATCTAAGAAGTGGGAGTGTGCCCTTGACCATCTATAGGGTTGGCAGATGATGTTTTTATAAGTATTTTTGTATTTACTATAAGAATGCCCCAGGTATAGAGTAGGTCTGACAAGGAACAAGGTTGTGGTGATTTCTTGGCCACAGCCAGCTACCCTGAGGGAGGAGTAGTTGGACCTGAGGGCTTGAGACCATGGTTGCAGGGGACATCAACCTCAAGTGGAATAACATACTATACAAAAACTTTGTTCTACATCCTACTTTGCTGAGTAGTGACTGGTATCTTTGAAGCTTGCAGCCATCTAGATGCAATGATGGGTCTCTCCTCAACCTGAATAAAGAAGAATGCAGAAAACCAAAGACATATAGAAACAATTAGTCCAAGGGAGTAGTAGAACATGTGATCCTTAGCCTATATGACCATGAGACCAGAAGAAGTAGATGGTGCCTGGCTACCACTGTCAACTACTTGGAGGGGGATTGGTCAGGAGATCCTGGATAGAGTGGGAGAACAATGTGGAATACAACTCAAAATGATGAAAAAAAAAAAAACAGGTTTGCTGATATGATAGAGCCTGATGAGACCCCTGAGAGTATGGCTCCTTGTTATCCTTCAGTCTGGAAGTCTGCAATGGAACTCACTCCTGTGGTTTCCAGCCAGACAATAGACAGGCATATGAGGTGAACATTTACATCAGGTAGATTCACTCTTGGAGTGATTGGTTGTGGGAGAACTGAAGGCAGTGTTTGCACACGGAGACAGCTGGGGGTGGTGTATGGGAGGGAAGGACATAGGGAGGAAATGGGAAGAGCACTGTTACATTTCAGGGAATGGCACTCAATGTCATGAAAAAAAATATGTATGAACTGCTGTATGGAAAATGAATTTGCTATGTAAACTTTCACCAAAATCACAATAAAAATAAAATAAAATAAACCTACAATATTGAAAATAGGGAATAAGAAATGTAAATTTGTAAATAAGGACAACCGCAAAGCAATTAGAGATAATACATGGTGTAGTTACAGAACTTCCAAATGGAGAAGAAGTCAAGATGACATCAAGATACAATGGATTATTTTAAACTTGGGAGGATAAGAATAAATTATGGGGTAAATTTAAAAATTAAGAACCCTTCTCATGAAAAGAAAAAATACATAATGATTCAGTAAGCACTAAAACAACAGGAACAAAGGAAATGAGAAGAAAATCCATAAATAAAATGAACTCTGCATGGAAAAATATATGAAACAAAGAAACAATTAGCATCACACACACACACTCACATACACATATAAAACACACATACACAGGAAAATGATAGCAGTAAATTCATATGTATTGATAATCACACTGAATGTAAATGGATAAAATGCAGCACCAAGGGACAGAGAATACCAGAATGCGTTAGAAACCATAACCTACTAGTAAGATTTACCTTAGACATAAAGACAAAAATAAGCTACAAATCAAAGGATAGAAAAACATATATCAAACATATAGCAACCAAAAAAAAATTAGGAGTGGCAATATTAATTTCTGATAAAATAGACTTTGAGGCAAAAACCAGCAAAAGAGGCAAGGAAGGACAATATGTAATGATTAAATGGTCAATAAAACACGAGTACATAACTATAATAATTATTTACACACTCAAAGAGCTCCAAAATACATAAATCAAACTAACAGAACTGAAAAGAGAAATAGACAACTCCACAATGATAAATGAATACTTTAATAGACTATTTTCAATGAAGGACATAAAACTAGAAAGAAACTCAACAAAGATACAGAATGTCTAAACAATGTAATTAACAAACTAGAACTCAGAGACATATGCAAAACATTCCACCCAACATCAACATGATGTATATTCTTTTCCATTGCACACAGGACACGTTAGATCACAAAGCAGATCTCAATAATTAAAAAAAAAAAAAAATGCAATTCTACAAAGAATCTTTTCAGATCACAATGCTATAAAATAAGAAATTAACAACAGGAAGAGCAAGGGAAAAATCAAATATATGGAAAGTAAATAACATTGCTCTTAAAAACTACTGGAAAATGGGAGAGATAAAAATAAATAAATAAAAATTCCTTGAATTAAATGAGAATGAAGACACAACATACCAAAATCTTTGGGACACACCAAAAACAATCCTCGCAGTACAATTTATAACAATAAATGTACACATAACAAAGAAGAACCAAAATCAAAATGTTAACTCAACATTTCCAACAATTAGAAAAAGAACAGGTGGGAAAAACAAGCTTAAGTGACCAAAAGGAAGGAAATAATAAATTCAAACAGAAATAAATGAAACAGAAAAACAATGGAAAGAATTGATGAGACTAGAGAATGGTTCTTTAAAAGATTAATAAAATTGACAGACCATTGGCAAATTTATCAAAAGAAAAGATACAAATAACACAAATAAGATACTAAATATGTGATGTCACAACAGAAATAATTGAAGTAAAAAGGTTAGTAACAGAATAATATGGAAAAAATATACCCCCCAAAATTTGAAATTTTAGAAGAAATGGAGAAATTTCTAGAAACACACTACCTACCCAAATTAATACAATCTGAGACAGAAAATAACTAATAAAAAGAAGACATCCAACAGGTCATAAAAAACATCCCAACAACAACAACAACGAAAAGTCCTGGCCTAGACAGCTTTACTGGAAAATTCTATCTAATATTCAAAGAACTGATACCAATTATACTCAAACTATTCCAGAATGCAGAAAAGGATGGAATACTCGCAAACTTCATTCTATGAAGCAAGCATAACCCTAATACCAAAACCAAGCAAAGGCATCACTAAGAAAGAAAATTACAGACAAATATCCTTCATGAACATAGATGCAAAAATTCTTAACAAAATACTAGACAACAGAACCCAACATTTCAAAAAAATAATATATCAAGACCAAGTGAGATTCATATAAAATATGTAAGTAAGAATGGTTCAATATTCAAAAACAACCTAATTCACTAAATGAATAAAACAAAGGAATAGAACTATATGACAAAATTCACCACTCATTCTGGATAAAAATGCACAGCAAAGTAAAAACAGAATGGTGATTTCTTAATATAATTAGGGCATATACTCAAAACCAACAGCCAACTTATTATCAATGGATAGAGATGGAACACATTACCCTTGTGAACAGGAACTTAACAAGGATTTCCTTCATCACTCCTATGCAATATTTTATTGACAGTCCTAGCTAAAGCAATAAGACAAAGAGGGAAATAAAAGGCATCCAAATTGGCAAAGAAGAAGTAAATCCATCTCTACTTACAGATGATATGATCCTGTACATAGAAAAGCCCAGAAACTCAACAAGAAAGCTGTTGAAACTAATAAGATCCAGCAATGTTGCAGGTATGAGATCAACATACAAAAATCAGATTCCTCTAAACTAGCAAAGAGACCTCTGAAAAGGAAATCAGGAAAATAATATCACTTACAATGGCCACCCAAAAGATTAAATACTTTGGAACACATCTAACCAGAAATGCAAAAGATCTATACAAAGAAAACTACAAAGCATTACTACAAGAAATCTAAAAAGATTTACATAAGTCTTAACATTGTGAAAATGCCAACACAACCCAAAGGAACAGATATAAGGCAATCCTGACCCACCTTTCATCATCATCATTTAAAGAAATAGAACTAATCATCAACTTTATGTGAAAAGGAAAAAGAACCCAGGTAAATAGAACACTATTACAGAAGAATAAAAAAGTTGGAGGTCTCATACACCCTGATCTCAAAATCTACTATATAGCCACACTACTCAAAATAGTCTCATATTGGTACAATGACAGACACATAGACTAATGGAACAGAATTGAGAATCCAGAAGTTAATTCATACACCTGAGGATAGCTGATCTTTCACAAAGGGCTGAAATCCATTAAATAGGGGAAGGGATAGTCCTTTAACAGATTTTGCTGGGGAAAATTGGATATCCATTTTCAGAAAAATGAAACAGGATTCACATCTCTCACCAAATACAAAATCTAACTCAAGATGGATCAAGGACCTAACTGCAAACTCTAAAACTATAAATATCATCAGAGAAGAAATAGAGACAAACTTAGGAACCCTAATGCATGGCATAAATACACTATTAAATATAGCTAAAAATGCACAAACAGTGGAAGACAAACTAGATAACTGGGACCTCTTAAAATTAAACATGTATGCACATCAAAAAACTTCACTAAAAAAATGAGAAGAGAACCTACAGATTGGGGAAAAAATTTTGACAACTACATGTTGGATAAGGGACTAATTTATAGAAAACTGCATCACCTCAGCAACAAAAAGATAAACTATCCAATTTAAAAATGAACAGAGGATATGAACAGACACTTCCCCCAAGAAAACATTCAGGTTCCCAACAAACACATGAAGAAATGCTCACAATTATTACCAACTAGAGAGATGCAAATCAAAATACCAATGAGATATCATCTCATCCAGCTTTAGTAGCAAAGTTCAAAAATAGAGGAAACAACAAATACTGGTGAAGTTATGCAGAGGCTGAAATCCTTATATGCTGCTGGTGAAACTGTAAAATGGTGCAACCACTGTGGAAAACACTATGGCACTTCCTTAAAAAGCTGGAAAAATAAATACCATATGAGCCAGCAATCATACTAAGAAATATCCTAGAGAAATAAGAGGCATGATAACAATCTAGACACATCAACATTCATCACAGCATGATATGCAATAGCAAAAAGATGGAAACAACCTCGATGAACAACAACAGATGAATATATGATATTTATACATACAAATATATCCATGAATATAGTAAAGCACACAGGGGGCAAAGTTAACCAAACACCTTGAGGGAATGAGGCACTGGGCCTGGGGCTCAGGACCACTGCCACTGTCTTGGAGGACAGCAAGGCCAATTTACACAACATAGTCCACAAAAACAATGTTCTACATCCTACTTTAGTGAGTATCGACAGGATCCTAAAAGATTGTCAATAGCCATCAAAGGTGCAACTATTGGTCTCTTTCTGTTTGGAGTAAAGAAGAGTGAAGAAAATCAAAGACACAAGGAAACAATTAATGCAAAGTTCTAATGGACCATGTGAACCCTAGTCTACATGTCACTGAGACCAGAAGAATGAGATGATGCCCAGGTACCACTACTGACTGCTTTCAAAGGGATCGCAATAGGAGGTCTTGGATAGAGTAGGAGAAAAAAGTGGAATAAAATTGAAAATAATAATAAAAAAAAAAAAATACCAGGCTTACTGGTTTGAAAGAAACTGGTGGATCCAAGCCTATGGACCAAAGACACTCTTTAAGCCTGGAACTGAATTCATCCCCAAAGCTCAAGTATCATTCAAACAACAGACAGCCCTGTAAGGTGAATATTAACACTAGCACTCCTTAGAACTATCAATCATATGATATCAAAAGGACAGCATTTGCCCAGGGACAAAGCTCAGAAGGCAGGAAGAGATAAGAAAGAAGGATGAATAGAGACGGTAAACACAAAGAGTACTGTGACATTATGGGGATTGCAATGAATATCACAAAACAACACGTGTATAAGTTATTGAATGTAAACTATTTTCCTCTGTAAACATTCCCCCAAATCACAATTAAAAGTTTAAAAAGAAAATGAGTTCCAAGTAGATGAGGATGGCTGGGATTTCTTCCTTAGATTTGGAAATGCTGTTATTGTTAAGTGCCGTTGAGTCAACTCCAACTCATAGTGACCCTATGTACACACAATGGAACACTGCCTAGTCATGCACCAGCCTCACAATCCTTAATACATATAAGCCCATTGCTACAGCCACTGTTTCAAACCATCATCATCTTTTTCCCTGATCCTCCACTTTACCAAACATGATATCCTTCTGACAGCGTGAACATGACAATGGTCACTCCTGATAACATGGTTAAAGTAAGTGAGAAGTCTGGTTATTCTCACTTCCAAGGAGCATTCTGGCTGCACTTCATCCAGGACAGATTTGGTAGTCCTTCTGGAAGTCCATGGTACTTTCAGCATTCCTCGCCAACACCACAACTCAAAAGCAACAACTCTTCTTCAGTCTTCCTTATTCATTGTCAAGGTTTCACACACATATGAAGCAATTGAAAACACCATGGCTTGGGTTAGGTGCACTTTAGTCTTCAAAGACACATCTTTGCTTTTCAGCACTGAAAAAGAGGTCTTTTGCAGCAGATTTCTCCAGTGCAATACATCGTTTCATTTCTTAACTGCTGCTTCCATTGGTGTTGATTGTGGTACCAAGTAATATGAAATTTGGCAACTCTAATCTTTTCTCCATTTTTTGTGATGCTGCTTATTGATCCAGTTGTAAGGATTTTTGTTTTCTTTATGTTGAGGTATAATCCATAATGCAAACTGTAGTCTTTAATCTTCATCAGTAAGTGCTTCGAATGATCTTCACTTTCAGCAAGCAAGGTTGTGTCATCTGCATGTTGTTGTTGTTATTTCCCGTCTAGTCAGACCCGATTCATAGTGACCCCTCCTTGGTTTTCTATGGCAGAATCACTACGGAAGTAGATTGCCCAACCTTCCTTCCAAGGATTTATTAATGAGTCTTCCTCCAATCCTGATAATACATTTTTCTTCAAATAATCTGGCTTCCTGGATTATTTGCTCAGCATACAGATTAAATAAATATGATGAAAGGATACAACCCTGATGCACTCCCTTCCTGACTTTAAACCATCTAATATTCCCTTGTTCTTTTCAAACAACGGTCTCCTGGTCTATGTACAGGTTCCTCACGAGCACAATTAAGTGTTTGGAAATTTCCATTCTTCTCAACTTTCAGAAATGCATGCTTGATTCAGAAGAGGATGTGGAATTAGGGATATCATTGCTGATGTCAGATGAATCTTGGCTGAAAGCAAAGAATTCCAGAAAGATGTTTATTTGTGTTTTCTTGACATGCAAAAGAATTTGATTGTGTGAATCATAACAAATGATGGATAACATTGGGAAGAATGGGTAAAGTGGAGGGTCAACGAACAAGGGAAAGACCTTCAATGAGATGGATTGAAACAATGGCTGCAACAATGGGCTCAAGTACAGCAGGGATGATGAGGCTGGCACAGAACAGGCCAGTGTTTCATTCTGTTGTACATAAGATTGCTATGAGTTGTAGACAACTCTATGGCACCTAATGACAATGCAATGTTATCCATAATTTGCTATGATCCAAACAATCTTATGCTTTTGCATAGTTAATAAAACAGGTGAACATCTTTCTGGTGTTCTTTGCTTTCAACCAAGATCCATCTGACATCAGCAATGATATCCCTTATTCCACATCATCTCTGAATTCTGCTTGCATTTCTGGCAGCTCTCTGTCAATATATTGCTGCAATCATTTGTAATTATCTTCAGTAGGATTTGACTTGCATGTGATGTTAAGGATATTGTTAAATTGTTCCCACATTCTGTTGGATAACCTTTCTTGGGGATGGGTACAAATATGGATCTCTTTCAGGCAGTTGGCGAGGTGGCTGTCTTGCAAATATCTTGGCATAGATAAGTGAGTGCCTCTAGCGTGTCATCTGTTTGTTGAAACATTTCAATGGGTATTCTGTCAATTCCTGGAGTCTTGTTTCTTAACAATCTGTTCAGTGCAGCATCAACTTCTTTCTTCAATACCATTGGCTCTTGTTCATACGCCACCTCCTGAAATAGATGAACATTGACCAATTCTTTTTTTTTACAGTGACTCTGTGTATTCTTTCCATCTTCTTTTGATGTTTCCTGCATTGTTCAATATTTTTCCCATAGAATCTTTCAATATTGTGACTTGAGGCTTGAATTTTTCTTCAGTTCTTTCAGCTTGAGAAAAGCCAAGTGTGTTCTTCCCTTTTGGTTTTCTAACTCCAGGTCTTTGCACATTTCATTATAATAATTGACTTTGTCTTCTCCAGCTGCTCTTTGAAATCTGTTCAGCTCTTTTGTGTTGTCATTTCTTCCATTTGCTTTAGCTACTCTTTGTTCACAAGCAAGTTTCAGAGTCTCTTCTGACATCAATTTTTGTCTTTTCTTCCTTTCCAGTCCTTTTAATTACTTTTTGCTTTTTTTATATATGATGTCCTTGATTTCATCTCACAATTCCTCTGGTTTTTAGTCATTGGTGTTCAATGAATCAAATTTAGTCTTTAGATGTTCTCTAAATTTAGGTGAGATATAACCAAAGTCATATTTTGGTTCTCATGGACTTCTTTTAATTGTCTTCAGCTTCAACACGAGCTTGCGTATGAGCAACTGATGGTCTGTTACACAGTCAACTGCTGGCCTTGTTTCAGGTGAACATATAGAGCTTCTCCATCACCTCTTTACACAGATGTAGTTGATCTGATTCCTGTGTATTCCATTTGGTGAAGTCCAGGTGTATAGATGCCATTTATGTTGTTGGAGAAATTTATTTGCAATGGGTAAATCAATAGTCTTGAAAAATTCTATTATGCCATCTCCAGTGTCATTTTTATCACCAAGGCCATATTTTCTAATTACTGGTGATTCTTCTTTGTTTCCAACTTTTGCATTCAAATCACCAGTGATAATTAGCATACCTTGATTGAATATTTGGTCAATTTCAGGCTGCAGAAGTCAGTAATAATCTTCAATATCCTCATCTTTGGTTTTGGTGGTTGGTGTGTAAATTTGAATAATAGTAGCATTAACTGGTCTTCCTTGTAGGCATTTGGATATTATCCTATCACTGGCAACGTTGTACTTCAGGGTAGATCGTGAAATATTCTTTGTGATGATGAATGGCATGCCATGCCATTCCTCTTCAACCAGTCACTCTTGGCATAATAGATCATACTGTTATCTTATTCAAAATGGCCAAAACCAGTCCATTGCAGTAGAGCATTGTACTTTGTGGAGGCAACTCTTCCCCAAGTTATACTTTGAGTGCCTTCTGAACTGTGGGGCTCATCTTCTGGCACTATATCAGACAATGTTTCAGGGCTATTATTCAAGTTTTCTAGTAATATAACAGACAATGTTTCACTGTTATTCACAAGGTTTTCACTGGCCAATTCTTTGAGAAGTAGATGGGCCCTTCCTTCTTCCAAGTCTGTCTTAGTCTGGAAGCTCCACTGAAACTTGTCCACCATGGATGACCCTACTGGTATTTGAAACACCAGTGGTATAGCTTCCAGCTTCACAGGAACAATGTAAGCCACCACAGGATGACAAACTGACAAATGAGTGGTGTATCTGGAAATGAGTGCTTCTTTACTGAATGAAAAGCAAAAATGGATGCTGAGGGACTGATTACTCACCACTCTTCTGTCATTTTGTCATACTGTAGTGGTTAGTATACTACTATAATGCTGGAAGCCATGCCACCAGTATATGAAACGCCAGCAGGGTCATCCATGATGGACAAGTTTCAGTGGAGCTTCCAGACTAGAACAAATTAGGAGAAAGATCTGATGATCTACTTCCAAAAATTAGCCAATGAAAATTTTATGGATCACAATAGAACATTATTCAATGAGTTTGCTTTGGACAAGTCAACAGGAGGTATCAAGCACTACAGGAGGACTTCCTATTTGGTAAGGCCCAACATGGGCAAGGGAGATGAATTAGCACAATAGTTACAATGGGTTTGAACATGTGAACAGTCCTGAGAATAACACAGCACCAGGAAGCATTTCATTCTGCTGTATGAAAGGTTGCCGTGAGTCAGAGTCAACTTGGCAGTACTAACAACAACACATATAGTTGGTTCTCCATAAAACTTTGTTAAAATTGAAGAAGAATTTGGAATATGAGTTACTTTGGATTACCTTGAAGAAGGTCAGTAGAAGTCAGTCATGGCATGGACATAATTCATGACAATCATGGCTTCAATTTGTTGTAAGTATTTGTGGTTAAGAATTGGAATCTTGATATTTTACCCCTTTCAATATCACCAATTAAAATCATGTCAAGAAAAATTAAGCATATTAAGAATGGTTCACCTATTGTTGACCACTACTCATCTGTCAGTTTGTTGTACTGTGGTGGTTTGTGTGTTGCCATGATGCTGGAAACTATGCCACTGGTATTTCAAACACCATGGTATTTTCAATCACTTCATATGCATGTTAAGTCTGGACAATAAATAAAGAAGATCGAAGAAGAATTGACGTGCTTGCATTGTGGTGTTGGAAAGAGTATTGAGTATACCACGGACTTCCAGAAGAGTGAATAAATCTGTCTTGGAAAAAATACAATCAGAATGCTCCTTAGAAGGGAGGATGGTAAGATTTCATCTCCCATACACAAGAGTGCTCGGTCCCTGGAGAAGGACATCATATTTGGTAAAGTAGAGGGTCAGCAAAAAAAATGATGAAGACATTCAATGGGATGGATTGACACAATGGCTGCAACAATGGGCTCAAACATTGCAATGATTGTAAGGATAGCACAGGGTCATGCAGTGTTTCATTCTGTTGTACATAGAGTCACTATGAGTCAAAGCCAACTCAAAGGCACTTAACAACAATACCACCTACTTTTGAAGAAAATACAAATTTTCTTTCCCAAACTGCTTTGACAGCTGTGGTCAAAACCACAGATGATAGTTAAGAATCAGATTTCAGGGTGACTTTGAAGAAGGAACTACTAGATATTAAATACTATTCTTTAAACCAGAAATATTGGAAATAAAATCTTAAGCTACTCCTGAACCATTCTCCCCCTCAGCAATGAGAATTGCTAGCACCAAGCTGCTCATCTCCACCGTACAGTCAACACAGCAGGCTTCTCACAGTTCAGTTCTCTGTAGTCTGTACTCTCTTAACCCTTCTATGAGGTATGAGTTTTGAAGTCATAGTTAATTTTCCATTTTGCCCTCTGGACATGACTTCCATCTTATTTGTGTATTCTTAGTGTCTGAAAATCCTACAAAATAGGAGAACTCAGGAAAAAAAAATGCCATCAGATTCCTGCTTTTTTTCCTTTCAATCTCCAAGTATATTTCATTTCCTGTTTTGAGGAGCAACATCTTGCCTCTTCCTGTTGTCTGGGCTTTTTGTTTATCACTTAAGGCTTAGACACTTATCAAATCCCTGTGTTCTCTGCTGGGCAAAGCTGTAGAATTTTAACCTAAGTGATTTGTTCTGTTATTCCACATATCTTCAGCCTTGTCTAATGCATGCTCCTGCCTTGGCATTATCTGTGATCTCTGAGTTCATCTACTAGCTTTCCATCCTTGTTAGCCACTGTGTATTTTATAAACAGACTGACTGATGGGTTTCACTTAAAGTAATATGATTTCTCCCAAAATGAATGTTTAAAAGTAGCAGATGAAATTTTAGTTCTTTAAAATGCAATGGATGTAAATCAGATTAATGGTCCAGTTGATTTAGGGAACATCCGGGAATTTCATTTCCTGTCTGAGCCGCTGGAGCTTTAACATTAAGTTTTGGTAGGTAAATATGGTTGGGCCCTGTCATTTATCACCTATAGCTGCACTGAAAACACATCAGGTTGAAATGTTGACAGGTAAATTGGGCTCTGTTTTCCAGCAAAACAAATTTCAGTAACCAAGCTCTTTTGCCCCTCTTTACTCATTCTCTTAGAACAATAACAAAAAAAGATTCCACATGTGAATATGGATATCCAAAGGGTTCTTTTTCTTCTGTCATTATCCCAGGAAAGAAGCAACACTATGTAACTACAGAGTTTTCTCCTAACAGTATGCCATTTCAAGAAAAGACTTCCATGTTCATTCACCACTTATTAGTTCTCCTATTTTTTTTTTTTTTTTCATGGAGATAATAATGGTTCAGTGGCAGAATTCTTTCCAATGAAGTCAGTGAAGGATTCCATGTTGCTGTGATGCTGAATAGGTTTCAGTGGAGCTTTCTGACTGAGAAAGACTAGGATTAAAGGCCTGGTAATCTACTTCCAAAAATCAGCAAATGTAAACCCTGTGGATCACAATGGTCCAATTTACAACCTATCATGGAGATGGCACAGGATCGGGGAGCATTTCATTTCCTTGTGCATGAGTCATAATCCATCAGAGGTCTACTAAATATCAGCTAACAACAACAATAACAAGGTTTATTGAGTTACTTCAATAATGTAGGTAGACAATATGAGGAATTAAAAAAAAATATGGTGAAAACTAGTGTTCATAAAAATATTTGTGCATTAATGTGCACAGCAAATTTATATATAACTCTCCAAATTGGAAATAACCCAGATACTCATTCACAAGTGAATAGATAAATTATGGTTACATCTATATAATGGACTATTACTGAGTAATAAAAAGAACAAACTATTGATGCACACAACAACATGGATGAATCTGAAAATAATTATGTTAACTGAAAGAAGCTAGATTTAAAAAAAAATACATACTATATTATTCCATTTATATAAAATTCTGGAAAATAGAAACTCATCTATGAGGACAGAAAGAAAATTGGTAGTTGGGCACATTAGTGGGAGAGGAGATGGAGAGAAGTGAGATGGTATTAAAAAAGAGCACTGGGAAACTTTTTAGGAAGATGGGTTATTATCTTATTGAGGTGATATTTTATCACCTTAATTATTAATATGTTATTGAGATAATAATTATATGAGATAATTATTGTATTATTGAGGTGATGCTTCCACAGGTATATACACATATGACAAAACTTATCAAATTGTACAATTTAAAGAAATGTAATGTATTGAATGCTGATTATATCTCAATAATAATATTTTTTTTAAAAAAAAGTAGGGAGTTATATTGCCTGAATTCAAGTCTTTGATCCATTATCTGTGAGTTGTGTGATTTGACAGTTCACTTGATCTGTTAAGTCTCTGTTTCCTCAATTGTGAAAGGTTAATAATATTAACTTACTTGAGAAGGTTATTAGGAGCTCTCATAGCATAGTGCCTAAGGCACTTGGCAGCTAACCAGAAGGCTGGCGGTTCAAACCCAGCAGCCACTCCTCGGAAGGAAGGTTGGGCAATCTACTTCTGTAGTGATATCATGTTGGAAACCAAAGGAGGGGTCTCTGTGAGTCGGATCTGACTTGACAGCACATAACGACAAGAACAACAGCAGAAGGTTATTAAGGTGGCTAGGTGATCAAACTCTTAAGCACTTACCTACTGCCCCAAACATTGGCAGTTTGGAAAGAGCCCCCAGCCCCTAGAGGTGTATTAAGGAGCTCTGGTGGTATAGTCATAAGTCATTTGGCTACTAACCAGAATGTCATTGGTTCAAACCCACCATCTGCTCCATGGGAGGACGATGAAGCAATCTACTTCCATAAACAGTTGAAGCACTGGAAACCCAATGGGGGTTATTATGAGTCAGAGTTGATTCGATGGAGGTGGGTTTTTAGAGGCATATAGGAAGGCAAGCCTGGTAATCTTCCAAAAGTTTATAGCCCTGGAAATACTATATTAAAAAAAAAAAAGAATAACAAAACAATATTTCATGATCAGATGGCATTCATACCAGGTATGAAAGGATTAGAAAAATCAATCAATGTAACTGACCACATAAATAAAATACAGGAAAAGAATATTCATTTCAATTGATGCAGAAAAGACATTTGACAAAATCCAACACCTTTTCTCAATTAAAAAAAAGAAAAAACTTAGCAAAATAGGAGTAGAAGGGAAATTCCTCCGCATCGAAAGGAGATATAGGCAAAACCAACAGCTAACATTATTTTTAACGGAAAAAGACTGAAAGCCTTCCCCTGGAGAACAAGAATGAGATAAGGATACCCACTACCACGCTCCAATTCAATATTTCACAGAAGTCTTATCCAGAGAAATAAGACAAGAAAACAAAATAAAGGATATCCAAATTGGAAAAGAAGTAAAACTGCCCTATTGACAGATGGCATGATCCAGTACATAGAAAATCTCAGAGATTTCATAAGAAAGCTACCAGATCTACTAGAAGGATTCAGCAAAGTGATGGAGTACAAGAACACACAAAAATCAATTGGGTCCCTGTACACTAACAAAGATAACTCTGAAAAGGAAATCAAGAAAACAATATCATTTACCTAACATCCAAAAGGACAAAATGTTGTTATTGTTGTTGTCGTTGCCGTTGTTAAGTGCTATCAAGTCAGCTCTGACTTATAGCAACCCTACGTACAAAGGAATAAAACACAGCCCAGCCTTATGCCTTCCTGGCAATCCTTGCTTTACCTGAACCCACTGTTGCAGCCTTTGTGTCAATCCATCTCATTGACGGTCTTCTCCTTTTTGCTGAGCCTTCACTTTACTAAATATGATATTCTTCTCCAAGGAGTAGCACCTTCTGACAACATGATCAAAGTAGGTGAGAGGAAGTCTGGCCATTCTCACTTCCAAGGAGCATTCCTGCTGCACTTCTTCCAGTACACATTTGTTCATCCTTCTGGAAGCCTTTCAGTATTCTTCACCAGTACCACAACACAAAAGCATAAAGTCTTCCTTATGCTTTCACTGCATATACTCACTGCCATAGAGTCTATTTGACTCATAGCGACTCCTCTTTGGGTTTCCAAAGTGGTATCTTGATGAAAGTAGATTGCCCAATCTTCCTTCAGAGAAGTGCTAGTGGATTTGAATCACTAGCCTCTGGTTAGTAGTCAAATGCCTTAGGCACTATGCCACCAGATCTCCTTCACATGAATATAGGTGGTTGAAAATATCATGGCCTGGGTTAGGTGCATTTTAGTCTTCAAAGAGACATCATTGCTCTTCAGTACTTTAAAGAAGCCTTTTGCAGCAGATTTGCCCAGTGCAATACGACATCTGATTCTTGACTGTTGCTTCCATTAGTGTTGATTGTGAATCCAAGTAATATGAAATCTTTGAAAACTTCAAACTTTTCTCCACTTATCATGATGCTGCTCATTGGTTGACTTGTGAAGATTTTCATTTTCTTTATGTTGAGGTGTAATCCATAACATAGACTGTAATCTTTAATCTTCATCACTATATGCTTCAAGTAATCTTCACGTTCAGCAAGCAAGGTTGTGTCATCTGCATATTGTGTTCTGTTAATGAGTCTTCTTTCAATACTGATGCTGTGTTCTTCATATTGTCTAGCTTCTTGGATTATTTGCTCAGCATACATATTGAATAAGTATGGTGAAAAGATAAAACCCTGATGCACTCCCTTCCTGACTTTAAACCATGCAGTATCCCCTTGTTCTGTTCAAACAACAGCCTCCTGGTCTATGTACAGCTTCCCTATGAACACAGTTAAATGTTCTGGAATTCCCATTCTTCTCAATGCTATCCATAATTTGTTATGAGTCACACAGTTGAATGCTTTTGCATAATCAATAAAACACAAGTAAACATCTTTCTGGTTGTTCTGGTTACCTAGTGCTGCTCTGAGAATATACCACAAATGGGATGACTTTAACAAACAGGAGTTTATTCTCTTAGTTTGGAGGCTTTAAGTCCAAGTTCAAAGTACCAGGCTCTAGGGGCTGTGTGAAAGCCCCTCAACCTTGAGGTTCAGCTTTGCCTCCTGCTCCTGGCCCACTGGAACTAGAGGCTTTTCTTTACGCAGATAGCTTCTGGCTGCTGAGACTGACAAGCCCAAGGTTGACAAGTAAAAAGGCACAGTCCCAATGTTACCAAACTACATTGCAGGCCATTAACTCAAATCCAGTGCAAGTCCCAAGGTCGGCAGACCATGGCAGAGTGCTGAACAATGACACAGCTACATGCAGGGTTCAAGTGTGCCATAAGCTAGAGACCATTCTCAAAGCTGCTGCTTATATACAGGAAGCACACCACATCCCTAAAGCAGCTACTCAGCTGCTTGTAGTAGATCCCCCCATGGAGTTGATTGCCAGTCTCATCATGGAATATCTATCACCAGCTGCCCAGCCACTCAACCAGGACCAGCCAAGTTGACATACAACTTTACTACACTAGTATTCTTTGTTTTCAGCCAAGATCCATCTGACACCAGCAATGATATCCCTTGTCCCATGTCCTCTTCTGAATCCACCCTGCATTTCTGACAGTATCCTGTCACTACACTGCTACAACCATTTTTTCAATTACCTTCAGCAAGATTTTACTTACATATGATGTTAATGATACTGTTCAATGATTTCCACATTCTGTTGGATCACCATTCTTTGGAATGGGCACAAATATCTCTTCCAGTCAGTTGGCCAGGTAGCTGTCTTTCAAATTTCTTGGCATAAACTAGTAAGTGCTTCCAGTGCAGCATTGCTTTGTTGAAACACCTCAATGGGTATTCTGTCAATTCCTGGAACTTTGTCTTTTGCAAATTCCTTTAGTGAAGCTTTGACTTCTTCCTTCCATATCATTGGTTCTTGATAATATGCCACCTCCTGAATTAGAAGAACATTGTCCAGTTCTTCATTGTACAGTGACTCTGTGTATTCCTTCATTTTCTATTGATACTTCTTGCATCATTCAATATTTTGCCCGTAGAATCTTTCAGTATCGTAACTTGAGGCTTGATTTTTTTTTCTTCATTTCTTTCAGCTTGAGAAATACTGAGGGAATTCTTCTCTTTTGGTTTTCTAACTCCAGGTTTTTGCACATTTCATTATAATAATTGACTTTGTCTTCTCAAGCTGCTCTTTGAAATCTTCTGTTCAGCTCTTTTATCTCATCATTTCTTCCATTTACTTTAGCTACTTTCTATTCAAGAGCAAGTATCAGAGATTTGATCGTTGGTGTTCAGTGCTTCAAATTTATTATTTGGAAGGTCTGTAAATTCAGTTGGGATATAATCAAAATCATACTTTGGGTCTCATGGACCTGTTTTAATTGTCTTCAGCTTCAACTTGAACTTACATATGAACAGTTGAAGGTCTGTTCCACAGTCAACTCTTGGTTTTGTTTTAGCTGAAGATATTGAGTTTCTCCATCACCTCTTTTCACAGATGTAGTCGATCTAAATCCTGTTTATTCCATCTGGTGAGGTTCACATGGATAGCTGCCATTTATGTTGTTGATAAAAGGTATTTGCCATGAATAAGTCTTACAAAATTCTATCATGTGACCTCCAGTATCATTTCTATCATCAAGGCCGTATGTTCCAACTACTAATGATTCTTCTTTGTTTCCAACTTCAGCATTCTAATCACCAGTGAAAATAACTATATCTTGATTGCATGTTTGGTCAATTTCAGACTGCAGAAGTTAGTAAAAATCTTCAATTTCCTTGTCTTTGTCTTTAATGGTTGGTGCATAAATTTGAATAATAGTATCCTATCACTGACAGTATTTTACTTCAGCATAGATCTGGAAACATTATTTGTGATGATGAATGCCATGCTGTTACTCTTCAATTAGTCATTCCTGGCATAGTAGACCATATGATTTTCTGATTCAAAATGACCAGAACTCTTCCATTTCAGCTCACTGAAGCCTGGAATATTGATCATTATGCAATTATTCTAGATTCATATTTCATGTACATTCCACTTTCTGATTATAATGAATGTTTGCAGCTATTTCTTCCCATTTTGAGTCATACCACATCAGCAAATGGAGGTCCTGAAAGCTTCTCCATCCACTTCATTAAGGTTAACTCTACTCTGAGGAGTCAGCTCTTCCTCAATCATATTTTGAGTGCTTTTTGACCTGAAGGGTTCATCTTCTGGCACTCTATCAATGTTTCAGGGAGGTTCATCAAGTTTTCCAGTAATATATCAGACAGTGTTTCACAAGGTTTTCACTGGCCAATTTTTTTTCAGAATTGGGTAGTCCTTCCTTCTTCCAATTTTATCTTAGTCTAGAAGCTCTGCTCAAACATGTTAACCATGGGTGACACTGCTGGTATTTGAAATACTGGTAGCATACCCTCCAGTCTCAAAGCATCAAGCAAGCCACTACAGTATGTCCAACCAACAGATAAGTGGTGGAAAAGGATAAAATACCTAGGAAAAAATCTAACCAGGGAAGTAAACAATGTGTACAGAGAAAATTATAAAACACTCCTACAAGAAAACTATAAAATATATCTACATAAATGGAAATTGTTCCAAATTAATACATCAGAAAGAGTCAACATTGTGAAAATGTCAATATCATTCAAAGTAATCTATAGATATATTGGGATCCTGATCGAAACCCTAACAATATTCTTTAATGAAATGGAAAAAATCAATTACCAAATTTATATGGAAAAGAAAGAGGTCTCAAATAGCCAAAGTAATATTGAAAAAGAAGAACAAAGTAGAAGGCCTCACACTTCCCAATCTTGAAAACTACATTATACTTCAGTAATCAAAACAGCCTGGCACTGTTCAGTGACAGACACATAGACCAATGGTATAGAACCCAGAAGTAAATCCACTCATATTTGACAGCTGATCTTTGACAAAGGGTCAAAGTCCATTCAATGGGGAATGGTGCTGATGAAACTGGATATTCATTTGCAGAAAAATGAAACAGGATCCATACCTTACACCATACCTGAGTAAAAAAAATAAATAAACCTAACTCAAAACAGATCAAAGATCTAAATGTTAAAGCTAAAAAGCTAAAGCTATTGAATGATAATTTAGGGGCAAACTACCAAAAACCAAACCAAACTTGCTGCCATCAAGTTGATTTCAACTCATAGTGACCCCCATTGGGTTTCTGAGGTGGTAAATCTTTACAGAAGTAGATTGCCAAGTCTTCCTTCCATGGAGTGGCTGGCAGGTTTGAATCACCAACATTCTGGTTAGCAGTCAGATGCCTTAGGCCCTAGCCTTTAAAACACAACTACACATGAGCAAAGGACAGAAGATAAATTAGATAATTAGAACCTCTTAAAAACTGAATACTTATATTCATGAAAGGCTTTATGAAAGGAATAAAAAGGGAACCTAAAAACTGGGAATAATCTTTGGCAACAGCATATCTGATGAGAGTCTAATCTTTAAAATTCCTAGAAAACATCAACAACTCAACAACAAAAGGACAAACAATCCAATCAAGAAATGGTGAAAGAAGATGTACAGACACTTCACCGAAGAGGATATCTGGGCACTTAAACACAGGGAAAGATGTTGATCATTGGCCATCAGAGAGATGATTAAAACTACAGTGAGAATCCCTGTCATCCCTGCAAAATGACAATGATCAAAAAAAATAATAATAATAATAAAATAAAATAATAGAAACAGCAAATGCTGGTAAGAATGCTGGGAAATTGGAACTCTTATAAACTGCTCGTGGGAGTGTAAAATGGTGCAACCAGTATGAAAAATTGTATGGCACTTCCTCAAAAACCTCAAAATAGAAATTCCTAATGATCCAGCAATTCCACTCCTAAATATATATCCTGGAGATGTAAGAGCAGTGAGATGAAAGAAATATGTACACTTATGTTCATTGCAACATTATTCACAATAGCAACAAAGAGTGAAAAAACCTAAGTGTCCTTCAACAAATCAATGGATAAACAAATTTTAGTACCTATATACAGAGGAATACTACACATCTAAAAATAATAATTAGGAGTCTGTAAAACATAAATGGATGAATCTGGAGGACATTATGCTGAGTGAAATAAGTCAATCACAAAAGGACAAATACTGTATGGTCTCACTTTTTAAAAAAGTCAGGAATAGGTATATACACAAAAGCAATGTTCTTTGATGGTCACTATGTGGGAGGAGGGAGGGGAAATCACTTTCTAGATAGGCATTTGTTACTTTTAGTGATAGGCAAGTCAATACCCTATGCAGGTGAAGTCAGCGTAACTTGTCCAAGGTAAATGAAGACAGTGAGAAGTATGCAAGATTATGAGAATTTCAGTAAATACTTACATAATTTTGCAACAAAAATAATAGTAGTCAAAAAATATTTGTGTGGTTATATAGGTAGATATGTATGTACAACATATATGTGTATAGGAAGGCACATGTGAGTATATGGGTGTGCATGTATGGGTGTATATGCAAGCATATATGTTTGTGTTCACTGCATATATATATATATATATATACACACACACATATATATATATATATGTATACACACATATACACAGATATATATACACATACACACCACACACATATATATATACACATATATAATAAGCTACATAAAGGGCACAGTTACAGGTTCTTCCTAGATATAATCAAACACCTTATGGGATTAGTTTACTGAGTTGAGAGCTTGGGACCATAGTCATTAGGGACAACTCAGTTAGTTGGCATAACATAGTTCATAAAGAGTGCTCTACATCCTAGTTTTGTAAGTAGTGACTGGGGTCTAAAAAGCTCACAATACAACTAAGCTGAGATACAACTATTGGTCTCTACTTGTCTGGGACAAAATAGATTAAAGAAACCAACGACTTACAGAAGAAACTTGTCCATAGGTCTATAGCCCACATTAACTTGGCTTATCTAGGCTGAGACTACAAGAACTAGATGGTACTATCAGCACCAACTGTTCTGATAAAGGACACAATAGAAGGTCTTGGATAGAAAAAAGAAAAATATAGAACAAAACTTAAATTCCTAGAAAATGCCAGACTTACTGCACAGATAGAGACTAGAAGAACCCCTGAGACTCTTACATGAAGATACCTTTTGAATTTGGAAGTGAAGTCACTCTCAGTGGTCAACTTTCATCCAAATAAACAGGTAACAACCTGTGAGTACTCTGCTCCCTTAAATAACTAACTGAATGAGATCACAAGTTCAACATTTACCCTAAACCAAAGATGAGCAGTTAAAGAGAAGCAGGCAAGCTAGATTAATGGAAACAGAACCAACAGAATGGAAATAATAAGAATGTTAACTCACTGTGAAATATATAACCAATTTAATGGAAAAAATATGTATAAGAATTGTTAAATCATAACCTAATTTGCTGTGTAAACTTTTACCTAAAACACAGTAAAAGACTTAAAAAAAAAAATCCTAGGTAGCAGTTTTACTTCATACAAATGGGGTTACCATGAGTCAAAATGGACTTAAAGGCAACTAACAACAATATAGGATTATTATGAGGGTTAGGTTAGTTGATCTTGTAAATATCACTTGAAACAATGTCTAGTACATAGTATGCAATAATGTTAGTTATTACTATGCTTATTATGTGTCTGGCACAGTATCTGGCAATTTATAAACATCATCTCACTTAATCCTCACAATAATCCAGTGAATTGATCATACTTGTCACATAGAGTTAATAGCTGATATCTCATGTCATGCAGCTAATGGAAAAATCTTAATTACTTTTCTAGCCTGTTTGACTCCAAATTCTTTGGATTGTCACTCCACTAAGCCATAAGTCTAGTCTAAGGCCCAGTATTATCCTTCTAATGCACTCTGCCTCTTTGGCATATTCCAAGGAAAACGGTGATGTAAAAAATGAATTAGCTCATTTTTTTTACTCTCTTCAGTGTTCACACTGTAGGAGCTGTGGATTTCTGGGTAGTGTTGTCCAAAGGATTTCCTGGTCCTTGAGTGTTAGGCACTTCCAACCAAGCTCTCTGCTGGTTTTACCAAGTAACTGAGGAGTTTTACGCCTTTGAACACAGGTCCTTCTTCCCTCCCTTCCTCCCCCCACTTCCTTTCTTCCTAAACAGTGGCAAACATCCATTAATAATCAGAACATGGAATGTACTAAGTATGAATCTAGGAAAACTGGAAGTTGTGAAAAATGAAATGGAACACATAAAGATAGATATCCTAGTCATTAGTGAATTGAAATGGACTGGTTTTGGCCATTTTGAATAGACAACCTTATGATCTACTATGCCAGGAATGACAAATTGAAGAGGAATGACGTGGCATGCTTTGTCATAAAGAATGTCTTAAGATCTATCCTGAAGTACAATGCTGTCAGTGATAAGATAATATTCATATGCCTACAAGGAAGACCAGTTAATACTACTATAATTCAAATTTACACATCAACCACCAAAGCCAAAGATCAGGAAATTGAAGATTTTTACCAACTTCTGCGGTCTGAAATTGACCAAATATGTAATCAAGATGTGTTGATTATCACTGGTGATTGGAATGCAAAAGCTGGAAACAAAGAAGAATCACCAGTAGTTGGAAAATATGGCCTTGGTGATAGAAATGATGCTGGAGATTGCATGATAGAATTTTGCAAGACCAATGACTTATTCATTGTAAATACATTTTTTCAACAACACAAACAGTAGCTATACATGTGGACTTCGCCAGATGGAGTACACAGGAATCAAATCAACTACATCTGTGGAAAGAGGAGATGGAGAAGCTCAATATCTTCAGTCAAAATAAGGCCAGGAGATGACTTTGGAACAAATCATCAATTACTCATATGCAAGTTCAAGATGAAGTTGGAAACAGTTCAAACAAGTCCAAAAGAGCCAAATAGGCCCTTAATTACATCCCTCCAGAATTTAGAGACCATCTAAAGAATAGATTTGATGCATTGAACACCAATGACAGAAAACCAGAGGAATTATGGGAAGACATCAAGAATATCAATCTTGAAGAAAGCAAAAGGTCATTAAAAATACAAGACAGTAGAAAAGATCAAAATGAAGAGACCAAATGAAAAGACCAAAAGAAGAGACTCTGAAACTTGCTCTTGAATGGAAAGTAGGTAAGCAAATGGAAGCAATGACAAAAGAACTGAACAGATTTCAAAGAGCAGCTTGAGAAGACAAAGTCAGTTATTACAATGAAATGTGCAAAGACTGGAGTTACAAAGCCAAAATGGAAGAACACACTTGGCATTTCTCAAGCTGAAAGAACTGAAGAAAAATTCAAGCTTTGAGTTACAATATTGAAAGATTCTATGGGAAAATACTGAATGATGTAGAAAACATCAAAAGAAGATGGAAGAAATACAGTCACTGTACCAGAAATGTTCATCCATTTCAAGAGGTGGCATATGATCAAGAACAATGGTATAGAAGGAAGACTTTGAAGCTGCACTAAAGTAATTGGCAAAAAACAAAGCTCCAGAAATTGATAGAATACCCATTGAAATGTTTCAACAAATGGATACTCCCCTGGAGGCACTCACTCGTCTATGTCAAGACATTTGGAAAACAGCTACCTGGCCAAATGACTGAAAGAGATCCATATTTGTACCTATTTCAAAGAAAGGTGATCCCACAGAACATGGAAGTTATTGAACAATATCCTTAATATCACACTCAAGTAAAATCTTGCTGAAGATAATTCAAAAATGGTTGCAGCAGTATATGGACAGAGAACTTCCAGAAATGCAACCTGGATTCAGAATAGGACACGGAACAAAGGACATTATTGCTGATGGCAGATGTATCTTGGCTGAAAACAAAGTATACCAGAAAGATGTTTACTTATGTTTTATTGACTATGCAAAAGCATTTGGTTATATGCATCATAACAAATTATGAATAATATTGAGAATGGGAATGCCAGAACACTTAATTCTACTCATGAGGAACCTGTATATAGACAATGAGACTGTCATTCAAACAGAACAAGGGAGTACTGAATGGTTTAAAATCAGGAAGGGAGTGTGTCAGGGTTGTATCCTTTCATCATACTTATTCAATCTCTATGCTGAGCAAATAATCCGAAAAGCTGGGCTATATGAAGAAGATCATGGCATCAGGATTGGAGGAAGGCTCATTAAAAACCTGTAATATACAAATGACACAACTTTACTTACTGAAAGTGAGGATGACTTGAAGCACTTACTGATGGAGATTAAAGACTACAGTCTGCACTGTTGATTACATGCCAATATAAAGAAAACAAAAATTCTCACAATTTGACCAATAAGCAGCATCATAATAATTGGAGAAAAGATTGAAGTTGTTAAAGATTTCATATTACTTGTTTCCACAATCAACACCAATGGAAGCAGCAATCGAGACATCAGATGACACATTGCACTTGACAAATCTTCTGTAAAAGAACTCTTTCAAGTGTTGAAGAGCAAAGATGTCTCCCTGGAGACTAAGGTGCACCTAACCCAAGCCATGGTGTTTTCAATCCCATCATATGCATGTGAAAGTTGGCCAGTGAATAAGGAAAACTGAAGAAGAGTTGATGCTTTTGAGTTGTGGTGTTGGAGAAGAATAATGAAAGTACTGTGGACTGACAAAAGGACTAACAAATCTGTCCTGGAGGAGGTGCAGCCGGAATGCTTCTTGGAAGAAAGAATGGCCAGACTTCGTCTTACTTACTTTGGCCTTGTTGTCAGAAGGGATCATTCCTTGGAGAAGGACATCATGCTTGGTAAAGTGGAAGGCCAATGAAAAGGGGGAAGTCCCTCAACTGGATGGATTGATACAGTGGCTTCAATGACGGGCTCAGGTGTGGCAAGGATTGTGGGACTGGCACAGAACTGGGCAGTGTTTCGTTCTTTGTACATAGTGTCACTATGAGTCAGTGCTGACTCAACAGCACCTAACAACAACAACAGGGAACAAGGAGACCATGTTCAGGGATTTCACATACAGCAATGCATAGAACTTCAGTGCTGCCTTCTATATTTATCTACCACAAACCTTCTAGCAAGAAGGAGGTAACATGTTCAGAGTGGAAAGAGCACTGGACAAAGAAAAAAGGGCAGCTGGAACTAGGTTACCATTCATTGCTTATTATTCTCCTGACCCTGGACAAGCCATGACACTTCTCTAAGTCTCACATTTTTCTGTAAAACAGCAATAATAACCCCTGCTTTTGAACAGCACTTTCTAGTTCATGCAGTATGTTTGCATGCCTCGTTGCTTCTGTTTTGCATAACACAGTAAGTATTATTGTGTCTAGTAATGGAAATGGAAGTTTAGAAAAGTTAAATATTGTCTTGCAAACCTAGTTAATGGTGAAACATTCACTAAAATCCAGGACACAAAGCCACCCACATTACAAAATTGATGTGAGAATCAAGTGGTTTAGTAAATACTCATATAGGGAAGAAAGCACTCTGGAAATTGCAAATTACCACTGATTAGAAAGATCTGGAGGGTCACTGTGATACATCACAGAGACTACTGCTTTTTGGAGCTCAGTTTCCTCTCGTCTGGTTCCAGTTTTGTGATCAGATGTATGTTTTTCAACAAGGTATTTAACTTCTATGGAACTAAGTTTCCTCTTCTTTAGAGTAAGGAGTTTTCCCTGAGTGACCACTAATCTCCAAAGAAATATTATTTTTTCATGATCCCTGAACTGTCCCCATCCCTTTAAGTAGAGTGAACCCCTTTCAGAAGCAGTTTGGAGAGAGATGAAAAATAAGGAGAGGGGAAAAAAAAAGAAGTAAATCCAGAGTAAGACCTTAGGAGATACTAGGCCTATACAGTAACCTATTATGTCTTAAGACTTTTCTCTTCTTCATGCTGAACATCCTCAATTATTGGGCATATTCTTCACAAGTCACATTTTCTAGAGCCTTAATCATGCCCATTGCTGTATCCTATCCCAGACCTTCTCAAGCTTCCTGAAGCAACTTCTTTTGGTAAAAGGGGAAACAGCCAGCTCACAGTTCAAGTTGAGGTTGAAGATTTGCCCATCTCAAGCAAACCCAGGGAATTGGCTATAGGGATCTGGGAAGGTGATTGTGAGGGTCACCAGTTAACATAATACTGCAAACAAGCAGACCAAAATTGCAAGCTAGACACTTTATTGTCTAAGTTATTTAATTTACCTTCACCTTGAAATTATTTAGATGGTTTGCCAACTCAGACACTTTTCAGAGTTCTATATCTCTGGGGTAGGAAATGGAGTCAATCCATCTACCTCCTGGACTCATTCAAGAGCATTTCAATATTTGTAGAACACAGTCATATCAACATCACTCTAGAACTAATGTCAGCAAACAATAGCCCACAGGACAAATCTAGCCACCCCACCTAGTTCTACAAGTAAAGTTTTATTGGCAATTGTTCATTTAGGTACATAGGTTTACAGGTGCTTTTGCACTAGGGTAGTTGAGGTGAGTAATTGCAACCAAAAGTATACAGCCTGCAAAGTCTTAAATGTTTACTCTCTGGCCCTTTATAGGAAAAGTTTGCTGAATGTCCTACTAGAGGATATGGGGATCATTCTGGTAGTCAGCTTTAATGCAAATGCCAAGGTAAAGGGCTAGCAAAATACAGATGAGCTTATTTGTACTTCCTTACTTATTCCAGAAGACACATTTTTTAGACAATCAAACTGAGAATCTTGAGGTGTATAACTAGATCACCTTGAACCCAAGACAAAAAACTGATCACCACCTGAGATTTATTCAATATGCCTATGTACACCAAGTGCCTTTATCTCCATAATTATGAAATTCTTACCAAAACTCCATCAAATAGACAAAAAGACATTATTAATATTATTTCCCATTTGCAATTGAGATAAGTGAGGCTCAGAGAATGTAAGCAACATTAGATTCTGATAGCATTTAATGGGGCCTTTCTGTACCAAGGGATTTTAACTTACTTTTCTTTGAATCCTCATGGCAATTCTATATGGCAAGAATCATTGCATCGATTAGGCAGATGAAGAAATTAAAGATTTAAATAATTAAGAGAGTTACTGAGTGCTAAAAACCAAAAAACTAACACATCGTACTAATAAGCAAGTACTGAATTTATGATTTTACACTTGTTTTGTTTTGAACCAAGAAATCTCATATGCTCATTTTGCCCTACACACATGCTGGATTCCAGGGAGATCCAAAATGCAAATGACATTTGGGGTCGTACTTGATATACTGTTGAGTCCTTCTTAGATGCCCAGTTGAAGATAGGTGCTGGGCTGAGACCAGAAGAAGAGAATCTCAGGTCTTAGGGTGGTTAAAGGTATACTGCAAAAACTTGAGGTCCCTGCATGTCTGCTTCCAAAGATCCTTTGTGAGGCTGAAGAAAATGATAACACATCCAGAGCTTCAAGGAGAGAAGAACAACAGCTTTTGTGACTGGTAATGACCCACAGGCTCTAATGGAAGAGACCCCTGAGCTATTTATTCTAGGTCAGCACTTGGACAACCGGGAAGGTTTAGCAGAAAGCACAGTTGATTCCTCAGGAGAAGGCACTCTACTCTATGGACCATAGTCTCACAATTACCTTGAGCATAAATTGGCTGTCCGGTTGGAAAACCATTCTACTCCTTAAAGTCATGGTCATAAAACTGGCAAAGTGCAAAACTGATATTAGAACCAAACCAAACTCACATTGTTACACATGTGATATAGCCAACAGGCTAAGCAAGAGTTGATGAAGCCCAGGGCCAAAAGAGATCTATGGGTTTATAGATGAGAACAGACTGAAACAGCCATTTCAGATATTTAACATGATATGCAAAAGAAAAGAGAAAATCAAAGGTCATTATAACATTGTTAGGATGCACAGGCTTTGAACGGTTATTACGAGTTAAAAAAAAAAAAAAGAAAGAAAGAAAGGAAAAACAACATGTTCAGGTGAAATGAATGTAAGCTTCAGATTATTTTGGTAACATTATTTAATTGTAATGACAAGGTAGAAATTAATCCCCATCCCAAGGCAGCCCTAAACCCTAACAGAAGCACATGGAAGAATGGAGATGAAGGCAGATTCTGACCCTACAGAAATGCCATTTGACCCTATGATCAGAGGAGGCAATGGTATAAAACATTGACAAGAGACTTATTTAAGAAATACAGTGGGAGTGAGATTCAGCTAAGACAAAAAGCCAGTTATGTGAAATGTATAGGAATCATCCACTCCAAGATATCTTAATCTCAGTAAGAAATTTTTCTTGCTGATGCCTTATCAGTCATACAGCATTTAGCCTTAGGGGATGCATAAGGAGTATTGCTCCACACCCTCCTTGGGGAAGGAAAACAAGTATGGCCTTTCTAATTTTATTTTCCTACATGTGGCCTACTTCTTGTTTTGGGATCCCTGAATATTTTTCTAATGGCTTATTTCTCAGAATGCACTATTTGCATTTTTCCAAAATCTGTATTTTTTTCTTCCTATTTCCAAAATATGTTTCTAAGTGTTCCCAGTTCATTCTGCTAACCAAATCAGAATCCTTGTCAAATTTAATTAATGCATTGTGTACTTCTCCTTCCACATTATTAGGATAGATGCTGAATAAAACAGGGTCCATGTCGCCGTCTTTCCAAAAGGCTGTCATTTCTGTTACTTTCCCTTTGCGTGCAACAAGCCCATTCTCAGCTTCCACAATTGCTCACCTCCAAACCAATTTAAATGCCCTGATGGGCTATCATTTTGTGAAGTGCTCTGTGCGATGTGTTAATAAAGTCAAGAACAGGGACATTCACTGTATTCTATTTGTCCCCTCATTTGCTAATTAAAGCCAATAATGAAGTTGAAATTTGTCTGGCATGGTTTCCTTAGTGCTACAATTAGGTTTCTACTTATTTAAATATTTATACACACGCACACACACACTCACTTTGTATTACCAGGATATTTGTTTTATTTGCTCATGAGAATATTAAGTGCAATTTTGAGTCTACTAATTTTAGATCATATTCAAGAAGAGTCATCCACAGTACCGATGCTTAATTCTCCCTTTACCAACTTGAAAGAGAGGGCAAAGAAGACTCTAGACTATTTGACAAGGACTGACTCTGGGTTGGGTTTTATGGGGCTGGAGTAGGAGAAGAAGATTCTCACTGAATACAACCCAGGTTGTCAAGAACAATCTGAAGTCCGCTGTGGAAAACTGAGGTTTAAATGGATAAAAAATAAATCCAAGTGTCAAATCTAGAAATCTGAGGCAAGAACTAAAGAAGGTTTTTTAAGGTTGTTGTTAAGTGACATCAAGTTGGTTCAGACTCAAGGTGATTTGTATACAACAGATTGAAACACTGCCCAGCCCTGCACCATCTTCACAATCATTGTTATGCTTGAGCTCATTGTCACAGCAACTGTATCAATTAAAAGGCCTCATTAAAGGGTCTCCCTCTTTTTTGCTGACCCTGTACTTTAGCAACCATATCTTTCTATAGGGACTGGTCCCTTCTGGCTGTACTTCCTCCAAGTTAGATTTATTTATTCTTCAAACAGTACATGGTACATTCAATATTCTTCGCCAATGCCACTATTCAAATGCATCAACATTTTTGAGGTTTTCCTTTTTCATTGTTAAGACTTCACATGTTTATGAGGCTATTGAAAAAAGCATGGCTTGGATCAGGTACACCTTAGTCTTCAAAGTGACATCTTTGCTCTGAAACACACTAAAGAGGTTTTTCTGCAGGATATCTGCCCAACGTAAAATGTTGTTTAATTTCTTGACTGCTACTTCCATGGCAGTTGATTGTAGCTCCAAGTAAATCTTTTCTCCATTTATCATAATGTTTATTGGTCCAATTGTGAGAATTTTTGTCTTCTTTATGTTGAAGTACAATCCATATTGAAGGCTGTAGTCTTTGATATTCATCAGTAAGTGCTTCAAGTCTTCTTCATGTTCAGCAAGCAAGGTTGTGTCATCTACATATCATATCATAGGTTGTTAATGAGTCTTCCTAAAATCATGAAGTTGTGTCCTTCTTCATATAGTCCAGCTTCTCAGATGATTTGCTCAACATACAGATTGAATAAGTATGGTGATAGATACAACCCTAAAGTACATATTTCACTATTTTAAACCATGCAATACCCCTTGTTCTGTTTGAATAACTCTCTTGTCTATGAACAACTTCCACATGAGCACAATTAAGTGTTCTGGAATTCTTCTTCTTCTCAAAATTTTGTTGTGGTCCACACAACTGAACATTTTGCATAGTCAGCAAAACACAGGTAAATATCTTTCTGGTATTCTTTGCTTTAAGGTATGATCTATCTGACATCAGCAATGATATTCCTTATTCCATGACCTCTTCTGAATCCAGCTTGAATTTCTGACAGTACCCTGTCAATATATGCTGTACCTGTTTTTGAATTATCTTCAGCAAAATTTTACTTGTATATGATATTAATGATATCGTTAGATAATTTCTGCATTCTGTTGGATTTCCTTTCTTTGGAATGAGCACAAATAAGGATTTCTTTTAGTTACTTGGCCAGTGTTCTGGTTACCTAGTGCTGCTCTGACAAGAATATACCACAAATGGGATAGCCTTAACAAACAGGAGTTTATTCTCTTACAGTTTGGAGGCTTTAAGTCTGAGTTCAAAGTGCTAGGCTCTAGGCACTGTATGAAGGCCCCTCGACCTTGGGCTTCAGCTCTGCCTCTTGCTCCCAGCCCACTGAAGCTAGAGGCATCTCTTCACTCAGGCAGCTACTGGCTGCTGTGGCTAACAAGCCCAAGGTTGACAAACAAAATGACACAGTTCCTATGTTACCAAACCACACGGCAGGCCATTAATTCAAGTCCTTGTAAGTCCCAAGGTTGGCAGAGCATGGCAAGCTGCTGAACAATGACACAGCTACATGCAGGGTTGAAGCGTGCCATAAGCTAGAGACCATTCCCAAGGCTTCTCCTTATATACAGGAAGCAGACCACATCCCAAAGACAGCCACTTAGCTGCTTGTGGAGGATCCCATCATGGAGTAGATTGCCAGTCTCATCATGGAATAACTACCACCAGCTGCCCAAACCAGGCCCAACCAAGTTAACATACAAATTTAACTACCACAGCCAGGTAGCTGTCTTCCAAATTTCTTGGAATAAAAGATTGAATGCTTCTAGCACTTCATCTATTTGTTTAAACATCTAATGGATATTCCATCAATTCCTGTTTTTCATTTTTTTTTTTTTTTTT
>NW_006921737.1:3490451-3505293 GCF_000298275.1 Orycteropus afer afer | reverse complement strand
AGCAGTCAAGAGCTTTAGGCACTACACTACCAGAGCTCCCAGTATTCCTTGTAGGAGTGTGGATATTATCCCATCACTGATAGCTTTATAGTTTAGAACAGATCTTGAAATGTTCTTATTGACAATGAATACAACATCTTTCCTCTTCAATTTGTTATTACTGTCATAGTAGAACATATGATTGTCCAATTCAAACTGGCCAATACCAGTCCAGCTCTGGTGGCATAATGCCTAAGGCATTTGACTTATAACCAGAAGGCTAGTGGTTCAAACCCACCAGCCACTCCTCAGAAGGAAGATTGGGCAATCTACTTCCATAGTGATACTACCTTGGAAACCCAAAGATGGGTCACTATGAGTCGGATCTGACTCAATGGCAGTGGGTGGGTAATGACTAGGATATCAATCTTCTTCATATGTTCCATTTCATTCTTGGAAGCTTTACTCCATGAGTGCCATTAGAGTAAATTCTACTTTGAGAAGGCAGCTCTTCTCCAGTTGTTTTCTGAGTGTTTTCCAACCTGAGGGGCTCATCTTCCAGCACTAGATTGGATGTTTTCCTACTATTTATAAACTTTTCAATGGCCAATTTTTCAAAAGTGGATCTGGCAATGTCCTTCTTCCTAGTCTTTCTTGGTCTGGAAGCACTACTGAAACCTGTCCACCATGGATGACCCTGCTGTTGTTTGAAATACAAGTGGCATACCTAGCTTCTAGCATCACAGCAACACACATGCCACCACAGTATGACAAACTGACAGATGAGTGGTAGAAAGAAGATGTTACAGAGGCAAAATGATGAACAGGATGAATAGGATCAAAATAAGAGACCAGGAAGGTATTGAGCAGAGATTTTGTTGTGATTGCCATGAGTACCAACAAACCAAAAGGTATTTAGGAAATTTTATCTTTTCAGTAGCTGGAGTTTCTGAGACAATTAAAGGGTGGATGAAGACCATGGCCAGACTTAGTCTCTAGTACTTTGGTCATGTTATCCAGGTGGGACCAGTCCTTGAAAAAGGATATCATGCTTGATAAAGAAGAGAGTCAGTAAAATAGAGGAAGACCCTCATTGAGATGGATTGATACAATGGCTGCAACAATGGACTCAAGCATAACAACAATTTGCGGATGATGCAAGACTGGGCAGTATTTCATTCTGTTGTATATAAGGTCACTATGAGTTGGGTCTGACTCAACAGCACCTAAGAACAACAAAGACCATGGATCATTAGCATCATCTTCACTAACCCACTAGGGAAGAATTTTATCCCAGAATGTGAGAAATTACAGCAAGAGGGAGGCTTAAGATAGCCAATATCCCCTTTGAGTGCCAACCTTCCTGTACTTTCTACACTACTTTTGGCATTCTCAGAGAGAGTGTTCCAGATGGAACATTGGCCAATGTTTAGGGGAATATTGTATACCTGAAGAACCGAAAGTAGATTAAAATTAATAGAGTTCAAAGAAGGTGTCAATAAGTTGAAATTTGAAGAGGTAACTAGGGCCAAAGGATCAAGACCTTGTGAAATATGTGCAGAAATTTAGACAGCATCCTAAGAGAAGTTAAAAGTTACTGCAGGATTTCAAGCAGGACAATGACATAATCCTTTCTGCATTTTGGAAGGGTGCTTCTGGAGGTAAGCTTTTCTCTGGAGATGCAGTCATAAAAATGGAGTCAGGAGACCTAAGAAGCTACTATTGTAGGGACCCAGGGAAAAATCAAATGTTGCCAGAACTGGGGAATGATAACATAAAATGTGGTGACATCTAGATGTCTTAGGAGGCACATTAGACCTGAGGATGAAGTTAGAGGAAGGAGTCAAAAGTGACTCCCAGGTGCTTCATATGAGCAATCAGGGCTAGTGCAGCCATTCATCAGCTAGGGAGGACCGCAAGAGAATTTTTTTTTAAATATTAATAAACTGGATAATAAGCATAATAATAACTACATTTATTGAGCTTTATGTCTTTGCTGGTCACGTATATAAGTGTTTTGAAGTGTCAATATCATTGATTCTTCATATTGATCCTATGCAGGTGAAAAATGAAAAAAATGAAGACATATATTTGGTCAGACTTGAAGCCAGATTCAAAATTAGGTGAGAACAGAATGGAATTGATCCTGTAACATGTCTACAGGGAGACACGCATGAGATCTAATCTTATGAGGGAGTATAGGATCAAAATAGATAATGAGTGGTTCACATTTACAACCCCAGAGATTTTTTCAAGGAAAAAAGATTTTTTTTGTTAATTTGTTTCTCAAATTCAATCAACATTTACTTAAAACAACTATATGACAAGTCTACCACTTTTCTGTCAGTTTGACAAACTGTAGTGACTTTCATGTTGTTATGATTCTGGTAGTTATGCCACTGATATTTCAGATACCAACAGAGTCACCCATGGTGGACAGGTTTCAGCAGATCTTCCAGAGTAAGACAGAATGGGAAGAAAGTCCTGGCAATAATCTTCTTCCCAAATTTAGCCAATGAAAACCTTATTGTAACAGAACATTGTCCCACTCACTTGCTTTGGATATGTTATTAGTGGAGGAAGACACCATGTTTGGCAAGATAGAAGGCCAGTGAGGAAGAATGAGAACCTCAGTGAGACCGATTAGCACAATGGCCATAAAGATGGATTATCACAGGCCAGAAATCATGAGGATGACAAGGATGGAGTAATGTTTCATTCTGTTTTGCACAAGTTTGCCATAGTCATAAGTACACTTGATGGCAAAGATCTATTTATCTGATAAGGTGAATAAAATGTAGGCACAAGAAAGAGCTTTGGCTCTAATCACTGTCTACTTAGCTACATATTCCTCATCTTATCCCATTGCCACTGACCCAGTTGAAACAGCATCAGACAATCTGGAGGGCACATGAAGGTCCTCTGCTTCCCTCTGAGTCTCAAGCTAGTACCTAGCACTTATTAACCCTGGATGAACCTCAGAATTCTCCATAGCATTTGAAAATACAGATGTTCTCATCCTATTCCAGACCTACTAAATTTGAGTCACTGGATTTTCATTTCTGTTTTTGATTAAGAAGTATTTCAAATGCATAGCCACAGTTGAGATTCATGGTTTGATAAACACAGAACACCTCTGAAAGTGAAGGTACTAAATACAGAGTAAAGTCACTAGGTGTTCAAAGATCCTACAGTTAATAGAATCATCATTATTGAGTATATTTCATATTCTAGATGCTGACTTAGATGTTTTGCATATGGTAATTAATTTCTCCTTGGACAAGAAAGTATATTAAATTATCAGGATTTTAATAGTGGGCAGAGTCCCAGTAATATAAAGTGTTGCCATTGAGATATAAAGGGACACCCACTTGATCTGTATTCTATATGACATCTCTACTACTATGTGCTCTCTCCCATGCCATTCTCATCAAAATAAAATGCCCTTTTTTCCTATCAAAATGTGCTGCAGTCTAGCAGAGTTGTGGTGCATTAGTGATGAGAATGGAGAAAAGAAGGCAAATCAGATGAACAGAATAGTCTGGTGAAGGAGTCAGCTGAGAAAGATACTTTTTAAATATGTAACTCAAATTCCCAGGGGTCTACCCCCTGCAAGTACCTCACCCAAGGAACTACCAGTGGTGCCTTTGCCAAATTCATCCTTAAGAGTGAGATTTAGAGCTTTGAAGAAAGAGGCTGCCTCTCAGTATCTGAAGCAAAAGTTAATTTATTGCTTCTGTGATCAAGTGGGAGCTGTATGTGTAAGGCAGGCTAAGCAAAGCAGCCAAACCAACTCATTGCCATGGAATAAATGCTATCTCATAGTGACCCTATAGGACAGAATAGAATTGCCCCTTAGGGTTTCCAAGGCTGCAAATATTTGTGGAAGCAGACTGCCACATCATTCTCCCAAAGAATGGTTGGTGGTTGAAGTGCTAAACTTTCAGTTAGTAGCTGAGTGGTTTAACCACTGTGCTATCAGGGCTTATAGAGCAAAGTAGAGAAATGAGTTTATATAGGATTTTTGAAAGCGCTGAATTTTAGGGCTGGGCAGGTTTCAGAAGGCATGGTACTTAGGAATTAGTTGGTTGACCTTTAGCTGTGAAAGCTTGGTTACTCAAGAAAGCCTGTTTCTGATTGGCTGACTTTCTAAAATGCAAAGTAACCAGAATGAGGGTGTTGTCAATTGTCTGGTTTCAAAAGCATGAGGCTGTCCATAATTGCTAGCCTTCAGAAGTTTGCTTACTTAAACCAATTATTAATCAATTAAGCATAGTTAAAACCAATTTTTGTGATTACTTTTGCCTTGGTCACAGAAAAATCAGACTTTTCTTAAACAGATAGGAACATTTATTCTCAAGAAGTAATTAGATTCATTAGGCACAGTGAGGCATTTGGAACCTTAATTGTCGTTAGCAGGCATAGCATGACAGCTAAGCAAGTATTCATAACTGTAAAAAGTGCATTTATTATCTTTTCTAATCAATATTTTCCATGAGAGCAGGATTAGATTCTGCAGTGAATCATTGAAAACATGATGTTTAAAAAAGAAAACCTAAACCAATCTTAAAAAAAAAAAAAATTCTAATTGCATCTAATTGTATGATTCTTTAAAATCTTACTCTCTTTTTATATTTATGTTCTTCAAATATTTAAGCATCTTATTGTGCTTAGCTGCTTTAATAAAGTGGTTTATGATGATTATAAAAGGAGATTATATTGAATGTAAAACCCAAAACTATCACATTCATCATAGATAAAATAGGGGCAAATCTAGGGGCCCTAATTTATGACATAAATAGACTATCAAGCATCCAGAACGCACAGGAAGTGGAAGAGAAGCTAGAAGACTGGGACTTTTTAAAAAGTAAATTCTTATGTGCATCAAAAGACTTCATCAAAAGGGTAGAAAGAGAACCTACAGATTGGGAGAAAATATTTGCCTATGATATTTCTGACAAAGGACTTATCTCCAAAATCTATAGAAAAATTCAACAACTCAAACCCAAAAAGACAAACAATCCAATTCAAAAATGGTAAAGGGGCATGAACAGACATTTCACTAAAGACAATATCCTGGCAGCCAACAAACATGAGGAATTGCTTGTGATCGTTGACCATCAGAGAGATGCAAATCAAAACAACAATGAGATATCATCTCATCCCAGCAATAAGAGCAAAGTTCAACAGGACAGAAAATAACAAATAATGGAGAGGTTGCAGAGAGATTGGAACTCTCATACACTTCTGGTGGGACTGTAAAATGGTACAACCATTGTGGAAAATGGTATAAGGTTTCCTTAAAAAAACTGAAAATAGAAATACCATTTGAACCAGCAATTCCATTACTAGGAATATAGCCTAAAGAGGTGAGAGATAGAACACAGACATATGGACACCCATGTGCATTGCAGCACAGTTCACTAGAAAGAGACTGAAACAACCTAAATGCCCATCAGCAGATGAATGGATAACCAAACTGTGGTACATTCACACAATAGAATACTATGCTACATTAAACAACAATGAAGAATACACAAATCGTCTCACAATGTGGATGAACCTGGATGGCATTATGCTGAGTGAAATAAGTCAATCACAGAAGAACAAATATTGTATGAGCCCATTACTGTAAAAAGTCAAGAAAAGGTTTACTTAGGGAAGGGAACTCACTTTGTAAGTTACCGGGGATTGGGAGAGAAGGGGAGGGATAATTTTGGATGAGTTGGGGGCCACACACTGAGTTGGGTAAAGGGAGGGATGGTATGGAAAGTGTCTGTGACCAGCATGATAACATTGGGGAAAGGGAGGACATTGAATTGTGCACATAAGATTTAGATCAGAGGTTAATACCAGTATATTCACAATAATGCATTACCATTGATACCAAACACCAGGCTGCAGATAAACACATAAACACCTGAGAAGACCAGATGGAGGTCAGTGGACAGAAGTGTACTCTAGACCAAGGATAGACTCAGCTGAGGCTAATATTGAACAGACACAAGTGGTGAGAAATACCCACAATCATTACAGAATTAACAGAAGACAGACATAGAGCAATTCCTCATAGACAGCCAGACACTATGGGTGAGAGATCCACCAGATCTTCTGACTCAGGACCATAGTATTAGGGGACACCAGACTCAATTGTCACAACAAAATACATAAAAATCTTGTTCGACAACCTACTTGGGTGAGTAGCTACTGGGGTCTTAAAAGTTTTTAAGCACCCATCAAAGATGCAACTAATGGTATCCTCTCATTGGAAGTGAAGAAGAATGAAGAAAACCAAGGGCATTTGGAAACAATCAGCCCTAGGACATGATGTATCTCAATACCAGAAGAACTAGATGATGCCTGGCTACCAGTGCCCACCATTCCAGAAGGGCTCAAAACTGGAGATCCTGGATAGAGTGGGAGGAAAAACATGGAACAAAATCCAAAAACACAACAATGACCAAAATTACTCTTCAGATGGAGTCTGGTGGGACCCCCAAGATTATAGCCCTGGTATACACATCAGACCTAGGATAAAACTCATTCCCAAGGGCTGACTCTCAGCCCAACAGTAAATAAGGCTTAAATTCAGAACACTCATCCCAGGATAATGCACCCACCTACTCTTCGGAGATACATCCCTTGGAGCAATTGGCCACAGGGCACCAGAGGGACAAGAGTCGAAGGAAAATCTGGACAGACAGGAGTGCATAACTAAGAAGGGTACAGGGAGGGAGATTACTGCGAAGGGAGAGAAGAAGAATGGGTGAAGTTTGGGGAAGGAAATTGGGGAGTGAAACCAAATATACATGAAATGTTGAATGTAAAACAAATAAATTTTCACCTAAAACACAATAAAACTAAAAGGGGGGGGGGCGGAGATTATCAAACTAGAAATCCTGCTAATGTCAACCAGTTAAAATGTCCATGGCAGAATCCAAGTTATGTGGATTATGAAGTCATAACTAAATCTTGTTAGGCTTCTGATGAGAACAACATTAAACTATCTAGGTGAAATTAAAAACTCTATCTATTGTCATTACTAAGCTAAGTGCCCATTGTGACTATACCATTATAACATTCTACTCCATCCAGTAAGCCCTCCAGCCACCAAAAAAGAAAAGAGTAACCATTTCTGAGTGAAATGATTTTCTAGATGTGAGTAGGAAACACCAACTTCCCTGGTGTATGTTTGGGTTTTGGCCAAATTTACACAATACTTGGAGTTCCTAGGAGGTGTAAATGGTTAGCATGCTTGTCTGATAAGCAAAATGTTCAAGTCTATCAAGAGGTATTTTGGAAGCAAAATCTGATGATCCAGTTCTGACAAATCAGCCATTGAAAACCCTATGGAGCCAGTTTTACTCTGACACATAGGGTCGCCATGAGTCAATCCATTCAAGGGCAATTGGTAATACAATACTTAAGCAACTGGTTTATTCTTTTAATTCAATGGAAAATAATTATCAGGAATACTTGCTGTTGGGGATTGAATTGTGTCCCTCTAAAATGTGTGTTGGGGCTCTGGTGGTTCAAACCCACCAGCCACTCTCAGAAGGAAGATTAAGCAATCTACTTCCATAGTGATACTGCCTCAGAAACTCAAGAAGGGGTCACTATGAGTCGGGTCTGACTCGACACTTTATGCACCAACCACTAATGGAAAAGATGAAGAATTTGAAGTTTTTTATGAACTTCTGTAATCTGAAAATGATCAATCATGCTAACAAGATGATAGTGGATAAAGCACTTGACTGCTGACTAAAAGGTCAGCAGTTCAAACCTCCCTGCTTCTCCATGGACGGAAGGCTGGGCTATCTACTTGCATAAAGATTTACAGTCTTGGAAACCCAGTGGGGATTGCTAAGAGTTGGAAGCAACTTGATGCGAGTTTTGGGTTTTTTGTTGTGGTTTTAAATATGTGTCAACTTGCCTAGCACATGATTGTCAGTATTACGTAATTATCCTCTATTTTGTGATCTAACATAATTATCTTATGTGTTGTAAATCCTAATCTCTATGATGTTAATGTAATATGCACTACTCATGTGTCAGCTTGTCATACTGTGGTAGTTTGTGTGTTGCTATGATATTGGAAGCTATGTCACTAGTATCTCAAATACCAGGAGGATTACCCATAGTGGACAGGTTTCAGTGAAGATTCTAAACTAAGAGACACTAGAAAGAAGGACCAGGACATTTACTTCTGAAAATATTTCCACTAAAAAACATATGAATTGCAGTGGAACGTTGTCTGGTACACTGCTGGAAGATGAGCCACTTAGGTTAGAAGACATTCAAAATGTGACTGGGAAAGTGCTGCCTTCTTAAAGTAGAGTAGACATTAATGACATGGGTGGAGTAGAGCTTTGGGGATCTTCATTTGCTGATGCAGCAAGAGAAAAAACAGTGAGAAAAAACAGCTGCACAAATCCATTAATAATGGGAATATGGGAGCTCTGGTGGCATAGTGCCTAAAGCTTTTGACTGCTAACCAAAAGGCTGGTGATTCAAACCCACTAGCCACTCCTTGGAAGGAAGGTTGGACAATCTACTTCCATAGTGATACTGCCTTGGAAACCCAAGGTGGGATTGCTATGAGTCAGACCTGACTCGACGGCAGTGAGTTTGGTGTTTTTAATGAGAATGCAGAACATATATGAATCTAGGAAAATTGGAAATTGTCAAAAATGAAAGGGAATGCTTGACAATCAATAGCCTAGGTGTTGTTTTGTTGTTGTTAAGTGCCGTCGAGTCGTTTCCAACTCACAGCGACCCCATGCACAGCAGAACGAAACACTGCCCGATCCCGCACCAGCCCCACAATCCCTGCTATACTTGAGCCCATCCTTGCAGTCACCGTATCAATCCATCTCGTTGAAGGCCTCCCCCTCTTTCATCAACCCTCCACCCTACCAAGCATGACATCCTTCTCCAGGGAATGGTCTCTTCTTACAACATGACCAAAATAGGTGAGACAAAGTCTGGCCATTCTTGCTTCCAAGGAGCATTCTGGCTGCACTTCCTCCAGGACAGATCTGTTAGTTCTTTTAGCAGTCCATGGTACTTTCAGCCTAGGTATTAAGGAGCTGAAATTGACTGGTATTAGACTGATATTGGTCATTTTGAATTGCACAATCATATGATCTCCTATACCAGAAATGACAAATTGAAGAGGAAACATCAAAAACGGTGTTTCAATATCTATCTTGAAGTACAATGCTGTCAAAGGTAGGATGATATCCATATGTGTAAACTTTATACAGGAGCTCTGGTGGCATAGTGCCTAAGGCATTTGACTGCTAACTAGAAGGCTGGTGGTTCAAACCCACCAGCCACTCTCAGAAGGAAGATTGGGCAATCTATTTCCGTAGTGATACTGCCTCAGAAACTCAAGGAGGGGTCGCTGTGAGTCGGATCTGACTCGACACTTTATGCATGAACCACTAATGGAAAAGATGAAGAATTTGAAGGTTTTTATGAACTTCTGCAATCTGAAAATGATCAATCATGCTATCAAGATGCATTGATAATTCCTGGTGATTGGAATGTGAAAACTGGAAACAAAGAAGGATAAGTAGTTACAAAATATGGTGATAGAAAGATTGTGTGATAGAATTTTGCAAGACCAATGACTTATTCATGGCAAATACCTTTCCAACTACATAAACATTGACTTTACATGTGGACCTCACTAGATGCAATATGCAGGAAACAAATCTACTGTAACTGAAAAAAAAAAAAAATGGAGAAACTCTGTATCATCAATCAGAACAAGCCCAGGGTCGACTTCAAAACACACCATCAATTACTCATATGCAAGTTCAAGTTGAAGCTAAATATTTTTTTCTTTTAAAAAAAAGATACACATGCCAAAGTACAACCTTGAATATATACCACCTGAATTTAGAGACCAAGAATAGATTTGAGGCATTGAAAACTAATGACTGAAGACCAGATGACTTGTGGCATTACGTCAAGGACATCATATATGAAGAAAGCAAAAGGTCATTAAAAAGACAGAAAGAAAGACAAAACAAAAATGAAGTCAGAAGACTTTGAAACTTGCTCTTGAATGGAGAGCATCTAAAGTGAAATACAAGTACTGAGCAGAAGATTTCAAAGGGCAGCTCAAGAGGACAAAGTAAAATATTATAATGAAATGTGCAAAACTTGGAGTTAGAAAGCCAAAAAGGAAGAATACACCTGACATTCCTCAAGCTGAAAGAACAGACAAAATATTTCAAGCCTTGAGTGGCAGTATTGAAGAGTGGTGTGGGCAAAAACAATTGAATGGCACAGCAAGCATCAAAAGAAGAAGGAAGGAATGCACAGATCCACTGTGTGTTCACAGCAGTAAATGTCCAAACATTTCAGGAGACAGCATATGTTCAAGGACTGATGGTTTTGACAGAAAAAGTACAAGCTGCACTGAAGCAGGTGAAAACAAGTCTCCAGGAATTTATGGAATACAAATTTAGATGTTTTAACAAACAGATGCAATGCTGGAAGTGCTCACTCCTGTATGCAAAGAATTTTGGAAGACAGGTGCCTGGCCAACTGACTGGAAAAGATTCATATTGATGCCCATTGCAAGAAAGGTGATCCAACAGAATGGGGACATTATCAAAAAATATCATTAATATCACACACAAGTAAAATTTTGCTGAAGATAATTCAAAAACAATTATAGCAGTACATCAACAAGGAACTGCCAGAAATTAAAGTAGGATTCAGAAGAGGACACAGAATGAGGGATATCATTGCTGATGTTAGATGGATCTTGGCAAGAAACACAGAATATCGGAAAGATGTTTGCCTGTGTTTTGTTCATTATGCAAAGACATTCAACTGTGTGGATTATAAAAAAATTATAGATAACAGTGCAAAGAATAGTAATTCTAGAAGACTTAATTGTGCTCATGTAGAAACTGTGCATAGACCAAGAGGCAGTTGTTTGAACAGAGCAAAGGGATATTCCATGGTTTAAAATCAGAAAAAAATTGTGCTTCAGGGTTGCATTCTTTCTCCATAAATATTCAATCTGTATGTGGAGGAAATATTCCTAGAAGCTGGACTTTATGAAGAAGAATGTGATATCAGGATTGAAGGAAGACTCGTTAACAACTTGTAACATGCAGATGATATAACCTTCCATGCTCAAAGTGAATGAGACTTGAAGTACTTACTGATGAAGATCAAAGACTACAGCCTTTGGTGTGGATTACACCTTAACATAAAGACGACAAAGATCCTCACAGCTGGACTGATAACATTATGTTGTTGTTATGTGCCATCGAGTTGAGTCAGACCTGACTCATAGCGACCCCTCCTTGGGTTTCCAAGGTGGCATCTCTATGGAAGTAGATTGCTCAATCTTCCTTCCGAGGAGTGGCTGGTGGGTTTGAGTCAACATTATGATAGATGGAGAAGATTGAAGATACAAAGGATTTCTGTTTATCTGGAATTATAATCAATGCCCATGGAAACAGCAGTCAAGAAATAAAATAGTGCATTTCATTGGGCAAATATCCTGCAAAAGACTTCTTTAGTGTGTTAAAGAGCAAAGATGTCACTTTGAGGACTAAGGTGTGCCTGACCCAAGCCATGGTATTTTCAATCACCCATATGCATGCGAAAGCTGGACAAGGAAAAAAGAAGGAAGATCAAAGAAGAATCGATGTCTTTGAACTATGGTGTTGGTGAAAACTGTTGAATATACCATGGACTGCCAGAAGAACAAAAAATAGGTCTTGAAAGAAGTACAGTCAGAATGTTCCTTAGAGTGAGATGAGGAGACTTTGTCTCACATAGTTTTTTTTTTGTTTTTTAATTTTTTTTTTTTTTTTGAGATTTGGGTGAAAGTTTACAGAGCAAATTTATTTTTCATACAGCACTTCATATACATTTTGTTTCATGACACTGACCGCAATTCTCCACAATGTAACAGCTCTCTGCTCACTTCTTCCCTACAGTTACCTCTTCCCTGTGTCCTTCTCTCCCATTCACAGTCCTCCACCTCCAGCTATCTCCTTGTGCTAACACTGCCCTTCAGTTCTACCATGATTGATCGCTCCAAGGACTGTATCTACCTGATGTAATCATTCCTAACATCCATATGCCTGTCTATTGTTTGGCTGGAAGCCAAAGGAGTGAGTTCCATTTGAGACCTGAAGGGTAACTAGGGGCCATAGTCTCAGGGGTCTCACCAGCCTTTATCAGACCAGTGAACCTGGTCTTTGTGTGTGTGTGTGTGTGTGTGTGATTTTGAGTTTGTTCCACATTGTTCTCCCACTCTATCCAAGATCTCCTGCATTGATCTCCCTCCAAGTGGTTGATAGTACCAGGCACCATGTAGGTCTTCTGGTCTCGTGGTCATATAGGCTAAGGATCACATGATCTACTAGTCCCTTGGACTAATTGTTTCTATGTATCTTTGATTTTCTTCATTCTTCTTTGCTCTAGATGAGGAGAGACCCATAATTGCATCTATATAGCCATTTGCAAGATTTTAAGACCACAGTTGTTAATATGTTATGGCAAGTGAGCTTGATGTCCCCTGCGACCATGGGCTTGAGCCCCCAGGTCCAACTACTCCTCCCCCAGGGTAGCTGGCTGTGGCCAAGAAGTCACCACAACCTTGTCCCTTGTCAGCTTTATTATACACCTGGACATTCTTATAGCACATACAACTACGTTTGTAGAAACATCACCTGCCAACCCTATACATGGTCATGGGCACACTACCCTTGCTTAGACATACCTGATAGTTCAGCCTGTCCACCCATCTATCTATGCATAGATCAATACTTGCCATTACTGACAGTGCAGCACCATACATGCAAATGGGTACATCCCATGTACCTCTCTCTGTCTTCCTCTTCCTCAATGTCACCATGTCACTCATTCACTTTTGGTACATTGCCCTTCCCTTCACACAAATAAATACTTGTCATTACTTATCTAGCAGTGTTCTCTCCCTTCCCCTCCCATCCCTGGTAACCAACAAAGAAAGTTTCCTTTCCATATATAAAACTTTCCTTGACTTTTTTGCAATAATGAACTAATACAGTATTTGTCCTTCTGTGATTGACTTATTTCACTCAGCACAATGTCCCCCAAGTTCATTCATGTTATGTGGTATGTTGCAGATTCTACATTATTTTTTAGTTTTGTATAGTATTCCATTGTGTGCATGCACCATAGTTTGGTTATCCATTCTTCTAGTGATGGGCACTTAGGTTGTTTCCATCATTTTGCTATTGTGAATACTGCTGCAATGAACATGGGTGTGCATATATCTGTTCCTGTCCTGGCTCTCACTTCTTTAGGATATATACCTGGTAATGGAATCACTGGAGCACATGGTATTTCTATTTCTAACTTTTTAAGGAATTTTCATACTGCTTTCCATAGCGGTTGTACATTTTTACAGTATGAAAGTCCCAATACCTCCACATCCTCACCAGCATTTTTAATTTTCTGTCTCGTTAAAACTTTGCTGTTAGTGCTGAGGTGAGATGGTATCTCATTGTTGTTTTGATTTGCATCTCTCTAACGGCTAATGTGTTTGTTGGCTGCCTGGATATCTCCTTTGATGAAGTGTCTGTTCATGTCATCTGCCCACTTTTTAATTGAGTTTTTTCTTTTTGATGTTGAGATGTTGGGGTTTTCTATAAAGTTTAGATATAAGTTCTCTTGTCAGATATGTCATTGTCAAATAATTTTTCTCAATTTGTAGGTCTTCTTTTTACTCTTTTGGAGAAGTCTTTTACTGCATATAAAAATTTAACTTTTAGAAGGTCCTAATCACTTAAATAATCTTCTGCTGTTTGTGTATTTGGGGTTATGCTTGATATCTATTTATGCCATAAATTAGGTCCCATAAGTTTGACATTATTTTTTCTTTGATGAACTTTATAATTTTAATTTCACATTTAAGTCTTTATTCCCTCTGGAATTACTTTTTGGTATGGTGTGAGGTACAGATCTTGTCTCACTTATCTGCAAATGGATATCAAGTTTTGCCAATACCATTTGTTAAAGAGAATATCTCTTCCCCCATGTAATGGGATTTAAGCCCTTTTTCAAAGATAAGTTGACCACAGGTGGATGGACCTATTTCTGGGTTCTCAATTCTGTTCCACTGGTCTGTGTTTCTATCATTGTACCAATACCAGGCTGTTCTGACTACTGTGGCTGGTTTTAAGATCTGAGAGTGTGAGATGTCCTACTTGATTCTTGTTCTTCAACGGTACTTTGGTTATCTGAAGTCTATTTCCTTTCCATAAAAAATTAATGATTGTGTTTTCCACATCCTTAAAAAATGTTAATAGAATCTGGATTGGGATTGCATTGTATCCTGCCACTATGCTAAATCTATTAGTTCCAATAGTTTTCTTGCTGAGTCTCTTGGGTTTTCTACTTACAGGATCATATCATCTGTAAGTAAAGATAGTTTGACTTCTTACTTACCAATTTGGATGCCTTTTATTACTCTTTCTTGTTTTGTTGCCCAGGCTAGGCCTTCCAGTACAATGTTGAATAGAAGTGGTGATTATCATCCTTACCTGGTTCACAATCACAAGAGGAATAGTATCAGTCTCTGTCCATTGAGAATATTTTTATGAGAGTTTTTAATCAGGAGTGGGTATTGGGTTTCATAAAATGCCTTTTCTGCCTTAATTGATATGATCATTTGGTTCTTTTCCTTTATTTTACTTATGTATGGATTACGTTGATTGCTTTTCTAGTGTTGAACCATCTTTGCATACCAGATATGAACCTCACTTGGTTATGATGTATTACTTTTTCAATAGGTTGTTGAAGTCTCTGGGCTAGGATTTTTTTTTTTTTTTTTTTT
>NW_006921737.1:3468693-3488788 GCF_000298275.1 Orycteropus afer afer | reverse complement strand
GAATTTGGGTGGCATACACTCCTATTCCAGAAAGTTGCAGAACCTCTTAATTTGAAAAAAGCATTCACATTGACCTATCTAAGGAGGGAATCACACCTATTTTCCTGTTAATTGGTTTACACACTCACACACACACACACACACCATCTGGGAGAAGAAAAGCTGTCAATATTTCTAGGAAGGAAATATGAGAGGGCCTCATGTCTGTAAAGAGAACACTGTTTCTCCTAAATTAGAACATCTTTGTTTCATCTGTTGGGTGCAGGCTTGTGGGGCAGGTGTCCAAGGTCTCATCAAACTTGTTATGATTTATTACAAGAAGCTCAACTCCTCAGCAGCTCTCCTTGCCTTTGTGTCCCCTCTCCTCAGGGTTGTAACAACAAGCAAGATAATTTCCAAGATGTCATATTGTGTTATTTTGAAGAAAAGTGTCACATACATGGATCAAAGCCAAGATAGAAAATCCCTGGTATGAGCAATGACAGATCTGTACATCCTAGGGGTGCCTGAGCCTGTATCCCTTAACAGAGAGAACCACAGTTACAAGGAGGGCTCTCAGTGTTACCTGCTTGAGTTATATATAACCATACACTAAATCAAGTATTTAAGAAACTTTTAATATCATAATTACAAGCTACTTCTCCTCAAAATGTCAAACACGGAGTTGCTGTATGCCCCAGCAATTCTACTCCGAGGTTCACACCCACGAGAAATGAAAACATGTCCAGACAAAAGCTAACACATGGCATGACTCATAGCAGCATGATTCATGATAGCCAAAGAACAGAAACAATTCAAAGTCCATCAGCCGATGAAAGGATAAGCAAAATGTGATATATACATCCAGTGGAACATTGTTCGACAATAAAGAGAAATAAAGTTCTAATATAGCTACAATATGGATGAACCTTGAAAACACTATGCCAAGTGAAAGAGCCGGTCACACAGGACTGCATAGAGTACAAACCCATTCATATGAAATATCTGGAACAGGCAAATCTGTAGAGAGAAAGTAGATTCGTGATTGCATAGGGCTGGGGGCATGGGAGATTGGGAGGTGACTGCTAAGGGGTAAAGAGTTTCTTTTTGGAGTGATAAAAATGTTCTAAAATAGGTGTGGTGATAATTACCACAACTCTGTGAATATGCTGAAAATCAAATGGGTGAATGATATGATATACGAATTATATCTCAATAAAGATGTTAACTGGGAAAAAAAGAAAAAAAGAAGTGCCAAAACCAAAACCAAAATCACTGCCATCAAATTGGATCTGACTCATAGCAACCCCTCCTTGGGTTTCTGAGGCTGTATCACTATAGAAGTAGATTGTTCAAACTTCACTGTATAATTATGTTACATTGATTATATTACCCATTTTATTTCTTATTCATACCAGTTGTATCTTCTCCCTCTTTTCTTTTGTTAAGCTTCCCAATGGTTTGTCAATGTTATTAATCCTCTCTAAGAACTAACATCTAGTCTTGCTTGATTTTTTTGTATTGTCTTTCTATTTTCTATTTCATTGATTTCTTCTCATATCTTTATTATTTCTTGTCTTCTGGTGAATTTTTTTGCTGCTCTTTTTCTAATTGCTGGAGATGCTGAGTTAAGGTGTTGATTTTGGCTCTTCTTCTTTTTTGATGTGTGCATTTATTGCTATAAATTGCCCTTTGATCACTGCTTTTGCTTTATCCCAAAGATTTGAGTATTTTTTTCTCATTTTCTTTTTGTTCAAGGAATTTTTTTATTTCATTTTTTATTTCTTCCATTACTCAGTCATTTTTAATGAAAGTGTTATTCAGTTTCCATGGGTTTGTCCTTCTGCTATTGATCTTCCTATTGTTGATATCTAATTTTGTAGCATTGTGATCTGAGAAGATGCTTTGCAGTATTTCAGTGTTTTAAAATTTAGTGATACTTGCTTTGTGGCCTAACATATGATCTATCCAGGAGAATGTTCCATGTGCACTGGAAAAGAATATATATTGAGTTGCTGTTAGATGAAGTGTTCTGTAAAAATCTACTAGGTAAAGTTGGTTGATTGTACTGTCTCATTTTTCTGTGTCTTGGCTGAATTACTATTCTTTCCAGTTGTTCTGTCTTTCATTGACATTGGTATATTAAAGTCTCCTACTATGACTATGGAGTGATCTATTTGTCTTTTCAATTCTGTAAAAGCCTGATTTATGTATTTTGGGGTCCTTTCATTGGGTATGTAGATATTTAATATGGTTATGTCCTCTTGTTCAATTTATCTTTTAATCATTATATAATGTCCTTCCTTGTCTCTTATGGATGTTTATGTCTTAAAGTCTATTTTATAAGAAATTAATATTCCCATTCTTGGTCTTTTTGATTGTCATTTGCTTGATATATCTTTTTCCAACCTTTGATTTTTAGTCTATTTTTGTCTTTGTGTCTAAGATGTGTTTCTTGTAGACAGCATATTGATGGGTCATGTTTTCTTATCCAGTCTGCAACTCTCCATCTCTTGAGTGGTGCATTTAATCAATTGACATTCAGTTTAATTATCATTAAGTATGTATTTTTTGCTGTCATTTTGTTATGTGCTTCTTTTGGTGTTATTGATTGTTTGGTTCCATATAATTTTCTGTGCTGAGCTCATTTTGTTTATGAATCATGTTATAATTTCCTTAGTTGCTATTGTTTTACTCTTTCCTAAATATTTGTGTCAGTGCTCTTTTTATTTTGATGTGAAGGTTTATTATTTTTCTTTGAAGTTACCCTGTCATTTAATATTTCTTTGCAAATTTAGATAGTCTGTTCTATGCCACCATTTTCTTGGCTTCCTCACCATTTAGATGTTCTGTACAAACACTATTTATTCCCTCATTTTGGCTTTCTTCTGAGTAGTGGCTAGTGGGTTTGAACTTGCAGCCTTCTGGCTAGCACTCAAATGCCTTAGGCACTATGCCACCAGAGCTCACCATTTTGGTTTGTAGTTGTCCTCATTTACCAATCAATGTCTCTGGTTCCCTGTTTATAGTCTCATAAGCTTATTTTATTTGGGATACTTCTATAATTGGGTTGGTTTCTGGGTTATGTCATTATGTGTGTTAGTCATGAGTTGTTGTTTACTATTGTTGATTTTCTATCTGAAGGACTTCATTTGGCATCTTTTGTAAGGTCATTCTAGTTTTTAAAAATTCCTTTAATTTCTGCTTAACTGGAAATGTCCTAATTTCACCATCATATTTGAGGGACAATTTTGCTGGATATGTAGTTTTTTATTGGAACTTTTTCCTTTGGTAATGTTTTATATAGGAGCTCTGGTGGAGTAGCATCTAAGACATTTGACTGCTAACCAGAAGACTGGTGGTTCAAACCCACCAGCCACTCCTCAGAAGGAAGATTGGGCAATCTACTTCAGTAGTGATACAACCTAGGAAACCCAAGGAGGGATCACTATGAGTTGGAGATGACTTGACGGCAGTGAGTTTCATTTCTTGGTGATGTTCTTTTGGGGTCCATCCTGTTTGGGGTTCATTGGACTTCTTGAATGGATATATTCTCATCTTTCATCATATCAGGGAAATTATCTGCTAACAAATCTTCGAAAATTTTCTTTGTGGTTTTATTTGTCTCTTCCTGTTCTGAAATCCTGATCACATGTAAATTATTCCTCTTGATGGCATCCCACATGAATCTTAGGCTTTCTTCATTTTGTTTTGATCTTTTTTCTGATTGATCCCTTAACTAAATAATATTGATGTGTTTGCCTTCAATCTCACTAATTCTGTCTTCCCTTGATTTGATTCTACACCTTTACCCATTCAGGGTACTATCTATTTCTGAAATTTTAGCATTAATCTTTTGGAATTTTATTTGTAGTTTTTGTATCATTTCTAATTTTTGGTTTAGTCAGTTTTTTCTTGTATTGTTTTCCTAAATTGTTCTAGCATTTTGTCTGTGTTTTCCTTGATCTGTTTCTCAACCCATTGAAGATATCTAAATATAATTCTTTTAAATTCCTTACCAGGGAGTTCCAATGCTGCTTCTTCCTTAGGGAGGTTTTCTGGGTCAGTATCCTTGTCCCTTGTTTCTATTACTTTATCTTACTTCTTTGTGTGGACTGGGATGATCAGTTGCCCCTGAGACATTGTGACTTCATTATGTTTATATTTAATTGGTTATTGTATGTTGGTGTGATTCACCCAAGTTTTCTTCTTCTTCTTCTTTATTTTGTTTTGATATATCTGAGTGAGCAGGGTACTATGCACTTCTGTTCACTAGTTGGCATCATTTAGACACTCACCACCTGTCTCTTGGAGTGTGTAATAGAGAATGAAAGTGTGTGCACAAATCTCTGTTAGCTGTTCATGAAGAGCAGTTAAGGGTATTTTGGGCTGTTATTGGATGTCATCTATCCTTCATTAGTTGATGCATAAGCAAGTGGTGGCCCTCACTCAGTGGGTGAAGCTACAGGAGGTGTGGGTATGATTGGGTTCTAAGGGTATGGTTGCTGTCTCCAACTCAGTTAGAAATAAAATAAAAACAACCACATATATACATAAACAAGAGAACAACAAAACAAAAACTGCATAAACAAATGAGAACAATCACAAAAACAAAAACAAAAAAGGAAAGCAATAAAAGAGAAGAAATATTTAAAGAAATATTTTTAAAAGATAAAAGAAGTATAAATAGGAAAAGAAAAAATATATCTGGGGAGGGGGAAATAAGAGAAAAGAGCAAGAGTGAAATAATAGTAAAGAAAAAAATGACAAAATTGCAAAGAGAAAAACAAGGGATGGTAAGCATCAAAAGAAAGAAAAAAGATGAGGACCAGAAAAAGGAAAGAGAGGAGAGAAGAAGAAGAAGAAGAAAGAGGAGGAGAAGGAGAAGAAGAAAGAGGAGGAGAAGGAGGAGAAGGAGAAGAAGAAGAAGAAAGAATAATTTAAAAACAAATAGACAAAAACAAAACTGGGGAGGGGTAGAACAGGGCATCTAGGCTCTGGTAAGGTTCACAGACCTGAGATGGAATTCCAAGGTTGGTGGAGGTGGGAGATAGCCAAGAGAGTGTGTGGTTTAAGAGTAACAAGGGGAATATCACACTTTTCTAGTTGTCAGCCTCCAGGGCTGTTGCCCCTTGCTATCCTCGACAAATGAAGCCTATTCTTTTGTTCCTGGGATAAGAATACCACCTGCAAATATTCAAAATGGCTGTACCCACAAGACAGCCAATAGTCCAAAGCTCAGGTTATCTCCTATTTGCTGTTTGCTTTTCTAGTTATCAGTCACCAGTACAGTTGTCTATGCAGTCCTTGGTGAGCAGGGCCAATTCTTAGGTTGCTGCCCAGATCCTAACACCACCTGTAAATATACAAACTGGCCAGGCCATCAGAAGAGCTGATAGTCTACAGCCTATTTGTCTCCCTATTCACTGTTTTCAATAAGGTTCCCAGGTTCTTCTATGAGCTGATATCTAATCCACTTCTTTACCCTTCCCTTTAAATCTCAGGGTTCCAAGATTATCTTCTGTATCTCTTTCAGTTGGTTTCTTGTTTCTTTATTGAAGAGGGTCTGTGTAGCTTTTCTTCCTACTCTGCCATCTTGCCAGATAACAGAAAATCTACTTTGTCTCACATACTTTTGACGTGTTATCAGGAGGAACTAGTCCCTTGAGAAAGACATCATGCTTGTCAAAGTAGAGGGTTGGCACAAAAGAGGAAGATTCTCCACAAGATGAATTGACACAGTAGCTACAACAATAGGCTCCAATATAGCAATGATTGTGAGGATGGTGCAGTTTAGGACAGTATTTATTTCTGTTGTACATAGGATCACTGTGAGTCAGAAATGAATCCCTAGCAACTAACAATAATGACAACATGATGTTAATGAGGCAGAATACAATCTATAGGATTAAATTGTATCTTGAATCAATCTCTTTTGAGATATAAAAATGATTAACCAATCCAGCAGAGAAAAGAGGAAACTCAGAATCACAACAAAAAAAAAAAGAAGAAGAAGAAGAAGAGCTGGGAGCACAGCATTTCTTTTAGACCCAAGGTCCCTGTGCTGAGAACCTCCTAGGACCAGGGGAAGATTGATGCCAAGACACATGGAGGTCTCCAAGGGACACTGGACCCACAGATGTTGATAGGCTATTAGGATCTTCCCCCACAGCTGACAGAGAGAGAGAAAGCCTTTTTGGTAGTTTGGGAGCTGGCACCCTGAATCTGAACATTTAGCCTTCTAAACTGTCAGCGTAAATTTCTGTTTTTAAAAGCCATCCTCTTTTGTTATTTCTGTTATACCAGATCAAGATAACTAAGACATGCATAGAATTATGTGTATTACATAACCATTTCACTTTTTAAAAATTTTATCTTTCTTCCTTTCAGGTGACTGCTTCTGTCTTGATGCAAAAATGAAAACTTTATTATTGCTCATTTGTTGCAATTGAGTTATCGTTCCTGAGACTATCTGAATGACTCCAACAATCTGACCAGTTTTCAGTCAATTCACTTATTTCTGCCATGAAGGCAGTCAGGTGCTAAACTTTCTGATAACCATGAGGTTTCCTTCAGTCACTAGGCTGATGCTATTAAGATTGCCTCAGCTGTTGGACTGAAATGTCATGGTGCCTTCTGAAGCACCAATTTGTAATGTGATGATGAGATATTGGAAATCATGACTGTCTCCCTCAATTTCTTCTTTTGCACAACTGTGACCTAAAATTGCTTTAAAAACCAATGTCTATTAATTGAAAAAATGAAAAATAATTGTAAATTGAATCTCAGGGCTGTAATAGACTTTTATAGATGAATTGATGTCAAATACTTTATAAAGCAAAAACACAAAAACAAAGCACTGAAAAAATTCTAAAAAGCTTCTACATGTCTTGATCTTCTTCCTTCCCTTCCCAGAATAAGAAGTTTCTTCTCTTTGGAGAACTCTTCCCCTCGTGCTCATAATCCCACTTCCTTCAGATAACTTGTTCATCTTTGCTTGATTTTTGTCTCTTTCCCCCTCATTCCTTCCCCTTCACATGCAATTATTCTCATATCTCTAATACTTACTATACTCCACTCTCCTTCCTTTCCTCCACTGGTTATTTCCTAATTAGACCTCTGTTCATCTGGTTTCTTCCATCATTACCCTCTTAGACCCTATCAACACATGTTCAGTGCCAAATCCAAAAATATTGTCCAGCTGCAGTCCACATGATTTCATGTTGGTATTTGACCCTGCTGTCCACTCCAGTCTTCTCTTCTGTTGGCTTCTAGGCCTTCTCTTTGGTTTCTCTTTTTGTCTCTCTGATTATTCTATTTAAGGCCCTTCTGCTTCCTCTCCTGTCACTCAACATACATTTTCCTGAGTCTTCTCATTGCATATTTTTTTTTATTTCATATTTTGCAGTTACTCTTTATCACTGAAGACTCAAACCCATCCCTCCAATTCAGACTTCTCTCCTTAGTAATAGATCCACATATCTATCTGATATCTCTAGATGCATACTCAGAAAGCATAATTTCACATTGTTCAGTATCTAGTGTAGATTCTCATCTTATTCTCAAAAATCAAGTTTTTCTACTGTATGTTCTCCTTTCAGTAATTTCATCAAGATTCCCTCAGTCAACAGGTTAGAAACTTTATATGATATCTCCCTCTGGGAGTTACTGGGAAGTACAAACAGTTAACATGTTCAGCTGCTAGCCAGAAGATTGGTGGTTCCTATTCACCCAGAGAAGAAACTCTGGTGGTGCAGTGGTTAAACCATTCTTCTGCTAACCAAAATGTCAGCTGCTAACCAAAATCCATCTGCCCTTCCACAGGAGAAAGATGAGGTCGTCAACTTCTGTAAAGACTTACAGTCTTGGAAACACTGTGGGCAATTCTGTTCTGAGGAGTTCAGAATTGACTTTACAGCAATGTCTTTTTTTTTTGGGGGGGGGGGCAGATTCACCCAGACACTCCTGAGAGGGATGGCTTGATGATCTGTTTTTGCTCTTACATGCCTTTGAGTCTTTTTAGACCAATATCAATCTTATGTACAATAGAATGAAACACTGGCCCATCCTGCATCATCCTCATAATTACTGCCATGTTTGAGCCCATTAGTTGCAGCCATTGTGTCTCCATCTCATTGAGAATCTTTGCCATTTTCACCAACACTGTTTTTACCTAGAATGATACAAACTCTGGCCATGCTTGCTTCTAAAGAGCATTTCAGCTCTACTTCCTCCAAGACAGACTTGTTCGTTCTAGTGGTCCATGGCCCATTCAATGTTCTTTGCCAACACCACATTTCAAATGCATCTTCTTCTATGGACTTCGTTATCATTACACAGCTCTCATATGCATATGAGTCTATTGAAAATATCATGGCTTGGGAAAGACACATGTCTTCAGAGTGACATCTTTGCCTTTAAACACTTTAAAGGAGTCAATTCACAACAGATTTGTTCTGTGCAATACATTGTCTCATTTCTTCCATGGGCATTGATCTTAGATGCAAATAAAATGAAATCTTTGATCACTTCCATCTTTTCTCTATTTATCATGATGTTGCTTATCGGTCCAATTGTGAGGATTTTTATTTATTTACTTTTAATGATGGGATATAATCCATGCTGAAGGCTGTAGTTTTTGATCTTCATCAGTAAGTGCTTCAAGTCCTCCTCACTTTCAGAAAACAAGGTTGTGTCATCTGCATATCACAAGTTGTTAGTGAATCTTCCTTCAATCCTGATGCCACCTTCTTTATCACATAGTCCAGCTTAGATTATTTGCACAGCATACAGATTGAATAAGTAGGGTGAAAGGATATAACCCTGACAAACCCCTTTTCTGATTTTAAACAATGCAATATCCCCTTGTTCTGTTCAAATGACTGCTATGCACAAGTTTCTCATGAGAATAATTAATTGTTCTGGAATTCCCATTCTTTGCAATATTATCTATAATTTTTTATGATCCACATATTTGAATTTCTGCATAGTTAATAAAACAAAGGTAAATATCTTTCTGGTATTCTCTGCTTTCAGCCAAGATACATCTAACATTAGCAATGATATCTCTCATTCTATGCCCTTTTCCAATTATGGCTTGAATTTTTGGCAGTTCTGGGTCAATGTACGCTGCAACCACTTTTGAATTATTTTCTGTAAAATTTTACTTGTGTGATACTAATGATATTGTTTGATAACTTCCTCTTTCTATTGGATCACCTTTCTTTAGAATGGACACAAATACAGATCTTCTCTGGTTGCTTGGCCAGGTAGCTATCTTCCAAATTTCTTGGCATAAGTGAGTGAGCACCTCCAGTGCTGTATTCATTTGTTGAAACATCTCAATGAATGTTTTGTCAATTCCTGGAGCCTTGTTTCACACAGAAGGAGAACTGGTGGCACTGTGGTTAAGGCATTGAGCTGCTAACCAAAAGTCAGCAATTCAAACTTACAAGCTGCTCCATGGAAGAAAGATGAGGCAGTCTTCTTCCTTAAAGATTTACAGCCTTGGAAATACTATGGGGGTTGCTTTGAGTCAGAATCCACCAGATGGCAGTAGGTTTGGGTTTGTTTTGTTTTGCACAAGTGCTTTCATTGCAGCTTTGACTTCTTCCTTCAATACCACCAGTTTTTGATTATGCCACCTCCTAAGGTGGTTATAAAGTGCTTTGGTGGCGTAGTCCCTAAGGCATTTGACTGTTAACCAGAAGGTGAGAAGTTCAAACCCACCAAACACTCCATGGAAGGAATATTGGACAGTCCACTCCCTTAAAGATTTACTGCCTCGAAAACCCAAAAGGGGTCATTATGAGTTGAACTCGACTCAATGGGAGTGAGTGTGTTTTTTTTTGAGGTAGTTGAACATTGACCAATTCTTTTTCATACAGTGACTATATGTATTCCTTCCATCTTCTTTTTATACTTTCTGCATCATTCAATATTATGTTCATGAATCCTGCAATATTGCAACTCGAATTTTTCCTTCTGTTCTTTCAGCTTGAAAAATACCAAGTGTGCCCTTCCCTTTTGATTTTCTAACTCCAGGTCTTTGAACATTTCATTATAATACTTTACTTAGTCCTCTTGATATGCCCATTGAAATCTTCTGTTCAACTCTTTTACTTCATCAATTCTTCTACTTTAGCTATTCTGTGTTCAAGAGCAAGCTTCATTGTCTTTTCTAACATCCTTTTAGGAGCTCTGGTAGCATAGTGCCTAAGGCACTTGACTGCTAACCAGGAGGCTGGCGGTTCAAACCCACCAGCCACTCCTCGGAAGGAAGGTTGGGCAATCCTACTTCCATAGAGATAACTGCCTCAGAAACCCAAGGAGGGGTTGCTAGGAGTCGGGGCCGACTCGATGGCAAATAACAACAACAACATCCTTTTGGATCTTTTTTTTTTTTTTTCAAATATTTTAGACGACTTTTTGCTTTCTTCATGTATGATATCCTTGATTTCATCCCACAACTCGTGTGGTGTTTGACCACTGGTGTTCAATGCATCAAATCTATTCTTCAGATAGTCTCAAAATGCAGGTGGGATATATTCAAAGTCATATTTTGGCTCTTGTGGACTTATTTTAGTTTTCTCCAACTTTAACTTACACTGGCATATGAGTGATTAATGATATTTTCCATAGTCAGCCTGAAGCCTTGTTCCGACTAATGATATTGAGCTTTTCCATTGTCCCTTTCCACAGATATACTCAATTTGATTCTTCAGTATTCTATTTGTTGATGTTACATGTAATTGCTGTATATGTTTCTTTCTGTTCTACTTCCAAAATATCAATCGCTGAAAACCCTATGGAGCACAGTTCTATTCTGACAGTGAATGGTTAGTTTAGGTTAGCCTTCCTTTGGCTTAATTCTCAAAGCCAAATTGAACTCCAAGTCCAATGATTTTTCCTCAGAAATAGCCCTCTACTCCAATTGCCATTACCTCAGTGAAGCCTCTCATCATCTCACTAAGCTCATGTGTTAACCTTCTAATTGATGTTCCCAATGCCACAGCCTCTCCTCTCACTCCAACCACAGTGGGTTAAATCCTGTCAGTGCCCCAAATTCTTTAGTGGCTTCCCATTTCCTACTTTAAGAGGCTACAAGCTATTTTTAGCTGTGTGACCTTTCTCTTCAAAGATATACTTACATAGAACTTCAGTGTATGAAGCCAATATATTCTGTGCTGCTCTGGTTGAAGTTGACCTGGAATGGCCAGGACGCCCTGCTCAGCCAATCTCTCACTACTGCATAGTGGTACCTGAAGCACTTCCATAACCTTAGAACTAAGAAATACTATTTGAGAATCACTGATGGCATAAAATCCTAACTACATGATTTGATATAATAAACATACAAGGGATATCAGGTATTGAGGTAGAATGACCACTATTATCCTATCACTATCACTTTTATGTAGTAGCTAACACCAGAAGTCAGCTTGTGGAGGACACTGACTTTGAGAAAATACCTTTTTTTTTTTTTTTTTGGTGAGAAGGTGTGATTTACACATCTTAAGTTATGGTTGTTTCTAAGCCTTTGGAGAAGATGGTAAGCCTATGGGCCCAAAAAATGAGGAAGAACTTATATACTTCTAGAAGGAAGGAAGGAGCTCTGGTAGCATAGTGCCTAAGGCACTTAACTGCTAACCAGAAAGCTGGTGGTTCAAACCCACCAGCCACTCCTCAGAAGGAAGGTTGAGCAATCTAAGTGATACCACCTCAGAAACCCAAGGAGGGGTCGCTATGAGTTGGGTCCAACTCGATGGTATATAACAACAACAACAACAACAAGGAAGGAAAGAATATCAAAACCAAACTGACTACCATCAAGTCAATTCAACTCATAGCAACCTGTCCTTGGGCTTCTGAGGTGGTATCTCTATGGAAGTAGATTGCCCAATCTTCCTTCTGAAGAGTGGCTGGTGGGTTTAACTGCCAGCCTTCTGGTTAACACTTAAGCACTATGCTACCAGAGATGAGGGGGAAAAAAAGGCTAAGCAAGGAAGAGGGAAGAGAGAGAAGCCAGTGGAAATTAGAAAATTGGATGGAGTATAGAAAATATATCATTAAAAAAATTAAATCTTGGTGACAGAGTGGTTAAAAAAAAAAAGCTTGGATAATAATTATCCAAGGTAAGGATTTAGGTTTTGTTTGTTTGTTTGTTATTTGCTATGTTTTGCTATGCAGTGCATGGGGCCATTGGTGGTTCAATGGTAGAATTCTCACCTTCTTACAGGAGAGCCCAGTTTGATTCTTGGCCATGAAAGGCCACTGCCCATCTGTCAGTGGAGGCTTGTATGTTGCTATAATCCCAAACAGGTTGCAGCAGAGCTTCCAGACTTAGACCAACTAAGAAGGAAAGCCTGGCAATCTACTTCCAAAAATTAGCCAATGAAAACAGTTTGGATCACAACAGTTTGATTTGAGACCAATCTTGGGAATGGTGCAGGACTGGGCAGAGTTTTCTTCCTTTGTGTATGGAGTCTCCATTAGAGGGGATTCATCAATGTAATGGCAGCAAACAACAAAATGCTGTATTTGATGAGATCCCACTCATGACCCTTAATTCTTAAATTAAATTCACTAAATTAAAGATATTTTGTTTTAGTAGATTATCTTTGGAAATTGTGAAGGACTGAGGTTTCCTATGGAAGGGGGTAAAAGCAATAGATATGCAGATACAGGATGTCAGAGTCCACTAAGCCTGGGACAATGAGTCACAGACATTCACAGAAAATGTAAAGAAGGATAGGCGTGACCCTTGAGCAATGATTTTAGGCATTCCTCAAATGGACAAATGTCTAAGGCCCAAGAGGCCTCTATTGAAAAGCATGAATGATGTGATTCTTTAATTTATTGATCACATTCAGACTAGGTCAACCAGGAAACAAAACTCTTCCACTGCAGGGTACCTTAAGTTACAAGAGAAATCAACTCAGAATTAGCTCCAGTAAAAAAGTTCATCACGAAGATATGTAATAATGTTATTAAAATGAAGGACAAAAGTGGAGTCAGTATCTTACAAGTACTGAAAAATTGTCAAGGAGACTCTTTTAGCCACACAGATGTTAGAGGGTACTACTTCTCTTGAGCAGGCACTCTGGCAGAGCAGAGGTTGAAGCATTCTGTTACTAACCAAAACATCAGCGGTTCCTTCCAACCCACCAGCTGCTCCATGAAAGAAAGATAAGGAAATCTGCATCTGTGAAGATATACAGCCTTGGAAACTCAATGGGGCAGCTCTAGTCATCCTACAGGGTCACTCTGAGTTGAAATCTACTTGATAGCAGTGGATCTAGTTTTGATTTTCTCTTTGAGCATCTCTTCTGAGTTTCCACTTTCTTCTGCAAATCAGCTTTCTCTATTTCCTTTTCATTATTTAGATAATTGAAAGTAATCACCAGGGCTAAGCCTCCATGATCTTTTGGTCCCAGAGCTAACAACTATTGGACTGACTTGATGTCTATGTCAGTTAATTCAAATTTGATGGGGAGAGAATGTAACTAGCCTGATTTGGAGTGGGAACTACCCATGGGCCAATTCACTGTGACCAGGAGAATGGTTCCCATTGCAAATCTGCCCACCTTGGGCAGGAAAAGGAGTTTATGGCAAGTAATTGTGAATAAGGAAACAACAATCTACATGTGAATTGAAATCCCCAGCAGTCTAGTAGATTCCTACTCATAATGAGCCTATAAAACAGAATAGGGTTTCCAAACATATAACCTTTACAGAAACAGACTGCCACATCTTTCTTCCATGAAGCAGCTGGTGGCTTTGAACTGCTGACATTTGAGTTAGCAGGTGAGCTCTTAACAGCTGCATTACCAGGGATCCTTACATGTGAATAGAATTATTCATGTAATTGACTTTTATTGGGTTTATCAGCTTGATTAGATATCTGTTTGTGATTGAATGCTGAGCTATTTCCAGAAGATGCATATTTGGGTTTTTTTAGCTTAGGAGAGCATGGAGAAGCTGAAGAAAAAGTTTTTGGTTATAAATGAAAGGTCTTTTGGTGTGCAGCACTGGTAACTCTGGGGGGTTATCAATTTCATAACTGAATCTCAACTCTTATGAGAGCTTTCCCATTGACAATTTGTGTCATTTACATCACTCTCCACAATACAAACATATCATATTTTACATAATAGATGTATTTCTAAAAGGTTGGATGACGAATTTTTATATTTGGGAAGATAGCTCTAGTATCAATTTCTTCACCTCTACCATGGGGAAAACAAAATTCTATTTCAGACTAACCAGGGAAGCATTAATTTTATTAAATATCCATGCTGTGAATTTCTTTCTGGTCAGACTATTGGACTACTGATTGATCACTAAGGAGTCATGGTGATTCAGTGGTTAAACACTTGGCTGCCAACTGAAAGGTCGGTGGTTCAAATCTACCAGTCGCTCCATGGTAGAAAGATGTTATGTGCCGTCAAGTCAGACCTGACTCATAGCAACCCCTCCTTGGGTTTCTGAGGCAGTATCACTACAGAAGTAGGATTGCCCAACCTTCCTTCTGAGGAGTGGCTGGTGGGTTTGAACCACCAGCCTTCTGATTAGCAGTCAAGTGCCTAGGCACTATGCTACCAGAGCTCCTATCTTAGGCATTAGTGAGCTGAAATGGACCATTTTTGGCCTTTTTTAGTCAGATGACCATATGATCTGTTATGCCAGGAATGACAATTTGAAAAGGAATGGCATGGCATTCATCATCATAAAGGATGCTTTAAGATCTTTCCTGAAGTACAATGCTATCAGTGATAGGAGGATATCCATATGCCTTACAAGGAAGACCACTTAATGCTACAATTATTCAAATTTATGCACCAACCACCAAAGTCAAAGATGAAGAAATTGAAGATTTTTATCAATTTCTTCAGTCTGAAATTGACCAAGCATGCAATCAAGATTTATTAGTTGAATACAAAATTTGGAAACAAATAAGAATTACCAGTAGTTGGAAAATTTGGCCTTGTTGACAGAAGTAACACTGGAGACTGCATGATAGAATTTTGCAAGATCAACGACTTATTCATTCCAAATACTTTTTTTTTCAACAACACAAACGGCAGCTATGCACATGGACATCACCAGATGGAGTACACAGGAATCAGATTGACTACATCTGTGGCAAGAGACGATGGAAAATTTCAATATCTTTAATGAAAACAAGGCCAGGAGCTGATTGTGGAACAGACCATTAACTGCTCATATGCAAATTCAACTTGAAGTTGAAGGCAATTAAAACAAGTCCATGAGAGCCACAATGTGACATTGAATATATCCCTCCTGAATTTAGAGACTATCTAAAGAATAGATTTGATTCATTGAACACCAATGACCGAAAACCAGAAGAATTGTGGATGACATCAAGAACATCATCCATGAAGAAAGCAAGAGGTCATTACAAAGTTGAGAAAGGAAGAAAAGCCCAAAATGGATGTCAGAAGAGACTCTGAGATTTGCCCTTGATCAGAAAGTAACTAAAGCAAATGAAAGAAATGGCAAGATAAAAGAAATGAACAGAAGATTTCAAAGAACAGCTCAAGCAGACAAAGCCAATTACTATAATGAAATGTGCAAAGACCTGGAGTTAAAAAACCAAAATGAAAGAGCACACTTGGCATTTCTCAAGCTAAAAGAACTGAGGAAAAAAATTAAGCCTCATGTTGCAATGTTAAAAGATTCTACGGGCAAAATACTGAATGATGCAGGAAGTATTAAAAGAAGATGGAAAGAATCCATATTCATTATACCAAAAAGACCTGGTCAATCTGCATCCATTTCAGGAGGTGGCATATGATCCAGAACCAACGGTATTGAAGGAAGAAGTTGAAGCTGCACTGAAGGAATTGACAAAGAACAAGGCACCAGGAATTGACGGAATGCCCATTGAGATGTCTCAACAAAATGGATGCCCCACTGAAGGCATTCACTTGGCTATGCCAAGAGATTTGGAAGACAGCTGCCTGACCAGCTGACTGGAAGATATCAATATTTGTACCCATTCCAAAGAAAGGTGATACCACAGAATGTGGAAATTATTGAACAATATTATTAACATTACATGCAAGTAAAATCTTATTGAAGATAATTCAAAAATGGTTACTGCAATATATTGACAGAGAACTTCCAGAAATGCAAGCTGGATTCAGAAGAGGATGTTGAATGAGGGATATCGTTTCTGATGTGAGATGGATCCTGGCTCAAAGCAAAGAATCCAAGAAAAATGTTTACTTATGTTTTCTTGGCTATGTACAGGCATTTGATTGTGTGGATCATAACAAATTATGGGTAACATTGAAAAGAATGGGGATTCCAGAACACTTCATTGTACTCATGAGGAACCTATACATAGACCAAGAGGCTGTCATTCAAACAGAACAAGAGGGCACTGCATGGTTTAAAATGAAGAAGGGAGTGCATCAAGGTTGTATCATTTCACCATACTTATTTAATCTATATGCTGAGCAAATAATCTGAGAAACTGGACTATATGAAGAAGAATGTGGCATCAGGCTCGGAGGAAGAATCATTAATATCCTGCAATATGCTGACAACACAACTTTGCTTGCTGAACATGAGGATGACTTGAAACACTTACTGATAAAGCTTAAAGAATACAGTCTGCAGTACGGATTACATCTCAATATAAAGAAAACAAAAATCCTCACAACTGGACCTATAAGCAGCATCACGGTAAACAGAGAAAAGATTGAAGTTGTCAAAGACTTCACATTGTTTGGTTCTACAATCAATGCCAATGGAAGCAGCAGTCCAGACATCAGAAGATGTATAAAACCAAAAAAACAAAACTCCCTGCCATCGAATCAGATCTGATCCATAACGACCCTTCCTTGGGTTTCCAAGGAGGTACCACTACGGAAGTAGATTGCCCAACCTTCCTTCCTAGGAGTGGCTGGTGGGTTTGAACTGCCAGCCTTCTGGGTAGCAGTCAAATGCCTTAGGCAGTACATCATCAGAGCTCCCTAGAGGACGTATAGAACTGGGCAAACCGGCTCCAAAGGACCTTTTTCAAGTGCTTAAGAGCAAAGATATCTCTTGAGGACTAAGGTGTGCCTAACACAAGCCATGGTTTTTTCAGTTGACTCATATGTATGTGAGAGCTGGACAATGAATAAGACCAAAGAAAATTTTATGCTTTTGAGTTGTGGTACTGATGAAGAATGCTGAGAGTACTATGGACTGCTATAAGATCTAACAAATGTGTCCTGGAGAAGTGCAATCAGAATGCCCCTTGGAGGCAAGAATGGCCAGAATTCATCTCACCTACTTGGTCATGTTGTCAGAAGGGACCATTCCCTGGAGAATGATAGCATGCTTGATAAGGTGGATAGTCAACAAAGGAGGGAAAGGCCCTCAACGAGATGGATTGACACAGTGGCTGCAAAAATGGGCTCAAGTAAAGCAAGGATTGTGGAGCTGGTGTGGGACCAGTCAGTGTTTCGTTCTGCTGTGTATAGCATCATTATGAGTCAAAGATGACTTGACAGCACCTAACAACAACAACATCTAAAAGGCTTTCTTGAATCCACCTTAGAAAACCAAACAACAGCTTTAGTACATCTAAGTGCTAGAAAAATAAAAATAGTTATAAGCTGAATGTGAAGCCCAGAACTTTCAAGTTTCTGTCAGCAATTTGAGCAAATTACACAAATTCAGTTAAGATCCAAAGTAACAGTGTGTGTATGTGTGTGTGTTTCAGTCCTTTGCATTTTAGTAGTCTCTGCTTCTGTAAGTAACATGCAAGATTCTGTTAAGAACCCATCCCAAATCTCTGTTGAAAGCTCTGTTCTTCATCTTTGAGGGAATGGAGCTCACACAGTTGAGTAAACAAATTGCAGACCTCAAGGCACATTCATTCTGGAAAACATGCTGATTACTCAGCAAAATGGCATTTAGCACCACAAAGAAGCCAAGTGCTGAGCTGCTACATCAAATCCTCCATGGAATCCAATATCCCCACCTGTGGGATTCCTGGAGATAACTGACAATTGTGTCTAAAAATGCAATTACCAGACTGGAAGAAAAAGATTTACTTTTTTTGTGAGGAATGGCATCATGAAAAGGGTCTTTAATCATGAACCAAGTGCACTCAAAGCATGGTTTATCCTTCTAGATGCCCAGTAATGATCTGATCCCTCCATTAAACACTTGCAGGGTGCAAAACAGATTTATCATTTGCATCTAGAATAGCACCTCTCTCCTGTCTTCTAAGCAATCACCCAGACTATTACACTAGCAGTTAAAAAACAGTCACTGTAAATAAACAAGGTCAATGTTCATTTTTCAGATGGGTAAAACTTTAAGAATTCTTTTTACCTCATAACAGCCTTAAGGCTGTTATTACAATCATAAAAATAACCTGAATGAATGAGATTCAGTGATTGGGCACCACCAAATACTCTGAACTTGGAGGAGGGGCAGTATACACTGATCAATACAAGTGTAAGCACTTTGTTGAATATCTTCACACACCTACAGGTAGGGAGAAATTATTGTCCTTGGTTTGTAGATGAGGAAACAGAGACTAACTGTGCCTGTGCAAGACAGATTTACTATGCCTAACAATTACTGTGGAGTTGTTTCTGACTCATGGCAAACCCATGTGTATAGAGTAGAATTGTGCTGCATAGGGTTTTCAACGGCTGATTTTTCAGAAAGAGATCTCAATTCCTTTATTCTGAGGTGCCTCTGAGTGGACTTGAACTTAAAAGTTTTTTTATTAGCAACAGAGTACCTTAACCATTTACATCACTCAGGAATTCCATACAATACCTAAATCATCCCTTAAAAGTACTCACCAACCAATCAACTTCTCTGCATAACAATTACATGGCACAAAGGATTTCTTCCTAATTGTTTACCAATATGCAATTATCAGAGAATGCTCTTCAGGGAATATACTAAGGAAATTTCCAGGATGACAAAGAACTGAGTTGAATTTTGAAAAATGACTAACATCTATTCTTCTCAGCTCCAAGAAGAGGCAGTTCAGGTCACCATAGGTCAATAGTTGCATAGCCAGATGGCTCCTATCTTTCCTTCCAAAACCACTCAAGATAGAAGACAATGATGATTTCATCAAAAATAGTGTAGAGAGACTTCAGAAAAGATGGTGCTTCACAAACTGACGATATATTTGACAGATTAAAAAAGAAAAACCAAACCTAAACCAGATGCACTTGAATTGACTTTGACTCATGGTAACTTCATGTGTGCATAGCAGAACTGTGCTCCTTAGCATTTCCAATGGCTGAATTTTTGGAAGTAGACTGTCGGGCATTTCTTCTGAGACACATCTGGGTGGACTTGAAGCACCAATATTTTGGTTAAAAACAAACTCACTGTCATTGAGTCGACTCCAAGTCATAGGAACCTCCATTGAGTTTCAAAGATGGTAAATCTTTACTGAAGTAGATTGCTCCATCTTCCTTCCATGGATTAGCTGGTGGGTTTGAACCACCAGTCTTCTGGTTAACAGTCAAATGCCTTAGGCACTATGCCACCAGAGCTCCTATCTTTTAGAAGACAGCTAGTTAATCATTGACACCATCCAGGGATTCTAAAGATTATTTAAAAGGGCTCTATCATGTGTATAAAACTCACATAGGGCAAGGCAGCCAGTATAGATTAGGACAAAATAAAACATGCACAAGAGAAGCACAACCCTATTTACCTTCCCCTAAATCTGAGTGGCTTTGGGCAAATAGCCTCATAGTTCCAGGACCTCAGCTCTCTTATATAGAAATGCTTTCAGAATAACTGCAAAGTTACCTCTTCAATCCCTACTCCAGACTCTGGGTCCAGGAGGAAATGAAACTTGAGGAATTGGTGATTTTGGGAGGCTTGGGAGACATATCCCACCACCAATTTTCAACTACTAGATCCCATGGAGGAGACTGGAACATTTAGCACTTAAAAGTGGTTATATAAATGTATGTATTGTTTAGATATAATCTATTTATTTATATATGTCTGTAAATTTAATACTGTATTTTTAAGCAAATAACACCCACCTTGTATGTATGTTTGTTTGCTCAATATGCTCTCCTCTTGCCAAGTTATTTTTGTCAATATG
>NW_006921737.1:3452468-3468593 GCF_000298275.1 Orycteropus afer afer | reverse complement strand
TATATATATATATATATATATATATATATATATATATATAAACATGTAAAAAAAATTGGCATAGTGGCTTTTACAAAAATGCCTCCCCAGAGGAGGGAGCAGTTGGCAAATAACCATAGAAGGTACAAGTTATTTGTGTAAAAACACAGAAAGTAACCTAGTGGTATTAAGCAGGGCTTCATACTGGTTTATTCCAGTTCTACAACCTGCTGAGAATTTGCATTTCCACCTCAGCTATACCAAATCAGAATCTGTATTTTATGAGATCCCCAGGTGATTTTTTTGTATACATCTATATATATCTAAAAGAATCACCTGGGATGTTGTAAAAATAAAGATTTTAATTCACTATATCTGGAATGGAAATACAAATTCTCAGCATGAGGTCAAACCGGAAAGAACCGGTTCGAAGCTCTGCTTCAAAGAGGACTCAAAAACTGTTTTTCTCCATTCTTTGCCTGGCAAGTCTCAGAAGGTCAAGGTTCTGTGTTTCCCTAGCAACAGCTGATAGCATCACTACCACCTGAAGCCACCCAGGGTGCTGCAGGCTCAGCAGTGCTGTAAGTGGTTATCATGTTATCCCAGTTGCTGAGGAAACGCACAATCTTGCACCAGGCAGATGGGTAACAGTGGAGTTGATTTCCAACAATTTTGCCTTTAACAGTCTACATTGCCAAATGCATTAATCTCTGCATAAATTCTGTGAACAAGTTGGGAACTTAAAGAGTTTTAGTCATGAGTTCCCTTTTTAAAAAGCTCTTAAATGGTTCACCTTTACCACCTGAAATATAGTGCTTATCTATTAAAAAATAAAAATAAAAACAGGTTTATTATTGCTTTATTTTAAATGAAATTGCCACCCACACTAAAATATGCCAGTTACTCTCCTAACTCTTCCCCGGTGTCTCTGCCCCCCTAATCAAGCTTGCAGTATTTTTAGGATCTTCTCTACCTACAGGAAAAAGAAAATGTCTTAAGATAATATTGGATCTTTAAAGTAGATTCATAAAAGCAGAGAAGTCCTGTTCACCGTCTGAGTCATCCTTGATCGGTTCTCTTTTAAAATGCATCCTCTGTCTTTCTTATAACCAAGGGCTTTAAAATTCAAATGTTCATGAACACCAACTTTATTAAAATTAGAGCCTGGGGAAATGGCTCGGAAAAAGGAGAAAAGAATATTACCCAACCATTTAAAAGATGCTAATTAATGAAGTTCTAAAGCCCAGAGAGGACATTTGATACAGCAAAGGATTTCTCTACCAAGGAGGAATGGAATTCATTGAAAAACAAAAAAAATCCCAGAATAAAATAAAATTGAAGTAGATTAACTCAAATTTTCCCCCAGGTGCTGGAGGGACCTCAAGAGCTCTGTTAGATGGCAAGACTTTGAGTTTGGCTGTCTCGGAGCTGAACATATTGACATTTCCTAGTCCAGCTCCATGCAGGTCTTTTAGCCATTGTTGTCATTGTTGTTAAGTACCATTGAGTCAGCCCTGACTCATAGCGACCCCTCCTTGGGTTTCTGAGGCAGTGTCACTATGGAAGTAGATTACCAACCTTCCTTCCGAGGATTTTTAGCCATTAGGTTTCTAAAATTTGGAGTTTCAAATTCACTTAGTGGCTCCATGGAAGAAAGATCTGCTTCCCTAAAGAATATTGCTGTTAGTTGCCATTGGGTTGATTTGACTTATAATGATTCCATGTTACAGAAAAGAACCACTCCATAGGGTTTTCTTGGTTATAATAGTAATGGAAGCAGATCCCCAGGCCGTTTCTTCTGTAGCACAACTGAGTGGGTTCAGACCATCAACCTTTGGGTTAGAAGTCCAGTGCACAGTGCTACCTAGGGACCTTACAGCCAAGAAAACCTGAGAAGGTCCACTCTGTTAATGTATGGGATTATCATAAGTTGAATTAGACTCAATGCCTACAGTTTTGCTTGTTTTTACCTACCCTTTCTTCAAAAGGAAAGGCATTTCACCCACTAGATTTGAATCCACTGCTTGTCCTCCACAGTCAGCACATACTTAGCCCTGGTAGAAGGAGGGAGTGAGAGGAGACAGGCTATGCCCAGATAGATGAGTCCATTCTGTTCTGTCCCATCTCTCTTGGCCAGAAGCCCCTTTCATTTTTAATTACATGGCTGGGAATGCATTTTCCTCTTTCCATCCTCCCACTTTCTTACCTCATCTCTTCACAGCTGCTTGGAACTTGGAGCACACAGCAATATTTTTTTCCATGTGTTAAACATCAGTGGATCCTTTCAAAGCCCCCATAGTTAAGCTTATATCAACCTTGCCAATGTTTCCCTACACTCAACTGAGTAGGTTATGTCTGATGTTATCTTTTTATTAGTGCATGTTGTGGTTGCCTCATCCTATGTTCTACAGGAATCTCTGTCTCTCTCTTTCTCTCTCCAGATATTGCTGTGGGCCAACAATTGAAAATCTCCATTGAGTGAGAAATAGATTCCTGGGTTTGGAAATAAATAAATAATCCTGTCACAGTAACAGAAAATCATTTTCTAGGGCCTGATAATGATTTCCTAATACTGAGATTTCAATCAGATGATCCATTTTTGTCTAATGCAAATACTGGAACCAGAAGGCAGCTTTAGCCCTTGGAAGAGGGTAGAATGAGCCACTAGGTGAAGGATGGGGAAGGAAGGAGAAAGAGGTGTGGGATGGCAATCAATGTCAGGATTCTCAAAATATGGTTTGGAAGAACATATGCAGTAATTCTCTTGCTATGTAAATAACCAGATACCATCCCTTCCATGGTGCAAATGGTTTGCTGCTAACACAAAGGCCTGTGGTTCAAACTCTTCTGGAGGCACTGCAGAAGAAAAGGCCTGGAGATTTGCTTCAGGAAAGATTATAGCCAAAAAACTCTATGGAGCATTTCTACTCTGTAATAAATGGGGTCACCATAAATTGGAATCAATTTGAAGACACAAGATTACAACTCCCTCTCTTACTCCACCTTGCCCAAGCCAGATTCCAATCTTATGCTTTGTAGCTCTGCAAGTCCAAGGTGTAGCCTGAGGGGGAAAGGAGCTCTCATGCTTTTGCATAAGCTGTATTGTCTTCTGGAAGGATCTTCTCCTTCTTGCCCACTCACTTGTCCTTCAGTGATAACACAAACAGCATTGATCAATTAATTAATTAATAGCTAAGGTTAGCTTGAAATAAATATGGTGAAAGGATACAGCCCTAACGCACTCCCTTCCTAATTTTAAACCATGCAGTATCCTCTTGTTTTGTTCAAACGACAGACTCCTGGTCTATGTACAGATTCCTCCTGAGCACAATTAAGTATTCTGGAATTCCCATTCTTCTCAAGGTTATCCATAATTTGTTATGATCCACACAGTCGAATATTTTCTGCATCATTCAATATTTTGCCTACACAATCTTTCAATATTGCAACGTGAGGCTTGAATTTTTTCTTTAGTTCTTTCAATTTGAGACATGCCAAGCATGTTCTTCCCTTTTTGTTTTCTAACTCCAAGTCCTTGCATATTTCATTATAATAATTGACTTTGTCTTCTCGAGCTGCCCTTTGAAATCTTCTGTTCAGCTCTTTCATCTTGTCATTTCTTCCATTTGCTTTAGCTAACCCACCCAAGACAGGAAGTAGGAGAACCAGGGCCCACAATGGCCAGATCCAGTTAAGGGGAGTGAAAGAGCCCTCATCCAAGGCAGGAAGTGGAAAGCCAGGGCTGACAATGACCAGATCCAGGTAAGGGGAGGGTGGTGAGTTTTGACAAAACTAAGGGAGACAAACTTGTCTATCAGTTTGTTGTACTGTGGTGGCTTGCATGTTACTAGGAGACTGGAGGCTGTGCCAGCAGTGTTTCAAACACTAGGAGGGTTGCACATGGTGAACAGGTTTCAGTGGAGCTTCCAGACTGAGACAGACTTGGAAGAAGGAAGAGGCCATCCACTTCTCAAAGAATTGGCCAGGGAAAACCTTATAAATAGCAGAGAAACACTGTCTGATACATTACTGGACATCTTTGTGAATATCCCAGAAACATTATCTGGTACAGTGAAGGAGGACAAGCCCCTTATGGCAGAAAGCTTTCAAAATATGATTAGGAAAGAGCTGCATTATCAAAGTAGGACCAACCTTACTGACATGGATAGAGTAAGGCTTTCGAGACCTCCATTTGCTGATGTGGCACAACTCAAATTGAGGAGAAACAGCTGATAACATCCATTAATAATAGGAACATGGAATCTACAAAATATGAATCTAGGAAAATTGAAAGTTGTCAAAAATGAGATGGAATGCATAAAGATTTATATCCTAGGCATTAGTGAGCTGAAATGGACCAGTTATGGCCATTTTGATTCAGATAACCATATGATCTACTATGCTGGGAATTAAAATTTAAAGAGGAATAGAGTGGCATTCATCATCACAAAGGGTGTTTCAAGATCTATCCTGAAGTACAATGCTGTCAATGATAGGATAATATCCATAAGCCTACAAGGAAGACCACTTAATACAACTCTTGTTCAAATTTATGCACTAACCACTAAAGCCAAATATGAGGAAATTGAAGATTTTTATCTGGGAATTTGACCAGATTTAAAGAAGAATTTTTTATTTTGGAAATGACATATTGAAGTGGAATGGTGTGGCAGTTATCATCACAACGAATACTTCAAGATCTATCCTGAAGTACAATGTTGTCAGTGATAGGATAATGTCCATATACCTGCAAGGAAGGACAGTTAATACTAATGTTCAAATTTAAGCACCAATGAGTAAAGCAAAGATGAGGAATTTGAAGATTTTTACCAAGTTCTGCACTCTGAAATTGACCAAACATGCAATCAAGATGTGCTGATTATCACTGGTGATAAGAATGCAAAAGTCAGAAGCAAAGAAGACTCATTGGTAGTTGGAAAATTTGGCCTTTGTGATAGAAATAATGCTGGGGATTGCATGATAGAATTTTTCAAGACCAACGACTTATTCATTGCAAATATTTTTTATCCAACAAAAGCAGTGACTATACACTTTGACTTAGCCAGATGGAGTACATAGGAATCAGATTGACTACATCTGTGGCAAGAGGCAATGGAGAAGTTTGGTGACTTCAGCCAAAACAAGGCCAGGAGCTGACTGTGGAGCAGACCATCAACTGTTCATATGCAAATTCAAGTTGAAGTTGAAGACAGTTAATACAAGTCCAAGAGAGCAAAAATATGACCTTGAATATGTCTGTCCTGAATTTAGAGACCATCTAAAGAATAGGTTTGATGCATTGAACACCAGTGACCAAAAACCAGAAGAATTGTGAGATGACATCAAGAACATCATTCATGAAGAAAGAAAAAGATCATTAAAAAGACAGGAAAGGAAGAAAAGACCAAAATGGATGTCAGAAGAGACTCTGAAACATCCCCTTGAATGGAGAGTAGCTAAAGCAAATAAAAGAAATGACAAAGTAGAAGAGTTGAACAGAAGATTTCAAAGAGCAGCTTGAGAAGACAAAGTCAATTATTATAATGAAATGTGCAAAGACCTGGAGTTAGAAAACCAGAAGGGAAAAATGCACTCAGCATTTCTCAAGCTGAAAGAACTGAAGAAAGGTATTAAGCCCCTAGTTACAATATTGAAATTTTCTATGGGCAAAATATTGAATGATGCAAGAAACATCAAAAGAAAATGGAAGGAATACACAGTGTCACTGTACCAAAAAGAATTGATCGATGTTCATCCATTTCAGGGGATGGCATATGATTAAGATCCAATGGTATTGAAGGAAGAAATTGAAGCTGCACTGAAGGAAGTGGAGAAAAACAAGGCCTCAGGAATTGGCAGAATACCCATTGAGATGTTTCAACCAACAGATGTCAGACTTGAGGCACTCATTTGGCTATGCCAGGAAATTTAGAAGACACCTACCTGGCCAACTGACTAGAAAAGATCCATATTTGTACCCTTTTCAAAGAAAGGTGATCCTACAGAATGTGGAAATTATTGAATAATATCATTAATATTGCACACAAGTAAAATCTTGCTGAAGATAATTCAAAAATGATTGCTGCAATCTATTGACAGATACCTTCCAGAAATACAAGCTGGATTCAGAAGAGGATGTGGAACACAGGATATCATTGCTGATGTTAGATGGATCTTGGCTCAAAGTGAAGAATACAAGAAAGGTGTTTACTTGTGTTTTATTGACTATGCAAAAGCATTTGATTGTGTGGATCATAACAAATTATGGATAACATTGAGAAGAATGGGAATTCCAGAACACTTAATTATACTCATGAGCAACTTGTACATAGATCAGGAGGCAGTTGTTCAAATAGAATAAGGGTACACTGCATGGTTTAAAATCAAGAAGGGAGTGTGTCAGCATTGTATGCTTTCACCATACTTATTCAATCTGTAGGTTGAGCAAATAATCAAAGAAGCTGGACTATATGAAGAAGAACGTGGCATCAGGATTGGAAGAAAAATCATTAACAACCTGCAATATGCTTATGACACAATTTTGCTTGCTGGAAGTGAGGATGACCTGAAGCACTTACTAATGAAAACTGAACACTAGAGTCTGCAGTACAGACTACACCTCAATATAAAGAAAACAAAAATCCCAACAACTGGACCTATAAGCAGCATCACAATAAATGGAGAAAAGATTGAAGTTGTCTAAGAGTTCATATTACTTGGTTCTACAATCAACACCAATGGTAGCAGCAGTCAAGATATCAGATATCATCTCTAAATTCAAGATGTATATACTCAAGGTCATATTTTTGCTCTCGTGGACTTCTTTTAATTATCTTCATCTTCAACCTGAACTTGGATGTGGGCAACTGATGGTCTGTTCCAGTCAGCTCCCAGACTTGTTTTGGCAGAAGATATTGAGCCTCTCCATTGCCTCTTGCCACAAATGTAGTTGATTTGATTCTTGTGTACTCCATCTGGTGAAGTCCACATGTACAACTGCCATTTATGTTGTTGATAAAATGTATTTGTAATGAATAAGTCATTGGTCTTGCAAAATTCTATCATGTGATCTCTGGCATCATTTCTATCACCAAAGCCACATTCTCCAACTGCTGGCCACTCTTCTTTGTTTACAACTTTTGCATTCCAATCTCCAGTGATGATAACACACCTTGATTGTATGTTTGGTCAACTTCAGAGTGCAGAAATTGGTAAAAATCTTCAATTTCCCCTTCTTTGCCTTTGGTGTTTGGCATGTAAATTTGAGTAATAGTAGTATTAACTGCTCTTCCTTGTAGGTGTATGGATATTATCCTATCACTGACAGCATCATACTTCAGGATACCAAACCAAATTCACTGCCATCGAGTTGGACCCTACTCATAGCGACCCTTCCTTGGGTTTCTGAGGTGGTATCACCATGGAAGCAGATGGCCCAACCTTCCTTCCAAAGAGTGGCTGATGGGTTTGAACTGGAACCTGCTGGTTACCAGTCAAATGCCTTAGACACAATGGCACTATTCTTTGTGACAATGAATGCCACCCCATTCCTCTTCAATTTGTCATTCCTGGCATAGTAGATCATATGGTTGTCTGATGCAAAATGGCCAAAATTAGTCCATTTCACCTCACTAATGCCTAGGATATTGACCTTTATGCTTTCCATTTTATTTTTTGACAACTTCCAATTTTCCTAGATTCATAATTTGTACATTCCACATTCTGATTATAAATGGATGTCTGCAGCTGTTTCTTCTCATTTTGAGAAGCTGGACTATATGAAGAAGAGAACATGGCATCAAGATTGGAGGAAGACTCATTAACAACCTGTAATACTCAGATGACACAACTTTGCTGTCTGAAGGTGAAGATGACTTGAATCATTTACTGATGAAAATTAAAGATCACAGTCTGCAGTATGGATTACATCTCAACCTAAAGAAAACAAAAATCTTCACAACTAGACCAATAAGCAGCATCACGATAAATGAAGAAAAATTTGAAGTTGTTAAAGATTTCATATTACTTGCTTCCACAATCAACATGAATAGAAGCAGCAGTCAGCTATCAGATCATATATTGCACTCGGCAAATCTGCTGCAAAAGACCTCTTTAAAGTGCTGAAGAGCAAAGAAGTTTCTTTGAAGACTAAGGTACACCTATCTCAATCCATGGTATTTTTAATTGCCTCATATTCGTGGAAGAGCTGGACAATGAATAAGGAAAACAGATGAAGAGTTGATGTTTTTGAGTTGTGGTGTTGGCGAAGAATACTGAGAGTACCATGGGTTGCCAGAAGAACTAACAAATCTGTCCTGGAAGAAGTGCAGCCAGAATGCTCCTTTGAAACGAGAATGGCCAGACTTCATCTCAGCTACTTTGGTCATGTTGTCAGAAGGGACCATTCCCTGGAGAAGGATATCATATTTGGTAAAGTGGAGGGTTAAAGAAAAAGGGGAAGGCCCTCAATGAATTAGATTGACACAGTGCCTGCAATAATGGGCTAAGGTACAACAAGGATTGTGAGGCTGGCACAGGACTGGGCCATGATTCATTCTGTTGCACATAGTGTCACTATGAGTCAGAGCTAACTCGATGGCACCTAACAACAACAAAAACAAGGTTACCCTGTGTCTGGCATCTTGCTAATCACTTTATGTATCTGCAGTGTAGTAAATTACTTAGTGTGGCTTTTCTACCCATAAGTCTTTGTAAACCCCAAGGTGGGCTTTTCTATGAGCAACTGAGGAGCTCCTGATTGCTGAAGCTATTTACCTGGGTTACTTCTGTTGGGCGTGGCACAATACAATGTTCTGGGAGGTTCCCACTCTCTCTCACGTGCTTAGAGTTCTGATGCTATGATTGGCTAGTTTGACCCCCCTTCTGGGCTCAAAAGGAGGCCTCCTGGAGGCAGAACTCTCTCTCTGACTGCTGGTTGAGGAAGACATGCTGCCGAAAGAGACACGTGCTGCTGGGAAAAATACGCAAGAGACACGCATTGCTGAGTGAGATACTGAGGGACCAGCACTGCTGGGAAAGAGACTGTGAGAGACTGTTGGCTGAGGGATGGTGGGCTGGGAGAGAGCCTGAGCATTTTTCCTGAACCTGAATTGTAGCCTGTGGTGCTTCCCTAATAAACCTCATAATCTGTGAGCTCTGTGTGGCCACTGCAGTGAATTATCGAACCCAGGAGAGAGGTGGTGGGTGCTTTGGGAGGAACAGTTGGTGAAAGGGCTGGAGGGGGGAGGCAACATGTCTGGCCTGGCAGGAATAGGCCTTGGGTTACTGCTGGTAATCCTGTCTTCCTTTTGTGGGATTAGAGGAGCCCTGAGTAAGGGAAGATCATTTTTCAGGAAAGGTGATTCTTCAGAGAAGTAACATTTTTTGAGATTACATACATTGAAGAGTGACATGAAAATGAATACATTTCAAAATAAAGCAATGCTTGAATTCTTGGACTAAAATGCCCACACTGTCACTTCCTACCTGCACATTCTTGAGCAAGTTACTTAACCTCTCATGTCTCTGGTTCCATATTTGCATATTCAAAACAAAAATCCACCTATGTAATTGTTATGAAATAAGGTAAATTTAAGTATGAAAATATCCTTTGCAAACTGTAAAATGGCATAATCAGATTAAACATTATAAAGAAAAAGAAGCAAAAATAGGAAGAAAAAGAGAAAAAGGAGGATTTGATCTTCATCAAATAGTGCACAAAACAATAGAAGCATTAGAGGAAGATGAATTGCAGATCTCAGCTGGAAAACATTAACTGTACTCAATGATGGATTTAATGATATTGGCTAAGACACTTGCCTGCTAACCAGATGGCTGGTGGTTCAAACCCACCAGCCACTCCTCAGAAGGAAGGTTGGGCAATCCTACTTCCGTAGTGATACTGCCTTGGAAACCTAAGGAGGGGTCGCTATGAGTCGGGGCCAACTCGACGGCACATAACTACAACAACATATTTGTACATAGTAAGTACAATATAATATAGCTGCATTGTATTTATCCTATTGGGCAATGTCAACACCAACCCCTAGGCTACCACTGCCTTTGATATTTGTTGCAGTCAAATTTCACCCATATAAAAATGTTTCATGAAAAAAGGTGATTCAGTCAGGTCTGAGCTACTTGGATGACCTGGGTACTTATTTTAGTGGTTTCATAGGGAATAATGGATAGATACATGGATGGATGAATGCAAGGAAAGATGGAATAAAGGATGGAAGAAAGAATGAAGGAAAGAGAAAGAGAAGGATAGAGGAACAGACAGAAGGAGGAAGGAAGGAAAGAAAGAAAAAAGAAAGGAAAAGAGACAGATAATGTCTTCTAATAGTCTGCTGGCCCTATTTGCTGAGTGCTTCTAAAAGAAGGGATGCACATCTTTAAAAGCCTACTCTGTCCAAGATCCTCTTTATGTAACATCTGTTTATATTTACCATTAGCCTATAATCAGATGTTATTATTATTATATTACAAAGTGACACCCAGGAACTGTTAAGGAATGTGGCCAGAGTCACAAAAGCTGATAGTAAAATTGCAATCATCATATAGTCCATAGGACTCCAATATCTACAATTTTCCACTATAATATGTATATCTGTTATTACCTAAGGAATGGAGGGGGATTATGCTTGATAATCTATTTATGCCATAAATTAGTGTCCCTAGATTTGCCCCTATTTTATCTTTGATGAGCTTTATAATTTTGGGTTTTACACTCAAGTCTTGGATCCAACGTGAGTTTGTCTTTGTATATGGGGTGAGAGATGGGTCTTCTTTCATTTTTCTACAAGTGGATATCCAATTTTGCTAGCACCATTTGTTAAAAAAGCTATCTCTCCACAATTTAATGGTATTTGGGCCTTTGTCAAAGGTCAAGTGTCCATAGGTGGATGAATCTATTTTTGAGTTTTCAATTCTGTTCCATTGGTCTATCTCTCTATCATTGTACCAATACCACACTGTTTTGACGATTGTGGCTGGACAGCAGGTTTTGAGGTCCAGGAGTATGAGATTTGGGACCATAGTCTCAGGGGACATGATGCTCAATGGACACACATAGTTCATAAAAATTTTTTTCTATAGCCTAATTTGGTGAGTAGTGACAGGGGTCTTAAAAACTTTTGAGTGGCCATCTAAGATGCAACTATTTGTTTCCTCTTATCTAGAGCAAAGAAGAGTGAAGAAGATCAAAGTCATCTGGAAACAATTAGTCCAAAGATAAGATGGCCCACAAGGACCTCAGCCTCCATGATCTGAGACCAAAAGAACTAGATGGTGCCCTGCTACTAATTCCAACCACTCAGAAAGGAATTAAATCTGGAGATTCTGGATAAAGTGGGAGGAAAAATGTGGAACAAAATTCAAACACACAAAAATGAGCAGAATTGTTGGTTGGAGAGAGACTGGTGGAACCCCTGAAACTATGGCCCCTGGTTACCTTTTGGCCTAAAAATGGACTCACTTACATGGATTGGCTCTTAGCCCAACAGTAGAAAGACCTACATACAGAACACCTACCCCACGTTGGTGCATCCACCTACTCTAGAGAGATGCATCCTTTGGATCAATCAGCCATGAGACACCAGAGGTGTAGTACTCATATAGAGGGAAAGGTGGACAGACAGGAATGCATGAAAGAGAAGGGCACAGGGAGGGGGTGACCACAATGGGGAGACTTGTTGTTGTTAGATGCTAATGAGTAGTCTCTGACTCATAGCAACCCTATGCATCGTAGAATGGAACACTGCCTGGTCCTACGCCAGCCTCACGATCCTTGCTATACCTGAGCCCATCACTGCAACCACTGTATCAATCCATCTTGTTGAGAGCCTTCCCCTTCTTCATTGACCCTCCACTTTACCAAGCATGATATCCTTCACCAAGGGGAAAAGAGGAAGAGAGTTTGTTATGGTTAGGGATGGTAATCGGGCCCATGAAATCAGATGTGCATGAACGGTTGAATGTAAAACAAGAATGCTATGTAAATTTGCATCCAAAGCACAACGATTTTTTTAAAATAATAATAATGTAGGGGGAGGGGATTTTATAAATGTAGTTATCATTTTTCAAGTTCTCAAGGTACTTCACATGAAATCTGAGTGTCTTGTGGAAAAAGAGGAGAAACAATTAGAAATAGGATGACCATATGTACTGGTTATCTGGAACAGTTCCCATTTATACCCATCGTACTGGCAAAATGATTAGTAACCCTTTATCAGTCTCAAAATATCCTGATTCAGACCCTGAGTAGAAACCACTTTTTCTGAGCCTCACAGTTTGCAACCCAATTAGAGGCTATTGTCTAGATAACTACACCTATGTCTATCCCTATATATGTGGTGTGTGTGTATGTATGTATCTGGCCTCTTTGCTGCCCTTTTTAGCTGAACTCTCTGAATATATACATTCAGTTGAGTTTTCTTCCAAGTTACTAAATAGGTGCAGCTTTAAGTGTAATGCCTATGTTTCTTGCTGAAAAGGTGGCTTCCTAAGAATCTGTCAGTTCACACATCTTTCTCATGCTCACCAAATATTCCCAAACCTGCCTATACTTTCTTGCCCACTATGATTAATGACAAGGGAAAAAATAGCAGTTTGAAATGGCACTATGAGAAGAAAAACAATGACTTGAATTTCACATTTTAGCTTAAAACCCTTGTTTTCCTGTAACTGGATTTCACTCCTAGTCATAGGACAGCTTGGTAGGGAGATTCTCTGCATATTTGTAGGCTTAATGCCCTGACCACAACAAAGACTACCCACTTGGCCAGCCTATGTCAATACCTTTTATCTGGCCATCAGAGTTAATTTTCCACAAAGCATCTCTTACACCATTCCATTTTCTTGCTCAAAAGCCTTTTGTGTTTCCTCATTGCTTACAGGAAAAATTGAAAATTCCTGGTATGGGTTATAAGACATTCATGACACAATAGGATGATGGTAGGGAGAACTGGGTTATAGGCATGTTAGGTACTAAGTAACTCTCTAGGACTGTTTTCACATATATAAAGACAGGGTTGGAATAAATGGTTTCTAAGAAGCTTTCAAATACTAATACCAATTTTCAGGATTTGTCCTACTTCTCCTTGGTTTTTCTGATCTCAGTAAAACTCATTTACCCTCAATTCCACATAATATATATATTTTTAAAATTTCCCGTGTTATCCTTTCCTACAGCTATTATCCCAACTTGGAATGCCTTCTTCCCTCATTACTTCCCATCTTTTCTGGCCCCTGTTTCAAAATGGAGACTGACCACCTACTTCCACATTACTACCTTCACTTGACTACGTGAACTGCTAATGCCCATCTCCTTTGTATCAAAACTTGCAAGTATCCACATTAGCCCAAATTGGTGCTGTTTCCTCTGCCTATACTAAAGATAGCTAACCCAAGAGCTACTTCTTTTCCATTTGTCTTTGGCTTCATATTTTCGGTTGATTCTTACTGATGATCTTCTAATGAGACTGAGGGATATTTAATTATATCTTCATCCTACACGTCCCTGGAGCACCACTCATAAATCCAGTGTAGTACCTAATGCACTTGACTGCTAACCAAAAGGCTGGTGGTTCAAACGTACTCCTCGGAAGGAAGGTTGGGCAATCTACTTCTGAAGTAATACCACCTCCGAAATCTCCTTTTTGAGATTTCCCCAAAATTGCACATAGTAGTCCCACAGTCCTTCCAAAGGCTCAGGTCTCAAATTCTTCTTTCTGTCACACTTGGAATGCAATCCAAAAGCAAGTTATTTTGGCCATACTTCGAAAGTACTTTGCAAAGATGATCACTTCTCACTATTTTGACTGCTACCACCTGAATGCAAAACACCATAATCTCTCCTAGACTGCTTGGTTACCCTCTAGCCTTGTTTGGCTGCAGTCCAAGTTTCACATAGCAGCCAGGTAATGTTTTAAAGTAATCACCATGTTCTACAAAGGTCCTATCAGTCCTACAAGTTCTGTGCCCAGCTTGGTTTCTCCAACCCATGCCCAATCACTCTTCTCCTTGCTCACTCTGCATCTCTCTGCTCTTAGGACACAGTAAACATATTACTACCCTATGGCTTCTGCTCAGGCTGCTCAGATTCACCCTACCTCAATTATTTATAAATCTAACATTGTCTTGGAGTCTTTGTGGGGTACAAATGATTAATGTGCTCAACTGTTAATCAAAATTTTGGAGGTATGGGCCCATTTCAAATCTTCCTCAGATGAAGAACAATCTATTTTTGAAACATCCAACATTGAAAACCTTATGTAGCACAATTCTACTCTGACACGTGAGGTCAGCATGAGTGGGAACTGACTTGATGGCAACTGGTAGGGGTATCTCAGTCTCTCCATTCAAATTTCTACTCAAATATCACCTTCTTTCTGATCATCTTCCCTGATGGCCCAATTAGAAGTGACCCCTCTCAAAATTGCATTACCCTGTGTTATTTCTTTTATGAACTTACTAATAGCTGGGGTTTTAGCTGTGACTGTTCTTTCTTTCATTGTTTATTTTTTGTATCTTCCCTTTAACATAAGTTCTATGAAGATAGGTGCCTATTCTGCTTTGTTCATTCTTTTATCTCCAGTGTTTAACATAGCACCTTGCACCTAGAAAACATTCAAATATTGATTAAATAAATAAATGAATGAATGAATGGCCCACCATGGAATCTTCCTGCACTGTAACAAAACTGACAGGTCATCCATTCCTACATGTAGACCCCCTGTTCACACCCACTAGAATAATTTTATTGTATCTTAAAAGTACCTAAGCTATTTATCTTTGCATCTCTTATAGGGCATTATTTAAATTATTAAGCTATTGTCTCTAAACTCACTTTTCTACACTCTTTTGAGATGCTGGGACTGGGACTCTGAAAACCACATATCTGTTCTGCCAATTGCTGTCTGCTCATTTATTCCAATGGGAGGCACTAGAGAGTAACAGTTTGGAATAAGTCAAAGGGACTTGCTTTTATCTATTTGCTTTCCTTTTCCTATCTACTTCACTCTAGCATTGATTGTTCATTCTAGCAGAAGTAGTTGATTCAATTTATAATCTCAGTTCATCCTCTACAAGCATATTGCTGTTAGAACATTTCAAGTGGGCTCTTATTCATAGTGACCCTATGTACAACAGAACAAAACACTGCCTGGTCCTGTGCCAGCTTCAAAACCCTTGCTATATCTGAGCCCATTGTGGCAGACATTGTGTCAATCCATTTGTTGAGGGCCTTCCCCTTTTGCTGTTTTTGTTGTTGACAAAAGGTATTTGTAATGAATACTCATTGGTCTTGCAAAATTCTATCATGCGGTTCCGGCAAGATGGCGGACTAGGCAGAAAGACTGCACAGACCCTCTTCAACAGAGAAAAGGGAAACCATTAACACAGACACAGAAGATAATCTTGGACCCCTGAGCCTTGAAGGGAAGGATATAGAAGTGGACTAAACCCCAACTAGCACAACAATTTGCGTGAAAATACCAAAAAAGGAGACATATGGAGCTGCAGTCTGGCAGCGATCCTGAGTGATCCTGACGGCACAGACAGCTTGGAGATTCCTGAGTGGTGGTAGAACCTAAGAATTAACCTAAAAATCACACTGCTAACCAGGGACTTTGCAGAGGACTGTGCACGGTGGCTAGGAAACAAACGGAGAAGGTGAAGAGAAAGGCAGGCTGAGCTGTGGACTTTTGCCGATCTGGAGGATGCCACCATTTTGAAGGTTTAAAAAGCAGCTTGACTATTTTGGATATTTAAAGAGACAGCGCTCTCACAGATTACTGGGGCTTAAGAACACATTCTTCTTTCCAGCAACCCCAAGGACACTCCGGACCTGCAAGACTCAAAAGGTACCACATTTCTCTTGTTACTCTCATACCCCACAGACACTTGGTGAATGGAGGTACGGCCATCCCCCACTCCCACCTACCTTCTGGGCCCACAGGAACTCCATCACAGTCTGTGTGCTCAGACGGAATCTGGGTGTACTGCCCTGTCTTCCACTGATTTTTTTTTTTCTCTCTTTTTTTTCTTTTTCGCTTTCTTTTTTCTGGTGATTAGTTTGCTTGTATTCGTCTGTTTTAAAACAAATAATATTATAAATACTTTTGTCCTTTTTATTATTATTCTTAA
>NW_006921737.1:3449085-3450157 GCF_000298275.1 Orycteropus afer afer | reverse complement strand
ATCCACCAACTTGGCCTTATAGACATCTATAGAGCACTTCACCCAACAGCAGCACAATATACATTCTTCTCCAGTGCACATGGAACTTGTTCTATCATAGACCATATGTTAGGCAATAAAGCAAGCCTTAATAAATTTAAAAACATCAAAATATGCAAAGCATTTTCTCAGATCATAAAGCTATCAAATTAGAAATCAATAATAGGAAGATCAGCAAAAAAGAGTAAACACACAGAAACTGAACAACACCCTCCTTGAGAAAGATTGGATAAGAGAAGAAACCAAAATTGAAATTTGAAAATTCCTTGAATCAAATGAGAATGAAAACACAACATACCAAAATCTTTGGGACACAGAAAAAGCAGTGGTTAGAGGACAATTTGTAGCAGTAAATGCACACATCAAAAAAGAAGAAAGAGACAAAATCAACACATTAAATGAACATCTCCAACAATTAGAGAAAGAACAGCAAGAAATGCCTATAGTCACCAGAAGAAAGGAAATATCAAGATTCAAGCAGAAATCAATGAAACAGAAAACAGAAGGGCTATAGAAAAAATCAACAAGACCAGAAGTTGCTTTTTGAAAAGATCAATAAAATTGACAAACAACTGGCAAATTTAACAAACGAAAAGAGGGAAAGAATACAAATAACATGAATAAGAAAGTAAATGGGTGACATCACAACAGAACCAACTGAAATAAAAAGGATAGTATCAGGATACTATGAAGAACTGTACTCCAGCAAATTTGAAAATCTGGAGAAAATGGGCAGTTTTCTAGAAACACACCACTTACCTACAATAAAACAGATTGTTGTGGAAAAGTTGAACAGGTCCATCACAAAAGAAGAAATTGAACAGGTTATCAAAAAATTACCAACTAAAAAAAGTCCTGGCCCAGACAGTTTCATTGGAGAATTCTGCAAAACATTCAGAGAAGAACTGATACCAATCCTATTCAAACTATTCTAAACCATAGAAAAAGATGGAAACCTCCCTAACTCATTTTATGAAGCAAGCATAACCTTGATACCAAAGCCAGGCAAAGACATCACTCTAAAGGAAAACTA
>NW_006921737.1:3447642-3448244 GCF_000298275.1 Orycteropus afer afer | reverse complement strand
CAGATAAGCAAAGCACTACTGAAGAAGCAAAACAAAGTAGGAGGTCTCACATTGCTGGATCTCAAAACCTGCTATACAGCCATAGTAGTCAAAACTTCCTGGTATTGGTTTAATGACAGATACATAGACTGATGGAATAGAATTGAGAGCCCAGAAACAGATCCATCGACCTATAGTCAGCTGATCTTCAACAAAGTCCCAAAATCCATTAAATGGGTAAGAAAATGTTTGTTTAATAAATGATGCTGGCAAAACTGGAGATCCATTTGCAGAAAAATGAAAGAAGATATGTACCTCAACCATGCACAAAAATGAACTCCAGATGGATTGAAGATTTCAATGTGAAACCTAAAATTATACAGTTCCTCAAGGAAAATCTAGGGGCAAATTTAAGGGCCTTAATATATGACATAAATAGACTATCAAGCATAACTCAAAATGCACAAACAGCAGGAGAGAAACCAGATGATTAGGACCTTCTAAAAATTAAATTGTTATGTGCTTCCAAAGACTTATCCAAAAAAGTCAAAAGAGAACCTACAGATTGAGAAAAATATTTGGTAATAACATATCTGACAAGGGACTTATCTCTAGAATTTATA
>NW_006921737.1:3445819-3446969 GCF_000298275.1 Orycteropus afer afer | reverse complement strand
GAAGGAAATTTTCTTTGTTGGTTACCAGGGGTGGGAGGGGAGGGAACGCTGTTAGATAGAGAGAAATAAGTATTGATTTGGGTGAAGAGAAGAGCAATGTACCAAATGTAAATGACCAATATGGCACCATTGAGGATGAGAAAGACATAGAGAGGTACCTGGAAGGTACTGACAACAAATATGAATCCTTTTGCACATATAGTACTGTGTTGTCAGTGAATGCAAACATGGGTATGTGGATGGATAGATGGGTTGAAAGGCTAAATGATTAGATATGTCTATGAAATGGGGAGTATATCCAAAAGCATATATAGGGTTGGCAGACAATGGTCCTATAAGTTTATGTGAATGATCAGAATTTCCAGGTGTATAGTAGAGCTGACAAGGGGCAAGGTTGTGGTCACTGCTTTGTCACAGCCAGCTACCCAGAGGGGCTGAGTAGTTGAACCTGAGGGCTTGGGACCATAGTTGCAGGTGACATCAAGCTCAATTCGCATAACATACTATACAAAACATTGTTCCACTTCGTACTTTGGCGAGTAGTGACTGGGATCTTGAAAGCTAGCAAGCTGCCATCTAGATGCAATGATGGGTCTCTCCTCGTCCAGAGCAAAGAAGAATGAAGAAAACCAAAATTCATGGAAACAATTAGTCCTAGTGACTGGTACACCCTCTGCTCTGTAGCCTATATGACTATGAGACCAGAAGAACTAGATGGTGCCCGGTTACCACTGTCATCCACTTGGAAGGCAATCTATGTAGGAGATCCTTGATAGAGATGGAGAACAATGTGGAACAGAACTCAAAATCATTTGGAGAAAAAAAAAAAAAAATTGGTGGGGACTAGGTTTTCTGGTCTGATAGAGCCTGGTGGAACCACTGAGACTATGGCCCCTAGCTGCCCTTCAGGTCTGGAATTGAACTCACACCTGTGCTTTCCAGCCAAATAAAGTATAGGCATACAGTTGAACATTTACCACATGTAGATACTCTCCTTGGAGATAGCAATCATTGGAGAAAAAAGGGCTGCTTATGCACAGGGAGACAGCTCAGTGGGCAGGAGTGTATGGAGGGATGGACACTGGGAAGAGGTAACTATGGGGAGGAAGTGGGAGGGGAGCTGTTGCATTGTGGTAAACTGTGGTCAATG
>NW_006921737.1:3433460-3445719 GCF_000298275.1 Orycteropus afer afer | reverse complement strand
CTGAGACAAAGTATATGTGAACTGCTGTATGGAAAGTGAATTTGCTCTGTAAATCACCCAAATCACAATTAAAAAAAAAAAAAAAAATTCTATCATGCGATCTATAGCATCATTTTTATCCCCAAGGCCATATTTTCCAACTACTGCTGATTTGTCTTTGTTTCCAACTTTTGCATTCCAGTCACCAGTAATTATCAACATATCTGGAGTGCATGTTTGGTCCATTTCAGACTGCAGAAGTTGGTAAAAACCTTCAATTTCCCCGTCTTTGGCTTTGGTGAGTGGTGCGTAAATTTTAATAACAGTAGTATTAACCGTTCTTCCTTATAGGCCTATGGATATTGTCCTATCACTGACAGCATTGTGCTTCAGGATAGATCTTGAAACATTCTTTTTGATGATAAATACTACACCACTCCTACAAGCATAGCTACCAGTTAACTACTTGCCATTGAGTCAATTCTGGTGACCACATGTGTGTCAGAGTAGAACTGTGCTCCATAGGCTTTTCAATGTCTGATTTTTCAGAAATCATCATGCGTTTCTTCCAAAGCACCTCTGGATGGACCTTTTGATTGTCAGCGGAGTGCATTAGCCATTTGTGTCACCCACAGACTCTCATATACACCTACACATTCCCAGAATTAGCTTCCATTTGCTCTCTTTTTAGAGGTCTTGCCTCAGTTTCTAGAATTTCCTACACTGAACTCAAGAGCACCTATACCAGGCAGACATTCCTTTCTCCTCAGAAATGTATGTCTAATTCTACAAGGCCCTACAAACTTCTACCAAAAACTAAACTCACTGTTGCCAAGTTCAATCTGACTCATACCAACCCCTCCTTGGGCTTCTGAGGCGGTATCACTATGGAAGTAGATTGCCCAACCTTTCTTCTGAGGAGAGGCTGGTGGGTTTGAACCTCCAGCCTTCTGGTTAGCAGTCAAATGCCTTAGACACTATGCCACAAGCTTCTAGAGTCTAATAATTCCTACTCGGTCCCTTTGTTAACTTAGCCTGAGTTCATGACTAGTTCTTTTTTTTAGACTTGCAATATCTGCCTCATTAAATCATTATATTATTAATTTCTGAATGTTAAAATAACTGATAGTTTTTTTGTTGCCCAGAGTACATTCTGACTGATAGAAGAAAGCACAATTCATTGAATGTACTCTTTCTGTTTTCTTGCCTGGTATTTTTACATACCCAAAGGGATTGGAAGTATGTTTGGAGAAGGCTTTGCCCCTCACTTTGCCCTGTACCTAACTGGAGCTGATGGCTTGCACATTGCAAATGGTCAAAGTATATTTGATACTTGGCCAATTGTAGTTTGGGTAGTAAATTAGTTTATATTCTTGTTTTTAGAAGCAACATGTTTAAATCTTTCTTAAGATCTCCTAATTCTCAAGACATCCAGAATAGAAAATTCCTCAAATATATTTTAATTGTAAAATATGTGCTTACTAAACTATACCAGAATATCTTTCCTGTCAAGAAGTGCCAACATAGACCTGCTGGCACAGACTTGCACAAAGGGGAAATGTTTGGATCAGAGAAAAATGGTGATTTTGAAAATAAGTGATGGAACTTGTTCCCCAGATATGTTCCTACTGTTTCCTAAGTAATCCAATTATTTGTCTATCTCGTTTAATTCTTTCTCTTGCCTACCCCAATTTTGTTTGTGTGTGTAGAGAAAGCCTGCTTGTTCAATTCATGTGAAAACTTTCTCATGAATACAGTTGGCTGAAATAAGTTCCCCCTGCCAAAATTACAGTTATATTAAAATAAAAAAAGAAAGAAGACATAATACCTTGGGGGCTGTGTAGCATGCCATTCTTACTCTTCTCAGCACTGAACAGCTTGAGTCCCTTGGGTCTGGTGTTCTGTGCCCACCCAAGTAACAGCAAAGAGTGTCTTGCAACTTCACCCAGTCAGAGGTGATGGGTCTGGATTTAGTATGACTCCTGTCTATCAGATATTGAAAGTGCCAGAGGTAAGCCTTCTGCACTGAATGCCTTAGGTAGTGCCTTAGGCACTACGCCACCAGAGCCCCCGCCAATGCTGTAAATACTTCCTGATTGGCACGCAGTCCAGCCCCAGTGGACAGGGCAGGTCCTGATTAGCACTTAGTTTCTATTAGATCTAGTAGCGTCTCATCCTGAACCATAGCCTGTTTGGCTATATATATTAACCCTTACTAGTTACTATAATAGGAGCTCTGGTAGCATAGTGCCTAAGGCACTTGGCTGCTCACCAGAAGGCTGGCGGTTCAAACCCACCAGCCACTCCTCGGAAGGAAGGTTGGGCAATCCTTCCATAGTGATACTGCCTCGGAAACCCAAGAAGGGGTCACTACGAGTCGGGGCCGACTCGACGGCAAACAACAACAACAACAACAGTTACTATAATCCTCACAATAGTAGTCTAGATATTATTACCAATAGCCTGGCCACTGTGGTGTAGTAGATAAAGCACTTAACTGCTAAACAGTAGGTCAGCAGTTCAAACCCACCAGCTAGTCTGCAGAAGGAAGATAGGGCAATCTACTTCTGTAAAGATTTACAGCCTTGGAAACCTATGAGTTGGAAACAACTCGATGTCGGTTAGTTATTCTGTTTTGTTTTGTTTTAATTCCCCATATTGGACGCTAAAATATGCTGTGCCACTTTGGTTAGTAATGTGTGGACTCTTGGACACTTCCCTTCTGTGTGGTAAGTTCCTGAGATCCTGGATCTCTTTCTTCTGGCCTCCCTCCCTTCCTCTTCAGCTGAGGTCTCTGTATGTTCCATTGATCTCCAATTTATCCCCTTTAAAATGTATCCTCATTGTTCATGCTGTTACTTTTATCTATAACTTCCTTACACCCTATATCTTTCTACTGAAATGCCAACCACAGTTAAAGTTCAAGTTCTAATAACATTTCCTCCAGTGTCCATCTCAAGGACAGTCCCCTCTGCAGAGTTAGTCTTTGCTTTCTGCATAATAATACAGCAAACTGATCCCCTCTGACATCAATTATTTGAAGATTTGTGTATAAACTTTATAGAATTTCTGGACTGAAAGTTCCTGGAAAGCAAATGCATCATCTCTCTTGCCCTCCAAATAACCCAGTGTTCTGTACAGAATGGAATGGAAATAGATATTCATTGTATTAAATGGATTCAAAGCAAATTAAGGTTGATCAACTCTGATCCACTCTAGTTACCTGTTCTTTCTACAGGTTTCTTTTAGCAATCCATGTGTGTCAGAGTAGAGCTGTCTGGAAAATCAGCCATTGAAAACCCTATGGAGCACAATTCTATAGGCTTAGCATGCCCAATTCTAGGGGCACTTTTTACCAGGGCAGTCATTGCTGAGGCACTTCACCCTTCCAGCAACTGAACTTTTATATTGATCAGGCTGCTGTGTCCCCTTAACTACATCACAGCAGCTGTTAGAAATGCCCCTTAGCCTTGGAAGTTAAAATTGCAATCAGAAATTTTCTTGGCAGAGGATAAATTGTATTAGATTGCCTCTGAGGAGAAAAGTGGACCATCTTAGCCCTACTCCTCTGTTGTTAGTGGCTATCAGATTGTCTCTGACTGGCAGCCTAATGTACATGAGAACAAAGCACTTCCCAGTCCCACACCATCAACATGATCTATATCATGCTTGAGTCCATTGTTGCCTTCCAACCTAGGAGGCCCATCTTCCAGTATTCTATCAGACAAAGTTCTGTTCTGGTGGCGTAGTGCCTAAGGCTTTTGACTGCTAACCAGAAGGCTGGTGGTTCAAACCTATTAGCCACTCCTCTGAAGAAAGATTGGGCAATCTACTTCCGTAGAAACACCACCTTGGAAATTCAATGAGGGGTCACTATGAATCAAATCAACTCAATGGCAGTGAGTTTGCTTTCTTTTGGAATTTGTGGAAACAGCAGTTAAAAACTTAAAACTTGTATTGCATTGGGCAGATAGGCTGCAAAATACAACTTTAAAGTTCTAAACAACAAAGATGTCACTTTGGTGGCCAAGGTGCAAGTGACTCAATCCATAGTCATTTCAATTGCCTCATATACATGGAAAAGTTGGACAACAAAAATGGAAGATCAAAGGAGAATTAATGCATTAGAATTATGATGTTGATGGGAAATGTTGAATATAACATGGACTACCAGAAGAATGAATAAATCTGCTTTGGAGGACGTACAGCCAGAATGCTCCTTAGAAGCAAGAATGGTGACACTTCATCTCACTTGTTTGGACACATTATCAGGAGGGATCAACCCATGGAGACAGACATCATGCTTGGTAAAAGTATCCCCCCATTGCCGTCAAGTGACCCTCCTTGGGTTTCCAAGGTGGTATTACTACAGAAGTAGATTGCCCAGGAGTGGCTGGTGGGTTTGAACCACCAACCTCCTGGTTAGCAGTCAAATGGTAAAGTATAGAGTCAGCAAAAAAGAAGAAGATCCTCACTGAGGCGGATTGACAGAGTGGCGCAACAATGGGCTAAAAAATAGAAGTTTTTGTGAGGATGGTGCAGGACCAGGCAGTGCTTCATTCTGTTATATGTAGTCAATGAGCCAGAACTGACTTGACTTCATCTGCCAACAACACAAACAATTTTAGGAAGTTTATTGACAGAACTTTCTTCCTAGTCTGTTTTAGTCTGGAAGATCTGCTGAAACCTATCCACTATGGGTAACACTACTGATATGCTTTGGTTATCTATTGCCACTCTGACAGGAATATACCACAAATGGGATTTCTTGGACAAGCAGAAGTTTATTCTCTTACACTTTTGGAGGCTATAAGTCAGAGTTCAAAGTGCTGAGATCTAGGAGCTGAGTGAAAGTCCCTCAACCTTGGGTTTCAGCTTTGCCTCCTGCTCCCAGCCCAATGAAGCTGCTGGCTGCTGAGGCTGACAAACCCAAGGTCAACAAGTAAAAAGGCACAGTCCCAATATTACCACACAACACAACAGGCCACTAATTCAAGTCCAGAAAAAGTCCCAAGATCACAGGGCATGGCAGGGTGCTAAACGATGATTAGGGTCCATGCAGGGTTCAAGTGTGCCAAAAAGCTGGAGACCTTCCTAAATGTTACTTCTTATGTAATGGAAGCAACTCATATCCCTAAAGCAGCTACTCAGCTGCTCCAGTAGATTCCACCATGGAGTTAATTCCCAATCTCACCATGGGGAATAAATACATACAGCTGTCTAGCTACTCAAAACCAGGCCCAGTCAAATTGACACATAACATTAACTACCACATGGAAATTGAAATATCGATGCCATATCTTCCAGGATCACAGCCACACACAGTCCACCACAGTTTGACAAACTAACAGAAGGGTGGTGGTCTACAGTTCTTTTTCCCTAAATACATAGATTCTGTATTCAATTTCTTTTCTCTTCCTGCCTTTTTCTCTGTACCCCTGTGTCTCTCTATGTCTCTATCTTTATCTCTCTTATTACTTCTCTGTTTTCTGCTTCTTCTATCATTTCTAGCCTCTGTCTGTATTCAATTTCCTCTTCCACTGCAGTTGTTCTGTTGTTGTTAGGTTTTGTCAAGTTGGTCCTGACTTATAGTGACCCTGTGTAGGACAGAATGAAACACTGCCTGGTCCTGTGCCATCCTCATAATCATTACTTTACTTTGTTTGAGGCTATTGTTTCAGGCACTGTGTCAACCCTCCATTTCAATGAAAATCTTCCTCTTTTTCTCTGATCCTTTACTTTATCAAGCATGATGTCCCTCTCCTAGTACTGATACCTCCTGATAACATGTCCAAAGTACATGAGATGAAGTCTTACCATCCTTGCATCTAAGGAATATTCTAGCTGTGCTTCTTCCAAGACAGATTTATTAGTTCTACATATAATCATTGTTTCACTCAATATTCTTTACCAACAGCACAATCAAAATGCATCAATTTTTCTTCATTCTTCCTTATTCACTGTCCAGCTTTCACATGCATATGAGAAAATTGAAAATATTATTGCTTGGGTCAGATGCACCTTAGTACTCAAAGTGGAATCTTTGCTTTTTAATACTTTAAAAAGATCTTTTGCAGCAGGTTTACCCAATGCAATATATCATTTGATTTTTTTTTTTTTTTTTTTAACTGCTGCTTCCATGGGCATTGATTGTGGATCTAAGTAAAATGAAACCTTTGGCAAATTCAATCTTCTCTACATTTATCATGATGTTTTTTGGTCCAGTTGTGAAGATTTTGTTTATGTTCAGGTACTTCAAATCATCTTCATTTTTAGCAAGCAAAGTTTTGTCATCTGCATATCACAGGTTTCTAATGAGTCTTCCTCTAATTCTGATGCTGAGTTCTTCTACATATAGTCCAGCTTCTCAGATTATTTCCTCAGCATCTAGACAAATAATGGTTAAAAGATACAACTCTGATGACACCTTTCTATATGTTAAACCTGCAGTATACCCTTCTATTCAAACAACTGCCTCTTGGTCTATGTACAGATTCTACAAGAGTGCAATTAAGTATTCTAGAATTTCCATTCTTTGCAATGTTACCATTAATTTGTTATGATCCACACAGTTCAATGCCTTTGAAATGAAAACACAGGTAATCATTTTTCTAGTATTCTCTCTTTTCAGCCAAGATTTATCTGCATCAGCAATGATATTTTCATTCCATGTCCTTCTCTGACTCTGACTTGAATTTCTGCCAGTTCCCTGTTAGCATAATATAAAAACAATTTGGAATTATCATCAGTAAAATTTTATTTGCATGTGATATTGATGATATTGCTCAATAATTTCTGCATTCTGTTGGATCATCTTTCTTTGGAATAGGCACAAATATGAATCTCCTCCACTTGGTTGGCTAGGTATCACTCTTTGAAACTTCTTGGCATAGACAAGTGAGTGCTTCTGATGTTGCATCTCAGTGGGTATTTTGTCAATTCCTGGAGCCTTGCTTTTCAGCAGTGCCTTCAATACACTTTGGAGTTCCTCCTTCAGTACCATTGTTTCTTGATCGTATGCTACATTCTGAAACTGTTGAACACTGAAAAATTATTTTTTCTTCTTTTTGGTATAGTGACAATTCTTCTCAGTATGACTCTGTGTATCCCTTCCATATTCCTTTCATGTTCCTTGTGGCTTTCTTTCTTTCTTTCTTTTTTTTAAACCATAGAATCCTTCAATATTGCAACTCGAGGGTTGAATTTTTTCATCCATTCTCTTAGCTTGAAAAATGCCAAGTGAGTTCTTCCCTTTTAGTTTTCTAACTCCAAATCTTTGTGCACTTCATTATAATATTTTACTTTGTCTTCTCAAGCCAACCTTGGAAATCATCTGGTCACTTCTTTATGTCACCAATTCTTCTATTAACTTTAGCTATTTTACATTTAAGGGCAAGTTTCAGAGTTCCTTTTGATATCCATTTTTTTCTTTCTCTGTCCTTTTATTGACCTTTTACTTTCTTCATGTTCGTCTTTTATGTCATCCCACAACTCATCTGGTTTTCAGTCATTTAGTATGCAATGTATCAAATCTATTCATGAGATGGTCTCTAAATACAGTGATTAATATTCATGGTCATACTTTTATTTCATGGACTTGTTTTAATTTTTTCAGCTTCAATTTGAACTTGCATATTAGCAATTGTTTAGACTGATGATACTGAGCTTCCCCATTGACTCTTCCCACAGATGTATTCTATTTGATTCCTATGTGTTCCATCCTGGTACACATGTATAGTCACCAATTATGTTGTTGAGAAAAGGTATTTCCAATGAATATGTTGTTGGTCCTGCAAAATTCTGTTATGTCATCTCCAGTGTTATTTCTTTCACCAAGGCCATATTTTCCAACTTCTGATATTCCTTCTTGGTTTTGATCTTTTTCATTCCAATCGTCAGTCATTATCAATGCACCTTCATTGTATGCTTCATCAATTTCAGACTGCAGAAGTTGGTGAAAATCTACATTTTTTTTTCATCTTTGGCATTAGTGATTAGTACACTAATTTGAACAATAGCCATATGAAATTATCTTCCTTGTAGACATATAGATATTATCCTATCACTGATAGGGTTATATTTCAGTATAGATCTTGAAATGTTCTTTCTGGTGCTGAATGTGACACCATTCATGTTCAATTTGTCATTCCTGGCCTTGTAGACAATAGTTGACAGTCTGTTTCAGCTCACTAATGCCTAGTAAATATATTGATCTTCTAGCATTCCATATCATTTTTGACATCTTCAAATTTCTTTGATTCATACATTGTACATTCCATTTTTTTAATTATTAATGGATCTTTACAGCTGTTTCTTCTCATTTTGAGTTGTGCTATATCAGTAATTGAAAATCCTGAAATATTTAATCCACGTCATTAAGATTGACTCTACTTTGAGGTGGCAGTTCTTCCCTAGTCAAATTTTGAGTGATTTCTAACCTGAGGGGCTCATCCTTCAGCCCTGTATTAGATAATACTCTACTGATATCCATAGGCTTTCACTCACCAATTTTTTAAAAAGTAGATTGCCAGGGCTTTCTTCCCACTCTCCTTGGAAAGCTGTTCACCATGATTTACCTTGCTGGTCTTTGAAATGCCAGTGCTATAGCTTCTGGCATCACAGCAACACACAAGCTGTATGACAATTTGACAGATGAGTAGTGGTCTTCCACAGCATGGAATGAAAAATCTTTATCTTTGACCCTTCCTCTTTCTAGAATCTATCAATTCCCTTGAGACTCTTCAGTTATGCTAATAAATTGACTGGCTCCTTTTCTTGTTCATCACATTCTACCTAAGCCTTTGTAATGTTATACTTCTTTCTGCTTTATTGAAGTTCGGTATTTCCCAAATCTCCACAGCCACACAGACTTGCAGACTATCTTAAAAGAATTTAATTCTACAGATGGTTAATCTCATTTTTTATGTGTTGATCTCCCTCAGTTTCTCTCCCAAGGGATAAGTTACATCTAAATTCCAGGAACACTTTATTGTAACCTCTCATTTACTACCTATAATAATAATAATATTAATCATTTATTGTATGCTTACTATGTGTCAGTCATCATGTTAAGTGCTTTGAGTAAGTTCATTCATTTATTTTCCATAATAACCCTATGAGATGTGGGGGCCTCTGGTTTCCTGTTTGTTTTATGCTTTGTTTTACCTCATAGATGTTGAAACTAAGGCTCAGAGAAATTCAAGGAATGTCCAAGTGTCAGTTGGTGGGAGCCTGACACTAACAATTTGCCTTTTTGCCATTCCCCTTTGGAGCATATTGAGCTATATAGCATTTGTTGATCCTATAGCTAGGTGGTTTCTAAAACTCCAGAGGCACCTTAGAAGGCAAACCTGAGGATCTACTTCCAGAAACTTAGCCATTGAAAACCCTGATACACAGAGTAATCATGAGTCAAAATTGACTCAATGGCAACTGGTACTGATATTCTCACCCAGAGTTCTTCCCAATCCTTTCTCTTCCCCCAGTCACTATTGTCCCAAGTCATGAAGACATCATCACACCTCCATACACATCCTATGCAAGTTATAACAATGTTGTAATGGAATGTTAATTAATTTCCAATTGAATGATGCAGACAATAAGTTCCAAAGACACTTAGAGAATGCTGACTTAACAGAAGGTTAGGATATTCAGAGATATTGTCCTGTAGCTGTAGGATCTGATGTGGGTCCTGAAGAAAGACTATAACCTAGATGTATGGGGAAGGATTGGAGGGACTCCTCAGCTAATGAAATGGTCTGACTCAAGTTTCAGAAGCAAAAATATACTCACTAACTGTATGAAAATGTGGAAGGAAGACTGAGCAATCTACTTCCATAGACATACTACCTCAGAAACCCAAGGAGGGGTTGCTATGAGTCAGAATTGACTCAATGGCAGTGAGTTTGTATTTTTGAATTTATGTGAGAATGTGTGGTTTTCATAAGGGAGAGTCAAGGCAGGATACTATCTGAAGAAGAGTGGCATCAGATAATGGGATGTTTCAAATGCCAACATAAAAATGTAGGGTGCAGTGTTCATATTTATGAGTTCATTTCCCAGTAATAGGTTATTCACATATGAAGATTCCATAGGCTAAAATGTGGTTCTGACTCAGAGGACAATATTGTCAGACTAACAGATAGTTTTTCTGAAAATTTTCTGTGCCAATAAAAGTATATTGTTTTGTTTCAAAAATATTTTAATATGTATTCAATTTTCTAAGCTTAATTCAGAATCCACCAGCTCATGGACACTGCTTAAACTTATTCTCATTAAAATAATGACAATAAGTTTAAGCAGTGCCCTGTTTGTTTTATGCTTTGTTTTACCTTATAGATGATGAAACTAAGGCTCAGAGAGATTCAAGGAATGTCCAAGTGTCAATTGGTGGGAGCCTGACACTAACAATTTACCTTTTTGCCATTCCCCTTTGGAGCATATTGAGCTATGTAGCATGTGCCTAAAAAGTTGATCCTATAGCTAGGTGGTTTCCAAAACTCCAGAGAAACCTCCAAGGAAAACCTGGGGATTTACTTCCCAGCAGTGCAACTGATTATTTATTATTCTGTCAAGTCTGATACTTTCGATTGAAGTCTCAAGATGGCGGACTAGGCAGAAAGACTGCACAGACCCTCTTCAGCGAAGAAAAGGGAAACCAATTAATACAGACACAGAAGATAATCCAAGACCCCTGAGCCTTGAAGGGAAGGATATAGAAGTGGACTAAACCTCAACTAGCAGAATAATTTGTGTGAAAATACTAAAAAAGGAGACATACAGAGCTGCGGTCTAGCAGTGATCCTGAGCAATCATGATGGTACAGACAGCTTGGAGATTCCTGAGTGCTGGTAGGACTTAAGAATTAACCTAAAAATCAGTCCTGCTAGCCAGGGACTACACGGAGGACTGCTCCGGTGGCTGGAGAATAAATGGAGAAGGTGAAGAGAAAGGCGGGCTGAGCTGTGGACTTTTTACCAGTCCGGAGGTCACTGCCATTTTGAAGATCTAAAAGTGGCTTGACTATTTTGGATATTTAAAGAGACAGTGCTCTCACCAATTCCTGGGGCTTAAGAACATCTTCTGCTTTCCAGCAACTCCAAGAACCCTCTGGACCTGCAAGACTGAAAAGGTACAACATTCCTCTTGTTATTCTTATACCCCACACCTGCTTGGTGAACAGAGGTGTGACCATCCCCCACTCCCACCTACCTTCTGGGCCCACAGGAACTCCATCACAGTCTGTGTACTCAGACGGAGCCTGGGTGTCCTGCCCTGTCCTCCACCAATTTTTTTTTCTCTTTTTTTATTTTTATTTTTTTCTTTTTTGTTTTCTTTTTCTGGTGATTGGTTTGCCTGTATTTGTCTGTTTTAAAACAACTATCATTATTAATATTTTTGTCCTTTTTACTATTATTCTTATACTTCCCCTCCCAGGTCCTAGTTTTCAGCATTTTTTCTTTCCCTGTTCCTGGTGGAATTTTTTTTTTTTTTTTTGATGGTATTCCATGTGAACCTTAGGCTTTCTTCTTCTTTTTTTTTTTTTTTTTTTTTTTCGTTTTTTTCTTTTCCTCTTTTTTCTCATGGTTAACCCCATTCCTTATTTTCCTTTTTGCATTTTTCCCATTTTTCTTCATTTAGTATCCTCCACTGTTTTTCTCTTAATGTCCTATCCCCAGATATTGCAGGTTTTCTTGTTCTTTCTTCTTGTTTTTCCCTTTTTTCTTTTTTTCATTATTGTTCCTATGTGATTACATGGTGTGTGCTTTGTCCATGTGCTTTTAGTTTTTTTGATGTTTATTCAATTGTAATTTGTGTCTAATTAAGTGAGAGACAACAACAGTCCGCATAAGATACAACTACACCCACACCTCCTGCAACTTCACTTACTGAGCGAGAGCCACTACCTCCTTCTCCACCAATGGGCCAATGATAAAAAAAAAAACCACCAAGAAGAGCCAGAATCACCCTTGACTGCTCTTCACAAACAGTTAACAGAGATCTAAATACAACAAAGCCACGATGCCTTGGAGACAACAGACCATCACAATCCACACAAAGAAGCAGAATAAAGTGGTAGAAACAAGGGAGCAGGATACAGATCCAGAACACATCGCTGAGGAAGAAACAGCATTGGAACTCTCTGATAACAAATTCAAAAGAATTATCTTTAGATATCTTCAAAGGATTGAGAGACAGACCAAAGAAAACACAGAAAAAAACCTTAGAAGAATTTGGGAAGAAAATACAAGAACAAAATGACAAAATAAATGAAAAATTA
>NW_006921737.1:3425478-3427085 GCF_000298275.1 Orycteropus afer afer | reverse complement strand
TAACAGGCCAATCTCCCTAAGCCTCTAGATACCTTCTTCTACATTAAACCAAGGCAGGTCTGGTACTTCAACTTGGCTTAAGGTAGGCCACCGCATAATCCATGCCTCAGTAAGCCAACCAAATAAACTATTAGATCCTTTCCTAACCTCTCAAGCTGAAACATTGAATGAAGAATCCATACTTAGTGGACCTAAATCAATGAACTCAGACTGATCCAATCTTACATTCCTTGCAGCATTATTCCACACCCTCAGTAGTCATTCCCATACATATTCTCCAGGTTTCTGTCTGTACCTGTTGGTAAAATCAGGTGGGTCTTTTGGAGTATAGCGTATTACCTCCTCAGTCACACTTTCTATTTCACCTCTTGGGGCTCTCTTAGACTTGACCTTTGTTATGGGCCGAGCCCCCAGAATAGGTGCCTGAGGCAGTTCCTAAGAGCATTCAGGAATATTTTCCATGGCCTCTGCCTCACACAATAGCCCTGCAGGACCGGTTTGGCTAGTCCCCTCAAGCTGAGGGGGAGGGGATAATGGTTTTACAGTAATCTGTTCAGATGGGAGGGATTCAACAGAATTTACAGGCTCCATATCCTGATCTTCCTGATCATCTGTCCATATGTCCCCATTCCAGGTTACAGGATCCCATGTTTTTCCAATCAATGCCCTCACTTTAACGTCAGACACCGTTCTGTGCTGGCAATTGAGCTGGCGTTGTAAATCGGCCACTCTTACAATAAGACTCCGGATTTGGGTTTCAGCTATGTCAGCCCTGGTAGTAGAAGCTATAAGGCTTTCTCTCAAAGCACAGCTGGAAGCACTGAGATCATTCATGCGGCACTTAAGCTGAGACTCAGCAGCTTTGAGCCCATCTCACTCTTCCACCAATTTATCCAGTGTAAGTAGGACCAACCAACCAGCTTCCCTATACTCCTCATTCTGACAAAATTGCAGAAAAATATCAAATATCCGATCACCCAGAGCATCACTTCTCACAAGTACGTGATGTATTGATCGTGCTATTTTGCATATTAATTTTGCCACCTCACGCCACAGATTAGTAGGGCTCTCTTTACTAGCAGAAGCAGAGTCACTAGTGTCATCAAAATTAATCAAACTGGAGAACCAATCTAGGAAGCCCATCCTTATGATTTTGTCTCTCTAGAACCACTCTCGGTACCAAATGTGTTAGATTGGGTTGTCTAGAGAAACACAAAAACCAGCAAAGCGTATATATATGTATATTTAGAGAGAGAGAGAGAGAAAAATTTATCTTAGGAAAATGGCTCACAAACATATAGAAGCCAGCAAGTCCAAGTCTCTGGAGGAAATGGGCTGGTGGCAGCCTTAGCTTCCATAAGCGCAGGGGGCTGAGAAATTCAAGGCTGGCAGGCAGTACACTGGTTGCTGACTCCAACAAAAGATGAATCCAAGATCTCCAGGCCGAGCGGTGGGCTGCTCACTCACAGAAGTTTGTAGTCAGCACACCAGGGTTCCAATCCCTCAAAGAATGTGTCTCTTCCCAGGATGTCCCTGGATATCTTGGAAGCAGACCACACCCCTAGGAAAACTCCCCTTGGGCAGACTGGCCACTCAGAACACAGTCA
>NW_006921737.1:3410282-3424668 GCF_000298275.1 Orycteropus afer afer | reverse complement strand
ACTGGGAAGAGGTAACTATGGGGAGGAAGTGGGAGGGGAGCTGTTGCATTGTGGTAAACTGTGGTCAATGTCATGAGACAAAGTATATGTAAACCACTGTATGGAAAGTGAATTTTCTCTGTAAATCTTCACCCAAATCACAATTAAAAAAAAAAAAAAAGTCTGATACTTTGGTGGTAAACACAAATTGAATCAGGAAATTAACTTATCCTTAGAAAGTTGCATGAAATTTGGGACTTACACCCTCTTCCACACCACAGACAATGTGACCTTTCTGTCCTACAAGTAATGAACCAGGACCTTCCTCAGTGGTTCTCCATAGATGTAGGATCCAAGGCCCATAACTTGGCACACATCCTCTCCATTTCTGAATATGTTATATTCATTTTTTTGCAACTCACCCCATCTTTATAGCTTTGCATATGCCATCACTTCTGTAGGAAAGTGCCTTTCCTAAAAGTACATGTCAGTGTTTCAAAAGGAATTTAGTAATTACACTAAAGAAAATAGTTGAGTTGACTCCAACTTATGGTGACCTTGTGCTTCATAGGGTTTTCCATGCCTTTTTTTTTTTTTTTCATAAGTAGATCACTAGTCCTTTCTTCCAACACACCTCTGGGTGGACTCAAACTGCTAAATTTTTGGTTATCCAACAGGTTGAATGTTTACACAACAGTTACTATTTATTTACCTATTTATTTATTTGTATTTGGTATGCCCATCTCTGGCTTTGTATGTATTTTACAAGAGTGTGTGGTAAGAATGGTGTTATTGGTATTTTCATTTTACAGATGAGAAAACTAAGGTCCAAAGAGCTTGAGATATTTTCCCAGGTTAAAATCCACAAAATGCCAGAGCCAGGATATGATCCCAATTACCTGAGTGTGTTCAAGTTTCTAAACCACACTACCTGCTCTACAAGCATGGGAGATCCCTGCAGGGAGAGAGAGGCAAAATAGAATCTCATTACAGAATGCAAAGCACACTGTCTGGAGTCCTGTAATAAAGAATAGCACATAGGAAGATGAGTCCAGAGAAACTTTCTCCCTGGGGAAACTTTCTCTTTGCATTTTCTCATTTGAGAATTCATTCTTCCTGCAATAAATGTCTTTTATTTGGCCTGAAAATGGTGAATTCAGATGCAAGCATGGGCTGTAAATGCCCAATAGCTCTGGATGAATATTTGGCCCATTACCTGATCTCATGGATTCCCTTTCCTCCTTACTGTCTTCTGGAATAGCTCTATTCACACTGTAGTATGCCTCATCTCTTCTTGCCTCACTGTTTTAAATGGGGATGTCAATATCACTGCACAAAAACTTGAGGTCACCAGGGCATTGGAAGTCCCATCTGTAAAAGGACCTTTACATTGACGAGTCTGAATAGCTAGGGTATGGAGTGCCAAAGGAAAAAATAAATGAAACCTAGAGTGAAATTATTGTTTAAGACAGCATGTCCAAAAGCATGTTCCACAGAATACAATCCTGTGAGATGCTCTATGATAAAAAATTTTCAATGGATGAACCAATAAGTTTTGTTAATACTGCTTTCTGGATCTCTATCTTAGCGATTCATACTCTACATTAGAATATTAAAGTCCCTGAGAAGTCCTGCCTTATGGAATTTACCTCAAATTTCTAAATTATTTTGGCCACAGAACACATATTTTCTTACTTTTGATTTGCATAATATCTATTAATAACTCATAGACTTAGTATTCCATGAATCAAAGTTTGTGGAACACTGTTTCATAGCAATTACTTCAAATGCCTAGTTTTAGACTGTCAGGTAATATCTAGAATTGTACCACTGGGAAGATGGAAAAGTTCAATCACAAATTCTCTTTTTTCTATAAAATGGTTATTAGAAGAGCTGGCTCTATCTTTTTAAACACGTTCTAAAATTGTCTGTAATCCAAACAGCTACCAGTACTGACATCCCTGAGGCAGGGGGGATTAAGGATGTATCCCACACATAGTTATAGCTACCAACTTTCTTCCTATAAAAAAGTTGCCTCATTGATGCCTCTTGACTATGTCCTTTCTTTTTACATTTCTAATTTGTCATTTCACTAAGACTATTCTAAAATCTTAGAAAGCAAAGATGACACTTTGATGTTTAAGATGTGCCTGACTCAATCCATGGTATCTTTAGTCACCTCATATGCATGCAGAAGTGGGACAATTTAAAAATAAAGACCAAAGAAAAATTGATGCATTTGAATTATAGTGCTATTGAAGGATATTGAATATACTGTGGACTGTTAGTAGAATAAACAAATCTGTCTTGGAGAAAGTACAGTCAAGATCTGCCTTAAAAGTGAAGATGGTGAGACTTCATCTTGCCTAGTACGGATATGTCATCAGGAGGGACTGATCATTGGAGAAGATATCATCTTTGGCAAAATAAAAGCTCAGTGAAAATGAGGGAGACCCTCAACAAGACAGATTAACACAGTGGCTCTAAGAATGGACTCAAATTTAGCAATGATTGTGAGAATGACACAGAATCTGACAACGTTTCATTCTGTTAGACGTAATAACACTACAACTAGAGCTGACTGGAGAACACCTATGAACAACAACTTTCCAAAAGTTACTTTACTGATCTGCCAGATCTCAATTTCAAACACTCTACTCCAAATGGAATGTACATCACAGACAATTTTATTTTTGATAAAAATTGCCAACATGGATCAGGTTCTCTTACTGTTCCAGCTTTTTCCATATATTGGCCTGATAATGAGATTATCTTCTCATGGTTACAAGTTTGCTGCTGCAGCTCCAGACTTCAACAATGTTAAAGAACAGGTTACTTCTTCTTTATTTTTATTATCTTGGAAAATCTATCCCAGAAGTCCTCTAGATACTATCCTCCTATTGCCTATGATTGAATCACAAGTCCATACTTAACAATCAATAGAAAAGGGAAATAAATTACATGATAGGAGTATATAAATCATTATCCATTCTTAGCACTGGAAAATGCATCCCATCCCTTAGCACGTGGGAACATGAACTCCTGAAAAATAATTAGAATTATGTCCATATACCACAAGGAAGAGGGATGGTTATTGCAGACAATCATATTCATTGTGTATCAGGTACCATGCAAGACACTAGGGCTTCAAAGATAAGATGTGCATATACCTCTTTTCTCAGGATCCATGGGAAAGGATACTAAGAAAAAAGAAGCAACCAGAAAAGCAGGAGAAGGATGACAAGAGAAGTGTGCAGTGGAAGAGAGACTTCTAAGAAGGAGGGAAACTGTCAAGTTCTATAAGGAGGACAAGTAAGATAAGGATTGAAATGAAAACATTAGACTTGGTAATTTAGGAGTCAAAGTGAATTTATTAAAAATATTTTCCATAGAGACGTAGGCAAAGTGCTTATTTCAGTACATTGATGAGCAAATGGGAGATGAGGAATTAAGGTAAGTCATTCTTATCTGTAAGTTACAAGTCACTTTGAAAAAAAGGACAATATGGTAAAAAAAAAAATGTCAAAAGAGGAAACAGCATCTAGAAAGGTGTTATTGCTGCTGCTGAGGTTTTAGAATTGTAGATGCATAATGGGATAAAGATTTGTGGGATAAAGAACAGGCTTCAATGGAAGAAGTTGGTTGAAAATGTCCTTCAGGTCCCACTAGTTTCACTGACTTTCTATCTCCTTCTTTGTGAGGGGAGCTCAGTTGGTGACATGCCCTTGGCCTCTTTCAACTTCTTTCCTTGTTCGACCTCTGGGGAGTTGGAGTGCATTATCTGCATGGCCGTGTTTGCATCAGCAGCTCCAGCTCTCCCTTCTCATCTGGAGAATAAACCAACCTGTGGAAATCAAGGATTTCCCGGAATTCCATGTAAAGCCCTGTCATGTGTAGGTCTTGCTCTGGTTCAGAATAACCCATGGTTCAGTAAGTAAATCTTCCTGGTCTTGGTGTTGTCTTCATAGGCTAATTTACCTCTCATATTATTAAGCTATGTCTTCCAACTTAGCCATTATGGGCAATGAAGTGATGATTGATCTCCACCTGCCTTATGTCTTACCTTAGCTCTCAATTGGCTCAGATGAGGACAAAAAGTTCTATTTGATGGACCCTTTCATCATCTACAGGAGTCCTGGTGGTGCAGAAGTTTAGCACTCAGCTGTTAAGTGGTTGGAAGTTTGAACCCATCAACCACCCTACAGAAGAAAGATATGGCAGACTGCCTTTAAAAGATTATTGTTGTTGTTGTTATGTGCCGTTGAGTCAGACCCAACTCATAGCGACCCCTCCTTGGGTTTCTGAGGCAGTATCACTACTGAAGTAGATTGCCTCATCTTCCTTCCGAGGAGTGGCTGGTGGGTTTGGACCTCCAGCCTTCTGGTTAGCAGTCAAGTGCCTTAGGCACTATGCTACCAGAGCTCCTTTTACAAGATTATAGCTTTTGAAAGATTGTAGCTTTTGAAATATTATGGGGCAGTTCTGCTCTGCCCTGTAGGGTCACTACTGGTTGAAATTAATTCTACAGCAATGAGTTTGGTTTGGTTTTGATCTCCTCATCTCCATGAGCATACATATAGCTATAGAGATTGGACATCTCTCCAGAAACCATCTTCTACAAAAAACAGTTCAGACAACAAACCAGATTCAGGTAGGGTTTTCAAGTTTAATGCAACTAGTTGCCGATTTATGACTGGGATCCATTCCAAAAACTTTATCATAAGTCAGCTTTCTGGTAGTGTAGTGGTTAAGTCATTTGGCCACTAACCAGAAAGTCAGTGGTTAGAATCCACCAACTTCTCCTCAGAAGAAAGGTGAGGGAGGCTGCTTTTGTAAAGATTTATAGTATTGGTTTTGGGGATCAACTTAATTACAGTGAGTTTAATGTAAGTCAAATATTTTACTTTATTTTTTTATTTTAGTTTCCATTTCTATATTTGTATTGCCTTTGAATATCTCTATCTTTACAATCCGTAATTGTCTTTGGGGGTTGTAAAAATCATATATCTGCAAATGAACATTTCAGAATTATAACATCAGCAAATTATGCATGTCAAAATTGTATGGTTGTACATATTATTAATTCTCTGCCATTAAGTCAATTCTGACTCTTGGTGATCCCCAGTGGGTTCCTGAGGCGCTAAATCTTTTTGAAAGTAGATTGCCCAGTTTTCCTTCCATGGAGTGGCTGATAGGTGTGAATTGCCAACCTCTGGTTAGCAGTCAAATGCCTTAGGCACTATGCCACCTGAGCTCCTTACAATAAGATGTATTGTTGTTATGTGCTGTGGAGTCAGACCTGACTCATAGCGACCACTCCCTGGGTTTCAAAGATGGTATCACTACTGAAGTAGATTGCCAAGCCTTTGGAGGAGGAATGGCTGGTGGATTTGAACCGCCAGCCTTCTGGTTAGCACTTGAGTGCCTTAGGCACTATGCTACAGTAAGATATACCAAAGACAAAAAGAAAAGACAGTTGTAAAAGTGATTTGTCATAATTGAACATCTCACAAATTTAAGATACCAATACATCTTTTAAAACAATGACCAAAAAAAAAAAAAAAAAGAAAGAAAGAAACAGAGTAGCTGCTGAGGATGATCACATACAGCTGAAACTTGGTGGAATTTGGTTTGAAGGTTTCATGGTTTCATAGGACATCCCCATTACTTCACTTAATAACATGCTTAGTGCCCCTGCTCTACCTCCTAGTTTGAGTCATAATGCCTGGGGTCTTAAAAGCTTTCAAGTGGCCATTCAAGGCACAAAAATTGGTCTCTATTTGCTTGGAACAATATAGAAAGAAAGAGAATAAGGAATTGGAGGAAGATATGAAATGTGTGAATGTTTGTTGGTGCCATAAACAACTGTATCCTTTGGTATGAGAGCAGAAGAACTGGATGGTGCTCTGATACCATTACTGAACATATTGTTCAAAGATTTCGTAGAAAAATGTTGATCAAAAGGTAAAAATGCAGAGCAGAATTTCAAAATCTCAGGGACTCCAGACTTACTAAAGCCATGAAGGTTAGATGAACTCCTGAAATTATTGTCCTGAGATAATCTTTAAACTTTAAACCAAAAATATTCACTGAGGTAGGTCTTCTTATAACCAAGCAATACTTAAGCTTAACAAGTAAAAAAACATTCTATCTGGAGCATTATGCTCTTTTAAGAACTATATGTATGAGATCAAACTGACAACAGGTACTTGGAAGATTAGATAGGAACCTCAGGCAACAGTTGGTTTATATTAATGATCAGGAACAATTCAGAAAAGTAAGGTGGAATGGTTTCACAACTCAAAAAATAATCATTTTCATTGAATTACACATGTAGAAACTGGTGAATTGGTGTATGTTTTGCTGTATATGTTTGCAACAGCATCAACAACATAAATAAAGTTATCAAAAAGAAAGAAAGAAAAAAAAAAGAGTAATAAATCTAACATTGATTTCACCACCCCAAAAAATGGCAAAAAGGTTGTGAAGATTCCACAGTTCATGAAAAACACTTGATTACCATATGGACAATTTCTCTATCTTTATACATCCCTTCCTCATTAAGCATAAACCACAGATTTACTAAGTGGATTCTTATTAGTATGCCTCTAATTAGTGACTGTTGAATCACTAGAACTGATGAAGTTTTACAAAATCAATTTATTTAAAATTTATATTTATCTGCATAAAAATTTGTAAACGTATTTCAATTCTGAGCAGGGGTCCTGGTGGTCCAAAACAGAGCAATGAATAGTAAATCAAGGTAACTAAATGGACTGACAGAGGGATAGAAAGATAGATAAATACATGAATGACTTGGGACCACCTGGATAAAAGCCACTGAACTTAACAACCTTCATTTTCTTACTCAGGAAATCAGGAGTACCTGTTCTTGCCAACAAGTCATCTACTCAAGTTGTTCAGGTACTTCACAGAATTCACAGTTGTCTCTGCACATTCATATTCAAAACTTTTGATTCTACCTATAGCTTCCTGATTCTGATTGAGCCATTCACACTATTGGAGAAGCTGGAGGTTACACAGATTCTCAAGGCAAATAGTCTTTCTAGGAAAATACACACTAAATTTAACCAAGACTAAATCAAGGCTACTCAAGTTATCTCCTCTCTCAAACTAATCTCCAAAGGAAATGAACAAAACACATTAAATACATCAATATTCCAATGAGCATTTCCATCCAAATGAGAATCAGACCAGAGAAGCATAACAACTCTGAATGGCATAGAATAAGTTGTTATAGGCCATACAGAATAAGAGTTGGAATGGAAAGATGAATGTGAAGAAGAGCAAAGAACAGCTGGAACCCACAGATGAACTGGAATACATAAAGAAAATAAGCATCCACAAGGACAAGCTAGAATCCACAGCTTTCTCTCAGACTCAGGATTCTCAGAACATGGAGTCCGTGGATAGCATGCTGGAGAAGATGGCATCCTTTGCCATGGAGTTGCAATCACATTTGGTCAATAACTTGGGAAAGCTGAAGGAGGAGGATCAGTAAGAGTTGGAGTAGTTGGAGTTCCAAGTGTTGCTCCACCCTAAAGTGAGTCATTAAGTCAGCAACAAAGTGCATGAGCTGCTCCAATACCTAATGCCTTACCTCAGCCTTCTGAGAATAAAAAAATTGGTTACTGCCTCACCCTCCAAATCTTTCTTGGGACCATTTAGGACAGGGGATTTTGGGACATAATTTCTGTTCTGGTTAGTATTGCTGCATAGTAAATCACCCCAAAACTTAGCAACTTAAAACAAGAATTATTTTATTATTCTAACAGTTCTTGTGTGTCAGGGAACTCAGAAAGCACTCAGCTGGATGGTACTGGCTTGGAATCTCTTTTGCCATTACTGTCAGTGGCTGGATTTGAAAAAGCAAAAAAAAGGTAGCAGCTGGGAGTCATACTTTCAGAGTCTCCCTGCTTGATATCTCCATTCAGGATAGTTTTGGTTTCTTCACACATTGTAGCCTCAGAGCAGCTGGGCTGCAATGTGGTGCCTAAAAGTTTCTATAGCAAGCATTCAGTGATAAAGGCATAAGCTGCATGATCTGTTACAACCTAGAAGTCAAAGGGCATCACATCCTCTATACTGTACAGTTTGAAATAGTCACAACAGTATGTCAGATTCAAAGGAAGGGAGATTAGAGTCTACCCCTTCCTTTGAAGGAGTGACAATGTTTTAGAAGACCACATGGAATGGGAGATATTTTTGAGGTTATTAAAAAAAAAAAAAAGTCTGTCTCAACATGTATAGATGAATTTCTCAGCACTTCTTTCTTTCAATCTGTCCAATCAAAAGTCTCAAGCAGAAATCAGCTGTTGAATGTACCCACCTTGTTCATTCCCCAGTGATCTCTGATGTTGTTGCTGTTGTTGTGTGCCATGGAGTCGGCCCCAACTCATAGCGACCCCTCCTTGGGTTGCCAAGGCAGTATCACTACAGAAGTAGATTGCCCAACCTTCTTTCTGAGGAGTGGCTGGTGGGTTTGAACCTCCAGCCTTCTGGTTAGCAGTCAAGTGCCTTAGGCACTATGCTACCAGAGCACCTGTAATCTCTGATATCAAACAATAATAACAATAAATATTAGGTTAATGTAAATTTTGTTTGCAGTTCTTGAATTAATTGAGATGGATCTCTAAGTTGGTCATGACAACCTTTGCTATAAATATGTTTCTTAATTTGAGAAAATTAGTATCGAGGATATAAGACATCAGAGAAAAAAAATGAACCTCACACTAAAATTATCATCAACAATTTTAAAGTATTTATTGTTTTAACCTATCTAGTCCTTGATATTCTCATCAGTGAAATGAAGGCATCATACTAGAATGATTTTACTTGATCCCCCACTTATTTCTTGAATCTATAATAAATAAGATCATATTAAAACACTGTACAAGATACATAATTATTTAGTATTTTCTGACCAAATATCAAAGAAAATTGTTTTTAGAAATTTTATATTTGCTTGGTCTTTTCTAGATTAGAAGTTTACATGTAAAGTAAAGAGCAATATTAAAAAACACAAGCCTTTGAGTCTCCCTCCATTTTTTTTTATTTTCAGATAATACAGTGCTTTTTATGTAAAGCAAAAAAATACATGAGTCAAAGATAGAACTATTTTAAGAAATGTCAGAGGATTAATAAAATATTTACTATTCAAAAAAGGGAAAGAAAGCTGATATAATTCTCCTACATTTTTCTTTATTATAACTCTCCAGAATGTTTGCTCATATGGATCACAAATGAAATCTTGGGGAAAATCTAGCAGAGGGTTTTAATTAAATAGTATGTTGAATAAACAATGTTGAGACATTTTAATGAGGCTAGACAAAAGGGCTGTGCTGAAAAGAAATATTTAAAGAGTCACTGTGAGGCTCTATCCTTAAACTATTTCCTGGAGAGTTGACTTTTATTCCTTCACATTGTGCCATTATCCAAAGGCTTTAAATCCTCTCCTTGGGTGTGCTACCATGAATGATCCATAGCTCCTCAGCACATAGATTACCACTGTTGGATTTTTTAAAAATTATTGAGACTCTTTCTAATGTAGTCCACATAAATAGACACCTTGTTCAAAGTCTATGACATTTAGTCACTTCACTTAAGTCAAAAAGTATATATATGAATAATATGCCTATAGCTCTTTATGAAGAGATAACAAAATGTCACTTCCTGCCTATGAAAGCTGATGATAATCAGAGTCATAAGACTTACATAAACTAATTTGAAATTTTTTAAACAAAGGAACAAAAGTTCGAGAAGTAAATTACACAATGGAAAGTATAACAGTTTAGCAACCATTGCTGAGTCTGACCTTAATGTAATTGGCTCAGAACTGAAGTAAAGCTTGCAGAAGGAATGACCTGTGTCTATAGCAGAGTGGAAATACGAGAAAGGAAGCAGGAATAGCCAACTAGGAAGTCAGCGAAAACCAGTGAGTACAATCATCAAGTCAAATGCTGGCATTGAAGATATAATAAATAGAACAGCTTGAGTTGATATGAGTCTAAGATGAATTCATGTGTATTGATGGCATAGTGGAATGTCGTCAATGACTGAGAAAGACAAGAGTGTCAGATCAACATCCATATCAAAATCCCCCATATGATGACAACCACAGTGGAAAGAAACATTGTTAGTGAGTTTTCAAACTATTTGGGGCCATAAATTGGCTCACTTGTAGATTTCTTATGCCCATTCTATATCCTTATCCCTCCAACTCTGGCCCTGCCCCTGAAAATCCATGGTCCCTGGAGGCCCATCACATCCAGATAGTTTATACTCCACCCCTTATTGCCCCTGTCATTTAATGACATTTTATTCAGTCTTCCTAAATTAACAATTAATCAATAATTAATATTATAATTATTATTATTAATAATGACATAATAATTATAGGTAAAGTAATTATTATAATAATTATAATTTATTATTAACAAATTATAATGGTTGATAATTAATAACAATTGCAATAATTATTATAATATATAATTATATATAACTTATAATAATTATTATAATTTATTTATTAATTTAGGGAGACTGACTAGAAGGTCATTAAATGACAGGGACAAAAGTGGTTGAATATATAGACTATCTAGATGAATGGCCTCCAGGGACCATGGATTTTCAGGGACAGGGCAAAAGTTGGGGGAATAATGATCTAGAATGAGCATAAGAAGTCTAGAAATGAGCCAGTTCCTGGTGCCAAAATATCTGAGTCTTGGGAAAATGAGCTAGTACAAAAGAGAGGTCACAGAGAAATCAGAACTCTATGAGAAACAGGTTTCCCTGAGACAACATAGTGGAGAGAACATGCTTAGAAGAGATGATGATGTCATGGACTTTTTTACCACAGAAGGACATTTCAAAAGACAAGGGAGAAAGTTTTAAGAGAGAGGAGAATCTTGAACCTGAGGAATGGAAGAAAAGAGCCTTATGGGAATATTACCACCTCTCAGCCAGAAATATAAAAGATGAAAATATATGGGCATTCCCCTCAAAAAGAATACAGTCTACCTGAGAATATTATCCTTGCAAATGGATTTAAAATCCATTAAATTTAAAATATAGTATACATAGGCATATGCCCATATAATACTAATATATATATACACTTTTTAAATTTGGTTGTTACTTGTTCAAAGTAACTTTTATCTTCCCAATTAGATTGTAAACTACTGAAAAAGAGATTGTATGCTCTTAATAAACATTATTAGCATAAATCAATGTCAAACTCAGAAGGGTCAAACCAAATTAATGTTACCTGAGAATGCTTACCTCTTCTTTCTTTTTTTTTTTTTTACATTTGCTACTATTCAAAATTAGTATCTTCCCTTATCTGAGACCCCTACAAATCTGTCAGTGTGACCTGTAGGTAGATAAATGAAGCTGAGGACAGCAGGAACATAGCTTAGACATGATCCATGTCTCTTTCATTTAACTTACTGAACTCGTTTTCCTGATTTCAGATTGGGGTCAGTTTCTGAAGCTTCTACTTCCACAGCACAGCTACTGTCAGCTTGTGATGTTCCAAAAGGTTGTCTATTGCTCATTCCTTCTACATTCTACCATGTCAGCCATCTGGAACCTGAAAATGTCACAGAGTAAAACTATGGGATGAATCCACAAAAGTCTGGTCTTGTGTTTTTAATAGAGATAAGAAACTAGGGAAGTGAAAATACCAGTAGTTACCTTGGGAAACTTTCTTATAAATAGTAAATCTAAAATCACTTAGATTCAGTTCCAAATGCTGTAGTTGATAACAAAGGAAAGTCCAGTCTCACAGATGTAACTGCATCATTGTCATTATTTACTGAGTGAAATTGTGTAAGGTAATTATGAACATGTATCCTAGAATATATGAAGATAATCAGGTCAAGTGGATTTACTCATAAAAGGTGATAGCTTTCCCTTTGTTCTATAAGAGGTTTATGTTAGAGTAGACAGTGCTTTTTTGAAGTCCTTTGGTCCATTCCTAGCTTCGGGTGGAATGATGCCTCTAAGCTTTCAGAGAGAAGAGACTAACTTGGAGAAAGTTCTTTCTTTGTCCCATTAAAATCACTGAAGTCCTAAATTGAACTTATCCCTTTAATTTTATCTTCAGTGCATATCACTGGCAAGGATGATGTTAATTTTGTTGTTTTGTTGTTATGTGCCATCAAGTCAGACCTGACTCATAGGCAAGGATAGTGTTAATGGTTTAAATATATTCACAGAGCCCTAAAGATTATATTCTTCTCTGTCTGTAAAACAACCAGATACACTGAATCTAAAATTAGTTGCTTTGTTTTATCTGTTTCTAGTTTTGCACCACAGTGTATACAACATGTTTGTGGAGTCTTCTGTACCTATTACTACTCTATTGTATGGAATTCTTAATGTCTTGTCACGCTTAGTGATGAGCCATATGACACCAATGTATTGGGGAAAATCTGAGCAAGCCTTTCCAAATACAAGTTATTATTCACATTTCCTTAATTTATGTAAATGAGACCATTCATTTTCCTACCTAATCTTCTCTGGAGATGTTCCAAAGTTTAAGATGAAATAAATTCTTCATTCAAATTTATGGAATCCACATTAATGGCTTTTGACAGCAAAGGACAGGGTGGTTAGATGCTGCAGTAGTTGATACTTCAATTATTTCACCTTTGAAATAAACTTAGCCAGGTGCTGTCCTCCTAAGAACAACCATGCCAATGCATCCACATCATAGAATCACAATACAGGAAGGTCATATTTCTCTACTGCATTCTAATGTAGGTGAACTTATAATAGGTGAAGGAGAAAAGGATTAGAAGGGAGGCACAGAAAAAAAAAAAAAAGCCTAAAGTCTCTGGGGACAGAAACAGATCTTGCTATTTAGTTGTATCCCAGCACTTATACGGAAAGAAGGTTGGCCAAGCTACTTCCATAGTGAAACCACCACGGAAACCCAAGAAGGGGTGGCTATAAGTCAGATTCGACTCCATAGCAGTGCATTGCATTGCCTTTGCAGTACTTAAAGAATACAGGTCACATTCTTTTTCTTTCTTTCTTTTTTTTTTTTTTAATTGTGATTTGGGTGAAAATTTACAGAGCAAATTCACTTTCCATACAGCAGGTCACATACACGTTGTCTCATGACATTGGCCACAATTTACCACAATGCAACAGCTCCCCTCCATCTTCCTCCCCATAGTTACCTCTTCCCTGTGTCCATCCCTCCATGCACTCCTGCCCCCTGAGCTGTCTCCCTGTGCATAAGCAGCCCTTCTTTCTCCTATGATTGTTCTCTCCAAGGAGTGTATCTACCTCAGGTAAATGTTCAACTCATATGCCTGTCTATTGTTTGGCTGGAAGCCATAGGCATGGGTTCCGTTCCAGACCTGAAGGGCAGCTAGGGGCCATAGTCTCAGTGGTTCCACCAGGCTCCGTTGGACCAGCAAACCTGGTCACCCTTTTTATTTTTCTCCAAATGATTTTGAGTTTCGTTCCACATTGTTCTCCCTCTCTATCCAGGATCTCCTACACAGATCACCTTCCAAGTGTTTGACAGTAGTAGCCGGGCACAATCTAGTTCTGGTCTCATAGTCATATAGGCTGAGAATCATATGGTGTACCAGTCGCTAGGACTAATTATTTCCATGAATTTTTGGTTTTCTTCATTCTTATTTGCTTTGGATGAGGAGAGACGCATTGTTGCATCTAGATGGCAGCCTGCAAGCCTTTAAGATCCCAGTCGCTACTCGTCAAAGTAGGAAGTGGAACAATGTTTTGTGTAGTATATTATGAGAATTGAGCTTGATGCCCCCTGTGACTATGATCCCAAGCCCACAGGTTCAACTACTCAGTCCCTCTTGGTAGCTGGCTGTGACCAAGCAGTGACTACAACCTTGCCCCTTGTCAGCTCTACTATACACCTTGGTATTCAGATTATACACATAGACTTATAGGACCATTGTCTGCCAACCCTATACATGTTCTTGGGTACATTACCTGCTTCATAGATATACCTAATAGTTCAGCCTGTCCACCCATCTATCCACCCATAAACCCCTGTTTGCCTTCACTGACAATGCCATACTATATGTGCAAAAGGGTTCATCTTTGTTGTCTGTACCTCCCGCATACCTCTCCCTGTCTTTCTCTTTCTCAATGCCACTATATTGATCACTCACATTTGGTACATTGCCCTTCTGTTCACCCAAATCAATACTTGTCTCTATCTATCTAATAGTATTCCCTCCCTTCCCCTCCCACCCATGGTAACCAACAAAGAAAATTTCCTTCCATAGATAAACCTTTCCTTGACTTTTAGGGTAACAGACTAATACAATATTTGTCCTCTTGTGATTGACTTATTTCACTCAGCATAATGTCCTCCAAGTTCATCTACGCTATG
>NW_006921737.1:3355137-3394345 GCF_000298275.1 Orycteropus afer afer | reverse complement strand
CCTTATCAGAGAGTTCCAATGCTGTTTCTTCCTCAGGGATGTGTTCTGGGTCTGTATCTTGCTCCCTTGTTTCTACCACTTTATCCTGCTTCTTTGTATAGACTGTGATGGTCTGTTGTCTCCGAGGCATCAGGGCATTGCTGTATTTAGATCTCTGCTAACTGTTTATGAAGAGCAGCCAAGGGTGATTCAGGCTCTTCTTGGTATTTTTTTTTTATCATTGACCCATTGTTGGAGAAGGAAGTAGTGGCTCTCACTCAGTAAGTGAAGTTGCAGGAGGCGTGGGTGTAGTTGTGTCTCATGGGGACTGCTGTTATCTCCCACTCAGCTAGACACAAATTACAATTGAATAACCATCAAAAAAATAAAAGCACATGGACAAAAAACACACCATGTAATCACACAGGAGCAGTAACCAAAAAAGAAAAAAGGGAAAATGAAGAAAAAAAAAAAGAAAACCTGCAATATTTAGGGATAGGGCACTAAGAGAACATAAGTAGAGAAGGGGAATAATGAAAGGAAAAAATGGAAAAAATGCAAAAAAAAAAAAAAGGAACAGGGTTAAGCTCAAGAAAACAGGGGGAAAAAAAGAATTAAAAAAAAAAAAAACAGGAACAGGGAAAAGAAAAAAAAAGGTGTAAACTAGGACCTGGGAGGGGAAGAATAAAGAATAATAGTAAAAAGGCCAAAAGTAATAATAGTAATAGTTGTTTTAAAACAGATGAATACAACCAAACTAAACACCAGAAAAAAGAAAGAGAAAAAGAAAAATATCAGTGGAGAGGTCAGGGCAGGACTCCCAGGCTCCGTCCGAGCACATAGACTGGGATGGAGTTCCTGCAGACCCAGAAGGTGGGTGGTAGTGGGGAATGGCCATACCTCTGTTCTCCAAGTGGGTGTGGGGTATAAGAGTAACAAGAGGAATGTCACACCTTTTCAATCATGCAGGTCCGGAGTGTCCTTGGGGTAACTGTCAAGCAGAACCTTTCTTCAGCCCCTGGAATCTTGGAGAGCACTGTCTCTTTAGATATCCCGAATGGTCAAGCCACTGGTGGCGATGCCCAGACCTCTAGAAAACTCCAACTGTCAAGAGTTTTGGGCGGAAGCCAATTCCACCTTTACTTTCAATTGTATTCTGGTTCGTTATCTTAATTGCTACAATAATCTTTATGGTGATCATGCTCCTTCTGGTTCATCCCAGAGGGTCCAAAACTGATTTTCATGTTTCCCATGAATGAAGCCACCTTCCAGATGACTCTCTGATTTCCAATTCCAAAAACCCCAGTTTTCCTAGAAATCCCCATGATGAGCCAGAGCTGGAAAGGCCCCTGGGAATCCTAAAGACATTGAGAATTCACATTGGTGGAAAGATCTCATGGCTACGCAACCTCCTACAATACCAACCCCTGCAGCACAACATAGAAAAGGGATTACTCCTGATAGGAAGAAACCTTGGCCTAAGTGGCTGCCTCCTACAGTTAAGCCTCCTCCTAATATAGCTTATAGAATTAATGGTAGACTTTGGTATCCTCCTCGGGGAGGGGAGCCTAAACCTTCCCAATGGACTGACCTTCCTCTTCCTTATACTGGGGCATGCATAGAAAGTAAAAGAATGGTGTGTGTCGATGGAAAAAGAGTTCCTTTTAACTCTCTCCCTTTCTTAAGAGATTAAAATGATCAGGGCCTAAATGTAAAACTACTGCACAGAGATATACTCTAATCAAGCAATGGAACAGTTATTTTAAGAAACTAAAAGGCCACAAGTATATGTTGCTGGACTATGTAGACCCATCTGCACCCCCAGGCTGGTGGTAATTCAGAGAATGGTGCCAACCACAAGGTTGGGTCACATGTTCTGGCCCCATGTTGTATTCTTCACCCTGACCATTTTTCATGTTTTAGTTAACCTCATTGTCTAGCACATTTTACTTATATAATGTTAATGACAGATAAGTTAGATAAGATAAGACGTAAGTTTAGTTTATAAGTTTAGTAATAGTTTTATAAGTTTTGGAAAGTTAATAGCCCACAGCCATGAACTGATTCAAGATATACCCAGAATTGTGGGTTTGTCATTTTGCTTTGTCATTTGCAATCTGCAATATAGTATAAGATAAAGAAGTCCACCTCATTATGGGGGGCACATCTTCATTTTGTGTGAGTGTGTCTCCTTCATCTAGCTGACACCACCTCTCCCTCTAGAGACCCATGGCTGAGGCTGGACCTCGGCACGCTTGAAAACGTTCAAAATGGTGGCACCTTCCAAACAGGCAAAAGTCCACACCTCAGCCCATCTTCCTCTTCACTGCTGCTTCCCCTTTTATTCCACAGCCATCAGAGTAGTCTTCCGTGCAGTCCCTTGTTGGCAGGGCTGATTTTTAGGTTAATTCTTAGGTCCTACCACCACTTTGGAATCTCCAAGCTGTCTTTGCCATTAGTATTGCTCAGGATCGCTGCCTGACCACAGCTCCGTATGTCTCCTTTTCTGGTATTTAAAGCAAATTCTTCTGCTATTTGGGGTTTAGTCCACTTTGATATCCTTCCCTTCAAGGCTCAGGGGTCCAGGATTATCTTCTGTGTCTGTATTAATCGGTTCCCATTTTCTTTGTTGAAGAGGGTCTGTGCAGTCTTTCTGCCTATTCCGCCATCTTGGAATCTACAGGTCATGTTCATAAGAATGACAAGGAGACCTTCCACAAACAAGATTACCATTCTTCTATAACTACTCACACTCCTTACAGCCCAGTTTTACTCCAGTCATTCTCCTCATCCTAGTTACTCATTCCTACCACCACTTTTGCTTTTGATGTTCTCCTATTCCTCTTTCATGATTTATCTCAAATGCCACCAACTTCACAGTCTTTCCATTAATTCCAAGCTAAAAAATATCATTTTTTTTCTGTGATGTCATAATTCCATCAGCCTCTTTCATAGCATCATCTAGATCAAACTTGTAACTGAAGAATTCAAAAGGTAACTCAAGAAGACAAAGTAAATTATTAAGAAATGTGCAAAGGCCTGGAATTAAAAAATCAAAAGAGAAGAACATGCTTGGCATTTCTTTAGCTGAAAGAACTGAAGAAATAATTCAAGCTTCAAATTGCAATATTGAAGGATATTATAGACAGGATATTGAAAGATGCAGGAAGCATCAAAAGAAGATGGAAGGAATACACAGAGTCACTCTTCCAAAAAGAATTGGTTGACATTCAACCATTTCAGTAGGTAGCATACAATCAAGAACTAATGGTATTGCAAGAAGTCTAAGCTGCACTGAAAGAACTGGCAAAAAAAAAAAAAAGGCTCCAGGGATTGAAAGAATACCCATTGTGATGTTTCAACAGATGGATACAGCACTGGAGGCATTTATGCCAGGAAATTTGGAAGATAGCTACCTGGCCAAGTGACTGGAAAAGATTCATATTTCTGCCCATTCTAAAGAAAGATGATCCAACAGACTGTGGAAATTATCAAACAATATAATTATTATCACATGCAAGTAAAATTTTGCTGCCGATAATTAAAAAATGGTTGCAGCAATATATTGTCAGGGAACTTCCAGAAATACAACTTGGATTCAGAAGAGGACACATTATGAGGGATATCATGGCCAATGTCAGATGGATCTTAGCTGAAAACGAAGAATACAAGAAAGATGTTCACCTGTGTTTTATTGAAGATGCAAATGCATTTGATTGTCTGTATCATAACAGATTATGGATTACATTGCAAGGAATGGGAATTCCAGAGCACTTGCTCGTGCTCATGAAAACTTGTACATAGACCAAGAGGTCATTCAAACAGTAAGGCATGCCTCAAGGTTGTAGACTTTCAGTATACTTATTCAAACTATATGTTGAGCAAATAATCTGAGGAGCTGGACTATGTGATGAAGAAAATAACATCAGGATTGGAGGAAGACTCATTAACAACCTGCAATATGCAGATGACACAACCTTGCTTGCTGAAAATGAAGATAATTTGAAACACTTACTGAAGAAGATCAAAAACTACAGTATGGATTATGCTTCAGCATAATGAAAACAGAAGTCTTCACAACTGGACCAATAACCAAAATCATGATAAATGGAGAAGAGATTTAAGTGGTCCAGGATTTCATTTCACTTGGATCCACACCCATGGAAGCGGCAGTGAAGGAATCAGACATCCTATCACACTGGTCAAATCTGTTGCGAAGATCTCTGCAAAGCATTGAAGAGCAAAGATATCACTTTGAAAGCTAAGGTGCACCTAACCCAAACCATGGTATTAACAATTACCTCATATGCATGTGAAAGCTGGACAGTGAGTAAGGAAGACTGAAAAAGAGTTGATATCTTTAAATGGTAGTCTTGGCAAAAAAATACTGAAAATACCATGGACTGCCAGAAGAATGAACAAATCTGTCCTGGAAAAAGTACAGCCAGAATGCTCCTTAGAAGTGAGAATGGCCAGACTTCATCTCATCTACTTTGGTCACGTTTTCAGAAGAGATCAGTCTCTGGAGAAGGCTATCATGCTATGTGAAGTGGTGGATCAGTGAAAAAGAGGAAAATCCTCAGCGAGATGGATTGACGCATTGGCTACAATGAGCATAGCAAGGATTGTGAGGATGGTGTTTCCTTCTGTTGTATGTGAGATCTCTGTAAGTCAAAATCAACTCAACAGCACCTAACAACAAAATTCATGTTTTATTTTCTATATTCAGGGATCACAGGAAAAGAAAAATCACGGTTTTACAAAAGAAATAGCAGAAATTTTAAAATACTAATTAACACAGTTCCAAGCATGTAGCAGATATAGAATAGTATAGGAGCTCTGGTAGCATAGTGGCTAAGACACTTGCCTGCTAACCAGACGGCTGGCGGTTCAAACCCACCAGCCACTCCTCGGAAGGAAGGTTGGGCAATCCTACTTCCGTAGTGATACTGCCTCGGAAACCCAAGGAGGGGTCGCTATGAGTCGGGGCCGACTCGACGGCACATAACAACAACAACAGCAACAACATATACATACCCAGACATACACATACACATCAGTAAGCAATATCGTGACAAATGGAGAAAAGATTGATGTTCTCAAGTGAAGTAGAAAATCAGTGAAGAAGGGGAAGACCCCCAATGAAATGTATTGACATAGTGACTGCAATGATGGGCTCCAATATAGCAAGGATTATGAGGATGGCACAGATTATTCAGGGAGGGGACTATGCTTTCAAGACTTAGATGGTACTCTCCAAATTCTCTATCTTCATGTAAAGAGAAAATCTAGCAATCCACCTTATTCATAATAGATTCTTAATGAATATAGTTGGGAATTACATTGAACTGGGATGGTACATAAATGATGTAGCATCAGAGGTCCTCGAACTTCAGGAGGAGGTAAGAAAGTAAAGATCAATATCAGCCTAACACTGATTCCTATGAAGTGGAGGTCAGACATAACTTCACCCTACAACCTTTTTTTTTATTATCAAATCTTATACTAGTCATCCCTCTCACAGCACTCTCTACTTCTCTTCTGGGTTCAATAACCCATTGCAATGCCCACACTGAATCCACAGACCGTACTCACAATTACGAGGTTTATTAGGGAAATAATAGGCATGCATGTGCATCAGGGTCACCAGGCTACAACTCAGGTCACGATTAGGAAACATGTAGGCAAAGTCTGGAAGCCTCTGCCAAAGTGCAAGAAACATCTTTTCCTTTTTCAGTGTGGGACAGCTCTCTCAGCTCTTCTTAGCCACATAAGTAAGTAGGGCCTTCTCTGCCATGCATGTTCCCTGAGGACAAGCTCCTCTTGGCTTCAGTGTCTGCACTACTTTAACAAATATTATAAAGCTCTTTAGCTCCACCAGTATGTTCCCAGATGCACCCCATTCTACCAGGAAGCCTCTTGACCAAAGGCACTCAGTTTTCTTGCTCTATGGGTTGGCAATCCTACCTCTGTCAACAAATTCCTGGAGGAACACTACTTCACCAGCAAGTCTCCTGCCAAAAGACTCTCAGCTCTCTCACTCCATGGGCCAGGAATCCTACTGTATCATCTTATGCCATCTCCTGGTTCCTACCACCTTGTGCCACTCCCTCTTATGGTGCACTTGCTCTATCTCTTTCCTGGGGATAGAATTTCAGTGAACAGACCTTGGTTCAAAGGATGCTTTCTGATACTGGCTCTTCTTGATGGTAGTGAAGGCCCCTTCTCTGCCTCTGGAACTGGCTCCCTTTAAGGCTAGCATTATGGTAAACCCAACAAATCCCCTACAAGGCTTCCATGCATCTTATTTGTATTGTCTCCCCCCACCCCCACCCCACAAGCTTTCCAGACATCTAGAAATACTGTCTAACTCCCTGAGTTGACCATAATCACATTATTTGCATAGTCCCACCCAATCATTTTGTAGGAGTTATAATAACCATGGCTAGAAGGGCCATTGAAAAATATGATTCACTGCACCACAGAGGGACATAGGGGATGGCTGTGATGGGTCAGACACAGTAGACAGTCAAGCAGTGGCCTTTTGACCTATGTCTCTTAGTCTCAGAACAATGAGAGCTGTGTGACTCTTCTCATCCCCCCCCCTTTGGTACCTAACCACAGTGGATACAATGTAAAAGATCTCTGTGTGAGTTCACCTAAATTTTAATTCAATAGTTATTTTATTTCCTGAAGTAAGGAACTGGTCTTCCAAGGCAATAAAGGGTAAAGGTGTTTGTTTTTTTTTTTTTTTTTAAAGCAGTGATAAATTTTATTTAAACTATTTAAAAGTAAAAGAATTTATTACAGTGTATTAGAGAAGACTATTTTTAGTTCATAAACTAAATTCTATCTGTGTGTTTTCATTTTCTTTTCATCTTTTCCAATGGATGTGAGGCATCACTAACAGCAGGCAAAGCAATTGGATCTTAGTGTCATCCAGTCGATTCTCTTAGACCAGGTGCTAAACTAACTTTCACTAGTATCTCTCCTATTGTCAATATAAAAATAAGGGGATTATATTGACAAAAGCCACAGTAAAAGCAACATATTGGATCTTGAGACAAAAGAAATTTCTTAAATTAAAAAATAAATAAATCTGGAAGGAGTATTTCATTGTCTTGAATATTAACCACTTTAGAACTGTATACATCCCCTTCACCATTTATGCCCATTTGTGACAATTTGGAAATCAAACACAAACAATAATAACTTTCAATTATTGTGCCTCTTCAGCCTCCCTTCCATCCTTTATGTACGAGAATCCATGTGATTATTTTAACAAATGTTATGGTTGGTAGTTGCTGTAGAGTAAATTCTGACTCTTGGAGGCCCTTTATGTTACAGGGTAGAATGGCTCCATAGGATTTTCAAAGCTGTAAACTTTTGCAAACAGATCCCCAGGCCTATCTTCCAAGGGACCTCTGAATGTGTTCAAAGCACCAAACTTCTGGTCAGGAGTCCAATGCTTAATCCAGGGATCCTACTTTAACAAATAAGTCACTCTTATTATTACAGGACACTTTATAATAATCATTATTTTTTTCTAGTCATTTCTGATTTTGTTTAAAATCAGAAAGGATGTGTTTTATGGTTGTATCCTTTCACCCTACTTATTCATTCTGTATGCTGAGTAGCTGGACTGTATGAAGAAAAACACACCATCAGGATTGGAAGAAGAATTAAAAACCTGAGATATGCAGATTACTAAAGTTTGATTTCCAAAAGTGAAGAGGACTTAACACCCTTATTGATGAAGATCAAAGACTATAATCTTCATTATGGATTACATCTCAATATAAAAATACAAAAATCCTCAAAACTGGACCAATAAGCAACATCATGATAAATGGAGAAAAGATTGAAGTTAAGAATTTCATTTCACTTGCATTCAAAATCAACATCCATAGAAACAGTAATCAAGAAATCAAATAATGTATTGCACTGGACAGAGCTGCTACAAAAAAACACTCACTTAAAGGGTTAAAAGCAAAGATGTCACTGGGAGGACTGACGTGTATTTAACCCAAGCCATGGAATTTTCTCTTTCTTCATATGGATGTGAAAGTGGGATAATGAATAAGGAAGCCCAAAGGAAAATTTATGTCTTTGAACTATAGGGTTGGCAAGGAATATGGAGTGTACCATGGACTGTCAGAGGAACAAATAAAGCTGTCTGGGAAGTAGTATAGCCAGAATTTCCCTTGGATGAGAAGATGACAAGACTCCGTGTCATGTATTTTAAACATGTTATCAGGAGGGAACAGCTCCTGGAGAAGGACATCATGCTTGGCAAAGTAGAGGGTCAGTGAAAAAGAGGAAGACCCTCAGTGAGATGGATTGACATGGTGGCTGCAATAATGGGTTGAAACACAGTAACAATTGTGAGAATGGCACAGAACAAGACAATGTTTTGTTCTGTTGTATATAGGATCATTATGAGTCAGTCAACTAAGCAGCACCTAACAACAACAGTCATTGAGGCCACAGTGTACTCCAAAGGACCTGTCTAAAGTCTTCCTTAGTGTCTATGAAAAGGCACATAAGCATCATCTTGATTGATTCAGCATCAACAGGAACAAATTTGGATTTGCAGAGACAATGAAAACACCTGGAAATTGTCTTTTTCCTTTATCCTCACAACCCTCTTGAATGATGGCTCATGAGTTCCTCCAGCTCTTTTTATAGTGTTAGCATCGTACATATCTGCCCACCTTTCTCTCCAGGAGTTCTGGAAACATTAATGGGACAATAACAGTAAAACAATCTTAGATGTTTCAGAGCAAAGGAAGGTAATCATAATCAAATTTTGTGATTCCTTTGTTTTAATTGCATACCCATAATTTCCAGAACATGAACAGAACAAAGAAAAGTCTCAATTATAGTAAGTGAATCATGGAAAAATTTAGTTCTGTCACTTTGGCAAGCCCCATCAACATAATATGATGGACACTGGCTTTGTTTATCTTGCCAATAGTAGAAGACTGACAGAAGGTATTTTTCTCTTGTCATTAAGATGACCAATGCTTCAAAGACCATTTAACCTATATGATGTCTCGTGCTGGTCTGGAATTAAACTCTAAATCTGCAAGCAGATATTTTCAAAAGGGTTCCCCTCCCTTGTATAGATTATTGTTCCTGCAGTACATAAGCTTCTTAAATCATTGCTTCCCAAACTTTAGTCATTCTTGTACCACTTTCCAATTTTCTTTACATCTACAACAATGCCTGTAATGCACATTTCTTAAAAATTTCTTTATATCTTAAGCAATGCCATCAATGAAATTAATTTTTATCCACTAGTTATAATTTCTTATACAATGAAATAAGTCCATTGTTTTAAAATTTCTAAAGTGCTCCTTGAAATAACCTCTTATAACACCAGGGTTATACATGTGTTATTCTTAGGAATATTGCTCTGAATATATTACTGAAAACCAAACTACTTCAGGAAAGCCTCAGGATTAATGTTGGCATTACATTTACCTGAATCCTATAGTGTCTACGCACTCCTTGAGCACATGAAGCTTACAGAATATGGGTCTAATAAATGTACAAATAAATGGATAATCATTAACTTGTGTTTGTTGTCCACTCTTTCTTTACACGTATTCTAAAAGATAGAAGATGATCATTTTCAAATGCTTGTTAATCTTTCTTTGAAACCATTCTTACATGGAACATCAGCAACTTTGGCTCAAGTATTCACAGCATCAGAGACCAATGAAAGTGGGGAAAATGGAAAGAATTTTAGTCTCTTATTTGTTCTCTTTCCTTAAAAAAAAAAAAAAGAAAAGAAAAAGCACAGGTCTGGAAGTACAGAGAATCAGCTACTGATCACTCGGTCTTTGTGTTCTTGTGTTTGTGTGGGTCATTTATCTGTCTATTCTTCAAGTTCCCAAACTGAAAAATGAGGGTATTAAACTAAGTCCTCTCTTTGCTATTTTTCAATCTTACTTTATTTTGAGCTATATTTAATTTATTCTGAAGATCTGATGCAAAGAATTTTAGAGGCCTGGCACCATAAACTTCTTCAGAAGTGTTGCCAAAGAGCTATGTAAGCTGAATTTTAATTCATTTTTGGATGTTTTATATTATTATTTCATTTAAGAAATGCATATCCCCATAATCACACAAATATATATATATTTTAACCCAGGAACAGTCTGGAGATTTAGCTTTGAGGGGGAAGAAAAAAGAAACCCATGTCTTCCATCACTTAAGCAGACACATTGGGAATTTATCAAGGGAATTACAATAGGCAGGGCTTCTCAATTTCCCCCTGAGAATAAGCTAAACACAAGCTCTATTCCAATCCCTGCTGGTGGAATTCTACCCAAAGTGAAGTAAACTAAGAATAGCACACTATAAGGAAATTCACATTCAATCTGCAATAATTTCCCATTTGTTTATCTTTTCATTTTGGTTATATTTGTTTACATGTAGACTTTAAAATTGTTTTTGCAGCCAAATATTTTATTTATTCTGTTGCTTAAAAGCCCAGAGAATTTCTTTTAAAAAGCTGGTAAATATCAATCTCTATATTCTATTTTTTTCCTAGACAACTGTCACTATAATCATTTTTTCTCACATCTTATTTATTTATTTTTTTTTATCTGCTTATGGAGATGAGATGATGAATCTTCCAAAGCTCTTTTGAATTCTACGACATTTGCCATGCAAGAGGTGAATGTCTACCTGGCATTCTTAAATTTTTGAAAGCAGAGGAAGGATTCCTGCTATCATGGTATCAAATGCTAGCGGGCTATCCTTTGAGTCAGTAATTGTTTTTCCCTTTATACATGCTAATTGGAAAAATAATGTGAATGATATACACAGCAAGACATTATAAAAAAGGCCTAACAATAAAAGTTCCTTGACCCTGGAAAACTCTTGTGTTACCATATTGGTATAATTCTTCTTTTAAACATCTTTGTATTTGGAATAGAGCAGCTAATATAATCATAATTATAATCATTCTGTATGTAATTGTGTATTTTGTATTTCCCATAATATTATAATAGCTTATTTTATTATGAGTTATTTGACTACATTTTTAACATCTACATAATATTTCATTGGATAAATGAATCATAATTACCCTAATGTTTTCCATTCTTAGACATTTAGCTGTTTCCAAATTTTTATAGCATAAATTATATTGCAGTGAATGTGTCTTTTCATGTAGATCTGCCAGTTTTATTTCCTGTTTTCATCTTCTTTCTTTCTTCTCATTTTTCATTAGACTCATTTTCTAGAAATGGAATAATTAGGTCTCTAGGTCTGATCATTTTGACATCTCTTGATAAATATCACCAAACTTATTTCTGTGCAAAAGTTACACAAACATTTACCTTTCCACAATCATTATACAAATCCATTTTCCCTTTCAGATGGTATTGACATCATTTTTATTTCAAGTTTTATTAAATTTTATAGAAGAAAATGGAATCTGATTTTTTAAATTCATAATTTGCATGTAAATACAATGTTTGGATATTATACATATTAATCTGCTGAATTTCCTTCTTCATGAATTAACTTATATACCTTTACCTATTTATTTATAAAATATCTCTGTTTCTCTAATAATTTTGTAATGTGTTATATAATATATTCACTTTTTGGCCACAATATATTTAGTGAATATCATCCCATTTGATTTTTACCCTTTAAATTAGACTGGTTTGCTTACATATTTATACTCAGATCTATAAGATTTCTTTCATTGCTTGAAATCTTAGAAAGTCTCCACCAGAGAGGTGATAAATATTAATTTCTATTTCCTTTTATTTTTCTAAGATTTGGTTATTTACTTTTAAATTTGTTATCATTCAACCAAGGAGAAAACCATAGATGGAATATCTAAAATTGCTATAAAGGTCAGCTACTGCCTCGTGGATTTAAGCTTCACTGCCTGAGGTGTTCTTAGGTAACTAGAAGCACTTGAGTTTTCAATCCAGCACTTTTGAGTATAGACCTACCAAATGCCTTAGTAATGGCATAAGTTACAATTCATTATCCAAATCTCTGGACCATGCAATGTGGAAAGAAGAAAAAGAAGGGGGAATCAAGAACATTATCTCATGTAACCGATAGCAGGCCTCACATCCAATGTTTTTTTTTTTTTTTTCTTTTTGCATAGTAGTGGCAAGAAAGGCATGGCTATATTTGCTCTGATGAAACAGTGGAGGCCACAGCAATGAAACATGATGCAATACCAAAACCCACTACCACTGAGTCAATTACAATATGTAATGAACCTGTAGGACAGAGAAGAACTTCCCATAGGGTTTCCAAGGCTGTAAGTCTTTCAGAAGCAAACTGCCTCAACTTCCATCAGTGAAGTCTCTGGCCAATCTTTTGGTTAGCAGTGGAATGCTTTCACTACAGCACCACCAGAGCACCATCTAATGTTGTTGTTAGGTGCATTCAAGTCAGTTGTGACTCATAGCAATGTTATGTAGAACATAGCAAAACACTACCCAATCCTGCACCATCCTCACAATCCTTGTTATACTTTAAGCCTATCAGCAGCCACTGTGTCAGTCCATCTCATGGAGGGTCTTTCCCTTTTGAATTGACCCTCTACTTTACTCAGAATGATATCCTTCTTTAGGGATTAGTTCATTCCAACAAAATGACCAACATATGAGAGACTCAGTCTGGCAATTTTCTCTTCTAAAGAACATTTTGGCTGTACTTCCTCTGAGACAGGTTAGTTCATTCTTCTAGCAGTCCATGATACATTTAATATTCTTTGCCAATGCCACAGTTTAAACACATCAATTCTTCTTTGGTCTTCCCTGTTCATTGTTCAGCTGTCACTTTCTCATGACACTATTGAAAATACCATGACTTGGGTTAGGCACACCTTAGCCTTCAAAGTGACATCTTTGTTCTTTAACACTTTAAGGAGGTCTTTTACAGCTTATTTGTCCAATGCTTACTTCATTTGATCTTCTGACTGCTGCTTTCATAGACATTGATTGTGGATCTGAGTAAAAAAGTTCTTGACAACTTCAATCTTTTCCCCATTAATCATGATGTTGCTTATTGTTCCAGTTGTGAGATCTATTTTTCTTTCTTTATGTTGAGATTTAATCCATACTGAAGATTGCAGTCTTTGATCTTTGTCAATAAGTGCTTCAAGTCTTTTTCACTTTCAGCAAACAAGGTTGTGTCATCTGCATATCACAGGTTGTTAATGAGTCTTCCTTCAAACATGATGCTGTGTTCTTCTGCATATAGTCCAGCTTCTTAGATTATCATCATACACCACATAATGGATCTCTGTTATTTTGTAAGTATTGAACAAAAGAAAAATTCTATTCATGGCTTTTATAAGAAAAAAATTTACTCTGTACCATACTATATAACATACCAAAATCAATGTTAGTGTAATGCATTTTATAATGGTACTCTTCTCTAATTAGACCAGCCATAATTAGCCCAATAACACATCTTCTGAATCGTCATTATGAATAATAACAGAATCAATGTCATCAGTGATGGGCAATAGGGGAGATGTGCTTAGAATTCATTTAAGAGCCATTGAATGAACACTTTCTGTGCACCAGACACTTCTCTGGGGATTAAGACTCCAAAATTTAATTACCACATTGAGTCTGCCCTCTAGGACAGTGATTCTTCAACCTGATAGATGGCTTTTTGAAAACATATTCTAGGGTTCCACCTCAGATCCTCTAAATTAGTAGTTGGAGAATAAGGCCTTGGTGAAAGAAATGATGCTGAAGACTGCATAATAGAATTTTGTATGACCCATTTAGTCATTGAAAATATCTTTTTTCAACAACATAAATGGTGACTAGACACATGAACCTTGCTAGCCAGAATACATAGGGATCAATTTGACCACATCTATGGAAAAGAGACAAAGGAGAAGTTCAATATCATTAGTCAGAACAAGGCCAAGAGATGACTGTGGAACAGATCATCAGTTGCTCATGTGCAAGTTCAAGTTGAAGCTGAAGAAAATTAAAACAAATCCACAAGAGCCAAAACATGACCTTGATTACATTCCTCCTGAATTTAGAGGCTGTCTGCAGAATAGACTTGATGCATTTAACACCAATGACTGAAGAACAGACGAGTTGCAGAAAAACATCAAGGACATCATACATGATGAAAGTAGCAGGTCATTAAAAAGACAGGAAAGAAAGAAGAGACCAAAATGAATATCAGAAGAGACTCTGAGACTGGCTTTTGAATAGAAAATAGCTAAAGCAAAAGGAAAAATTATGAAGTAAAAGAGCTGAACAGATTTCAAAGGGCAGCTCAAGAAGACAAAATAAAGTATCATAATGAAATATGCAAAGAATTGGAGTTAGAAAATCAAAAGGCAAGAACACACTCAGAATTTCTCACTCTGAAAGAACTGAAGAAAAAATTCAAATCTCGAGTTGCAATTTGCAAGAATTTTATGGGAAAAATATTTAATGACAAGGGAAGCTTCAACTGAAGATGGAAGAAATACAAAAGCAAAGTACCAAAATGAACTGATTGACTTTCAACCATTTCAGTAGTTAGCACACGGTCAAGAACTTAGGGTATTGAAAGAAGTCCAAGCTGTAATGAAGACACTAGTGAAAAACAAAGCTCTAGGAATTGATGGAGTACTCACTGTGATGTTTCAATGAATGGATGCAACACTGAATATCTCATCTATGCCAAGAAATTTGAAAGACAGCAACGGAAAAGATCCATATTTGTGCCCGTTCCAAAGAAATATGACCCAACATAATGCAGAAATTATTGAACAATATAATTAATATTACATGCAAGTAAAATTTTGTTGAAATTAATTCACAAATGGTTGCAGCACAACATTGCCAGAAATTCAACCCAGATTCAGAAGAGGATGTGGAATGAGAGATAGCATTACAATGTGAGGTGAATCTTGACCGAAAGCAGAAAATACCAGAATGATGTTTACCTGTGTTTTATTGACTATGCAAAGGCACTTGACTGTGTGAATCGCAACAAATTATGGATAACATTTCAAAATTTAGAATTCCAGAACACTAATTTGTGCTCATAAAGAACCTGTACATAGACCAAGAGATAGTCATTCAAGCAGAACAAAGGGATACCACAAAATCAAGAAAGGTGTGTGTTAGGGTTGCATCCTTTCACCATACTTATTCAATCAGTATGCAGAGACAATAATCAGAGAAGCTGGACTATATGACAAAGAATGGCATCACGATTGGAGGAAGACTCACTAAAAAACTGTGAAATGCAGATAGCAGAACCTTCCTTGCCGAAAGGGAAGAAGACTTGAAGCACTTACTGATGAAGATCAAAGACTACAATTTTCTGTATGGATTACCTTTCAACATAAAGGAAACAACAATCCTCACAACTGGATCAATAAGCTACATCATGATTAATGGATAAAGGGTTGAAGTGGTCAAGAATTTCATTTTACTTGGATGCACAATCAAAGCCCATGGAGGCAGCACTGATACATTCAATCAGATGAAGTATTGCACTGGTCATGTTGTGTTGTTGTTGTTAGGTGTTGCCAATTCATCTCTGACTCATAGTGACCCTAGGTATGGCAGAATGAAACACTGCCCAGTCCTGTGCCAGCACCAAAATCTTTGCTGTACTTGATCCCATTGTTGCAGCCACTGTGTCATTCCATCTTGTTGGGGGTCTTCCCCTTTTTTGTTGATCCTCCAGTTTACCAAGCATGATATACTTCTTCAGGGAATGGTCCCTTCTGACAACATGACCAAAGTAGATGAGATGAAGTCTGGCCATTCTCACTCCCAAGGAGCATTCTGGCTGTGCTTCCTTCAGGACAGATTTGTTAGCTCTTTTAGCAGTCCATGGTACTTTCAGCATTCTTCACCAACACCACAACTCAAAAGCATTGATTCCTCTTCTTCAGTCTTCCTTATTCATTGACCAGCTCTCACATGCATATGAGGCTACTGAAAATACTATGGCTTGTGTCAGGCACACCTCAGTCTTCAAGGAGATATCTTTGCTCTTCAGCACCTGAAAGAGGTCTTTTGCAACAGATTTACCCAATGCAATACTTCCTCTGATATCTTGACTGCTGCTTCTGTTGGTGTTGATTGTAGAACCAAGTAATATGAAGTCTTTGACAACGTTAATCTTCTCTCCATTTATTGTGATGCTGCTGATTGGTCCAGTGTGAGGATTTTGTTTTCTTTATAGTGAGGTGTAATCCATACTGCAGACTGTAGTCTTCATTCTTCATCAGGAAGTGCTTCAAATCATCCTCACTTTCAGAAAGCAAAGTTGTGTTGTCACTGTATCACAGTTGTTAATGAGTCTTCCTCCAATTATGATGCCATGTTCTTCTTCTTATAGCCCCGCTTCTCTGATTATTTGCTCAGCATACAGATTGAATAAGTGTGATGAAATGATACAATCCTAATGCACTGCTTCTTGATTTTGAACTATGCAGTGTCCCCTTGTTCTGCTTGAACGACAGCCTCCTGGTCTATGTACAGGTTCCTTGGAAGTATAATCCAGTGTACTGGAATTTCCATTCTTCTCAAGATTATCCATCATTTGTTATGATCCACACAGTCGAATGTTTTGCATAGTCAATAAAACACAGGTAAATGTTTTTCTGGTATTCTTTGCTTTGAGCCAAGATCCATCTGACATCCACAATGATATCCCTCATTCCACATCCTATTCTGAATCCAGCTTGCATTTCTGGAAGTTCTCTGTCCATATAGTGCTGCAACCATTTCTTAATTATCTTCAGTAAGATTTAATTTGTGTGCAATATTAATGATATGGTTTGATATCATACATTCTGTGGGATCACCTTTCTTTAGATGGATACAAATACGGATCTCTTCCAATCAGTTGTCCAGGTAGCTGTCTTCCAAATCTTGGCATAGCTAAGTGAGTGCCTTCAATGGGACATCTGTTGGTTGAAACATCTCAATTGGTATTCCATCAATTCCTGGAGCCTTGTTTCTTGGCAATTCCTTCAGTGCAGATTCAACTTCTTCCTTCAATACCATTGGTTCTTGATCATATGCCACCTCCTGAAATGAATGAACATTAACCAAGTCTTTTTGATACAGTGACTCTGTGTATCCTTTCCATCTTCTTTTGATGTCTCCTGCATCATTCAATATATTGTCCCTAGGATCTTTCAATATTGCAACTTGAGATTTGAATTTTTTCTTCAGTTCTTTCAGCTTGAAAAATGCTGAGTGTGTTCTTCTCTTTTGGCTTTCCAACTCCATGTCTTTGCACATTTCATTATAATAATTGACTGTGTCTTCTTGAGCTGCTCTTTGAAATCTTCTGTTGAACTCTTTTTTATCTTGTCATTTTTTTCCATTTGCTTTAGCTACTCTTAGTTCAAGGGCAAGTTTCAGAGTCTCTTCTGACATCCATTTTGGTCTTTTCTTCCTTTCATGTCTTTTAATGACCTTTTGTTTTCTTCATGGATGATGTTCTTGATGTCATCCCACAGTTCCTCTGGTTTTCAGTCACTGATGTTCAATGCATCAAATCTATTCTTTAGATGGTCTCTAAATTCAGGAGGGATATATTGAAGGTCATATTTTGGCTCTCTTGACTTGTTTTAATTGTCTTCAGCTTCAACATGAACTTGCATATGAGCAGTTGATGGTCTGTTACACAATTAGCTCCTGGCCTTGTTTTGGCTCAAGATATTGAGCTTTTCTATCTCCTCTTGCCACAGATGTACTCCATCTGGTACAGTCCACTCATATAGCTGCCATTTGTGCTGTTAAAAAAGGTATTTGCAATGAATAAGTCATTGGTCTTGCAAAATTCTATCATGCTATTCCCAGTATTATTTCTATCACTAAGGCCAAATTTTTCAACTACTGGTAATTCTGTTTGTTTCCAACTTTTGCATTCCAATCACCAGTGATAATAAGTACATATTGTTACATATTCAGTCAATTCCATACTCCAGAAGTTGCTAAAAATCTTCAGTTTCCTCATCTTTGGCTTTGGTGCATAAATTTGAATAATAGTAGTATAAACTGGCCTTCCTTGTAGACGTATTGATGTTATCTTATCACTGACTGCACTGTACTTTAAGATAGATCTTGAAACGTTCTTTGTGATGATGAATGACATGCCATTCCTCTTTAATTTTTCATTCCCAGCATAGTACACCATATGGTTGTCTGATTCAAAATGGCCAAAATAGGTCATTTTCAGCTCATTAATGCCTAGGATATTAATCTTTATGCATTCCATTTCATTTTTAACAACTTCCAATTTTCCTAGATTTATACCTTGTACATTCCATGTTCTGATAATTAATGGATGTTTTCAGCTGTTTCTTCTCATATTGAGTTGTGCCATATCAGCAAATAGAGGTCCTCAAAGCTCTACTTTATCCATTTCATTAAGGTTGACTCTACTCTGATGAGGCAGCTCTTTCCCAGTCATATTGTGAGTGCCTTCCAACCTAAGGGGCTCATCTTCCACCACTGTATTGGACAATGTTTCAGGATTATTTATAAAGTTGTCCTGTAATATATCAGTGTTTCACTATTATTCATTAGGTTGTCACTGGCCAATTTTTTTAAGAAGTGGATAGCCTCTTCCTTCTTCAGAGTCTGTCTCAGTCTGGAAGCTCTGCTGAAACCCATCCACCATGGGCAACCTTGCTGGCATAGCCTCCAGTCTCACAGCAACATGCAAGCCACTATAGAACAACCAACTGACAGACAAGTTTGCTTCCCTTAGACCCTTAGACGTTTCAATTGCTCTGCTCACTTTCTGGCCTTCCTCCTACCTGTTCCAGCCATCCACCAGCTCCCACTTCCGGACATGCACGCTGGCTCCCATTTCCTGCCTGGGGGCTCTCCCTTCCTTACCTGGCACTGGCCACTATCCATGAGGTTGGAGCCATGAGGGGCAAATTGGAGTGTGAACTGGAGTGGCCCCCAACAGAGAGATTCCAAGCAGGTTGAAGGCAGACCTGGGATGCCACTTTTGGTATAACTACAGATGAAGCTACTACTGTACTGGGGGTATCTGTTGCAAAAGACCCTTTTAAAGAGTTGAAGAGAAAGATGTCACTTTTCAATAGCCTCATACACTTGTGAAAGCTGGGCAATGAATAAGGAAGACGAAAGAAGAATTGATGAATTGGAAATATTGTGTTGACAAAGAATATCGAATATACCATGGACTGCCAGAAGAATGAACAAATCTGTCTTGGAAGAAGTACTGCCCGAATGTTCCTCAAAAGCAGGATCATAAGACATAGACCCATTCTGAGAAACAGAAATAGTTCAATATATTACATGTTCCAGAAAGAATAGTAGAGTAGAGAAGGTAAGGTCAGAGCAGGATCTCCAACCATAGGTGGAATTTTGCCAGATAGACATAAAAAGAGAGCTTCCCGTGGCAGGGATGGCATGAGGAAAGCAGAGAGCAGGAAATCCAACGCCTGCTTAGGGATAGTAAGTAGACCAGTTAGCAAGAGTATTCTTTCTACAGGGGGGCACAGTAAATTAAATCTGCCTAGAAAGGTTGTTTGTCACAAATTATGGTAACTCTAAATAACATTCAGACAGAGACATAAACAGGGTTAGTGACTAAAGATTTAAAGTATTTTAATCACTAGTAATAAAGGATGTCAGCTTAACTTTTATAACAGGATGCAAAACCCAAAGACAGCATACAGCTGTGGGAACAGAGTTCATCCTGATAATTTGGGTACGAAAGAAGAAATGGTTTGTATCTTTCTTGGGCAATACTCCCACTTAGATTCTTAATCTATGGGCATTTATATTTCTCTTGGGATTTTCCCTCCATTGATTGCAAAATGATATACTTTTCAAAAAGTTATATTATTTTTTATTTTAATTTTTATTGTGATTTGGGTGAAAATTTACAGAGTAAATACACTTTCCACACAGCAGATCACATACACTTTGTCTCATGCCATTGACCATAATTTAGCACAATGCAATATCTCCCCTCCCACTTCCTCCTGATAGTTACCTCTTCCCTGTGTCCATCCCTCCATGCACTCCTACCCCCTGAGCTGTCTCCCTGTGCCTTAACAGCCCTTCTTTCTTGCTTGCTTGTTCTCTCCAAGGAGTGTATCTACCTCAGGCAAATGCTCAACTAGAATGTCTGTCTATTGTTTGGCTGGAAGCCACAGGTGTGCATTCAATTCCAGACCTGAAGGGCAGCTAGGGTTCATAGTCTCAGTGGTTCCTCCAAGCTTGATCGGGCCAGCAAACCTGTTCCCAATTTTTTTTTTTTCCTCAAATGATTTTGAGTTTTGTTCCACATTGTTCCCCCTATCTATCCAGGATCTCCTACAAAGATCCTCTTCCAAGTGGTTGACAGTAGTAGCCGAGCACCATCTATTTCTTCTGGTCTCATAGTAGTATAGGCTGCAGATCGGATGGTGTAACAGTCACTAGGATAAATTGTTTCCATGAATTTTGGTTTTCTTCATTCTTCTTGGCTCTGGATGAGGAGAGAACCATCGTTGCATCTAGATGGCAGCTTGCAAGCTTTTAAGATCTCAGTCACTACTCACCACAGTAAGAGGTGGAACAATGCTTTGTGTAGTATTTTACTACTATACAATTGAGCTTGATGTCCTCTGTGACTATGATCCTGAGCCCACAGGTTCAACTACTCTGTCCCTCTGGGTAGCTGGCTGTGGCCAAGCAGTGACTACAACCTCGCCCCTTGTCAGCCCCATTATACACCTAAGAATTCAGATCATGCACATAAAGTTATTGGGCCACTGTCTGCAAACCCTATACATGTTCTTGGGTGCACTATCCACTTCATATACATATCTAATATTTCAGCCTGTCCACCCATCTATCCACCCATATACCCGTGTTTGCCTTCACTGAGCACGCCGTGCTATATGTGCAAAAGGGTTCATCTTTGTTGTCTGTACTTCCCATGTACCTCTCAATGTTTTTCTCTTCCTCAATGTCACTATATTGATCACTCACATTTGGTACATTGCCCCTTTCTTCACCCAAATCAAAACTTATTTCTATCTATTTAAAAGTATTCCCTTCCCTCCCCTCCCACCCCTGGTAACCAACAAAGAAAGTGACCTTCCATAGATAAGCATTTCCTTGACTTTTACAATAATGGACTAATACAATATTTGTCCTTTTGTGATTGACTTACTTCACTCAGCATAATATCCTCCAAGTTCATTCACGTTATGCAGTGTTTTGCAGATTCTACATTATTCTTTAGCATTGCATATTTTTTTCCCAATCTATAGGTTCTCTTTTGACTCTTTTGGAGAAGTCTTTGGAGGCACACAAAAATTTAATCTTTAGAAGGTCCCAATCATCTGGTTTCTCTTCTGCTGCTTGTGCATTTTGAGTTATGCTTGATAGTCTATTTATGCCATATATTTGGCTCTTAAATTTGCCCCTAGTTTTTCCTTGAGGAACTTTATAATTTTGGGTTTCACATTTAAGTCTTTGATACATCTGGAGTTTGTTTTGGTGTATGGTGTGAGGTACAAATCATTTCATTTTTCTGCAAATGGATCTCCAGTTTGGCCAGTACCATTTATTAAACAAACATTCTCTTCCCCATTTAATGGATTTTGGCCCTTTGTTAAAAATCAGCTGAGCATAGTTCGACGGATCTATTTCTGGGTTCTCAATTCTATTCCATTGGTCTATGTATCTGTCATTAAATCAATACCAGGCAGTTTTGACTACTGTGGCTGTATAGGAGGTTTTGAGAAGTTATATTATTTTGATTTTATAAATAAGTGATTTTTATGTTCCTCAATATATTTTAGGTATGAAGGGAATAGCAAAGAGCTCTCCTAAGTATTAATATACTATATAATTGGACATCTCCTATTTTTCCCAAAAAACATTATTTTGAATTTTGGTGATCTAACAAGTGTAATGGAATGCTGACTAGAATATCTCTCTTACTCTGGACTTGATGACCAGGATACAAAGCTAGAATATAGAACAGCCAAGTCCTCAGCACTCTAAAAAGAGATTCAAACATTTAGGGAACAAAAATCTCCTTCGTGGCTTTAAAGTATGTGTATATGTGTTAGGATCTCTGGTGTTACATAGTTTAAAGCATTGGGCTACTAACCAAAATGAAGGCAATTCTAACCCACCAGGCACTCTGCAGGAGAAAGATGAGGTAGTCTGCTTCTGTAAAGATTTACAGCCTTGGAAACCTTATGGGGCAGTTCTACTCTCTTCTATATGGTCACTATGAGTTGGACTTGACTCGATAACAGTAGGTTTGCTTTTGTTGGTGTATGTGTGGGAGATGTATTGTTCTGCTATGCCAGTTATAACTCAAGCCACCACCACTCAAGTCTATATGAATTAAAGTCTAGATAGAAAAGAGAAAATGGGGAAGAGTTGGAGGAGTGTTAGAGACATGACACACTAAGGGGAGTGGGCATTATTTTCCTTTCACTCACGTCAAGCAAAGCAAGAGTCTATAGGAAAACTATTTGTAGACTTTAAGGATGCTGACCAAAAGGAAGAATGGCATCATATTGTCCATTTGGATATATGCTTATGCAATGCACCTTCTCTGGTGGTGTAGTGCATAAGGCATTTGACTGCTGACCATAAGGTTGGTGTTTCAAATCCAACAACTGCTCCAAAGAAGTAAGATAGGAAAATCCACTTCCATAAATGTTTATTGCCTCAGAAACCTGGTGGGAGTCACTATGAGTCAGAATCAACCTAATGGCAGTGAGTATGGACATGCTAATTTTTCTCTCAACCAATTTCAACAGAAGCACAAAGAAAAGGCAAAAGGCACAGAGGAAGAAGGAGGTGAGACTCCAGAACAGCCTGGGCTCCACTATTTGGCTTGGCAGGGAGGCCATAATTTCCAGTGAACAAACCAATCTAAAACCATGTGATGCTGCCTGACTTGAGCTGCTTATTGGTATCCCACCCAAAAAGGCTGGCACACTGGGCAAAAGAATGCAGCAGCAAGGGGCATTTAGGGGGACTACTGGAAGCAGGAGTTGAAGTGAAGGAAAAAAGATGGGGTGCAGCTTGCGTAGATATTCCAATTGTTGTTGTTATTGTTAGGTGCGATTATGTCTGTTCTGACTCATAGTGACCCTTTGTACAACAGAACAAAACATTGACTGGTCCTGCACCAATCTCCCAATCATTGCTATGTTTGAACCCATTGTTGTAGCCACTGTCAATCCATTTTGTTGAGGGTCTTCCTCTCTTTCACTGACCCTCTACTTTACCGTGCTTGATGTCCTTCTCCAGGGACCGGTCCCTCCTGATAACTTGTCTAAAATCCATGAGATGAAGTCATGCTACCCTCACTTCTAAGGAGCATACTGGCTGTACTTTTTCCTAGACCAATTTGTTCATTTTTCTGGCAGTTCCTGGTATATTCAATATTCTTCACCAGCACCATAATTCAAAAGCATCCATTCTTCTTCAGCCTTCCTATTCATTGTCCAGTTTTCACATGCATATAAGGTGAAGGAAAATGTCATGGCTTAGGTCAGGTCCGTCTTTGTCTTCAAAATGATATCTTTGCTTTTTAACAAGTTAAAGAGGACTTTTGCAGCAGATTTTCCCAGTGAAATACATTGTTTGGTTTCTTGACCACTGCTTACATGGGTGTTGATTATGAATCCAAGTAAAATGAAGTCTTTGACAATGTCAGTCTTTTCTCCATTTATCATGATGTTGTTTATTGGTCCAGGTGTGAGGATTTTTGTTTTCAGTATGGTGAGGTGTAATCCATACTGTATTCTTTGATCTCCACGAGTAAGTGCCACAAATCCTCTTCATTTTCAGTAAACAAGTTAGAGTCATCTTCATATCACAGGTTGTTAATGAATCTTCCTCCAATCTTGATGCCACATTCTTCCTTATATACTATATCTTTTCAGATTACTTGCTTAGCATAGAGATTTAATAAGTATGGTGAAAGGATACATCCCTGACACATACCTTTCCTTATTTTAAACTACATAATATTCTCTTATTATTTTCAAACAGTTGGCATCTTAACAGTGGGGATATCCCTAAGATCCTCTGGATAACTCACATATGCATTCCATGAGAGAACCAACATCCAGACACCTGCAGTGTTTAGCGTAGAAGCTGAGAGAGGCAAAATATGACTACAAACAGGCTGCTGGTTACATACAATCATTTCTTTCCTTTTTCACATTCCTTCTTCCTAAATTTTTACCCCAAGAGCTAATATTAAAAGAATAAAGAATGAGGAAAACATTCCACATTCCAATTGCAACTTCTCCTTTGATTTGAAACCTGTAGATATCAGAGAAAGAAGTAATGATAAACATTTAGTGAGGATATGATGCCAAGGTTTTAATATGGATGATATTGAATTGTACTGGATTTTTTAATTACAAGGAGCTCTAGAGGAGCAGTGCCTAAGACATTTTACTGCTAATCAGAAGGTTGGCAGTTCAAATCCACCAGCTGCTTCACAGAAGGAAGATAAGGCAATCTACTTCTGTAAAGATTTACCACCCTGGAAACACAATGGGGGTCACTATGAGTCAGGATCGAATCAATGGCAGTGGGTTTGGACCTTTTAATTATGGTATGTCATCAGACACTTTTGGGTTCTGCCATCATTAAGAAATGGGAAGGGTAGGTATAACACAAAGACAGTGATTAGAGATAACAGAACCATTACATGTTTGCATCTGCCATATTAAGACTTAGATGAATTGGTAACCCAAGAAAAGATACAGAAAGACTATCATTATCTACATCATTGGGCTGTGGATGAAGAAATTTGGGAGCCAAAGGTCTAGGTTTGCCTTGTTTCTTTTTCTTTTCAGCTGTGTGACCTGGAAAAATTATATTAACTGTTCTGTGAATTAATTTTTCATCTCTGAAAATGGGATAATACTACTAAAACTTCACAGAGTCATTATAGGGTTAAAATGAAATTTTATATATATATATAAAATAAGCTTGAGCTCTGGTAACATAGTGCCTAAGACACTTGACTGATAACCAGAAGGCTGGCGGTTCAAACCCACCAGCCACTCCTCGGAAGGAAGGTTGGGCAATCTACTTCCATAGTGATACTGCCTCAGAAACCCAAGGAGGGGTCTCTATGAGTCGGGTCTGACTCAATAGCACATAACAACAACAATAAATAATAAGCAGGGGTCTGGAAAGTTTGTTTATTCTTTCTAAAGTCTCACATTTTCTTAATGAACATACATATGTGTTTTTGAATATGTAAAATGTTGCAATCCATTGACACACAATTACGTGTTTTGTTAATTTGCTTCATGGTTTATAGCTTTTCATATACATATATTAAAATTGCCACATATTGCATTTTAATACCTTTAAAGGAGCCATCATTTGTGAGGCAATTTGCTTAGTGAGTTCCCCTTTGTGAGAAATTTGGATTGTTTCCAAACTTTTTATTAATTCAATATAAACTGTGATGTTAACATTAAAAAATAAAACCATTTTAACGTTACTCCCATCCCTAAGGAAAAAGATGGCCTAGGCAGGCATTATTAGCTTGGGATAGTATTTCCCAAATAGAATTGTTGAACCTATTAAATGATATTTTATTGGAATCTTTTGAAACTACCAACATTCCTAGAAAACCTGAACTCATAATTGAGGGGGGAAAATAATCTTGAATTACGAGCCTTAACTTCTCTGGAAACTGCTGGAATTTAATTTGGCTGGACAAAGGAAAACTCCCCATCAGTTCTTACTAGGAGTTTTCCAAACACCCTTCGCAATTTAGACTCAGGAATAAATAGCCTGAAATAGTTTCATGCCAAAGTATGAAAGAACACAATGATTTAGTTCCATTAGCCCCCTTTTACCTATATTTTAGCTTTCTCCTCCTCAAATGTGGTTTCTTTATGTTTCCCAAGGTTATCATGCAGAAATCTCTTCCTCCTACCTGCCATCTGTGTTAATACCCTCTTTTGCACAAACCCTAGTTACTTCTTTTTCTAATCGTTATTGACTCTGCCCATTCAGGTAACTGAAAGCCTTTTGAATATATTACATACTAATGTATTCACAACAAATGCTTATCAAGAAAATCCACTATTTTCATCATGCAAAAGAATTTGTGGGACCTATCTGCTTCCATTTCTTTTGCTACTGAAATATATGCACACTAGTTGTAATAGTTCCTTTTTTTAAAATTAGGATATCATTCACATACCATAAAATTCACCCCATTAAAGAGCACAATTCAGTGGTTCCTAGTATATTAACAGATTTGTACAATTTTCATTACCCTGAAAAGAGACTCCATACCAATTAGCAGTCAATCCCCATTCTCCTGTCTATCCAGCCCCTGGCAACCACTACTAATCTATTTTTCTTGTCTCTATGAATTTGTCTATTCTGGACTTTTCATATAAATGGAATAAAAAGTATGCCCCCTTCTGTGTCTGGTTTCTTTCACTTAGGGTAATGTTTTCAAGTGCCATTCATGTTATAGCCTGAATTAGTACTTCACTTTTTACAGCTGAATAATAAACTATTAAATGAATATACTACATTTATTTATGCATTCATCGGTTGATAAATATTTGGGATATTTTCATGGTTTGGTTGTTATGAATAATGCTGCTATGAGTATTTGTTTTTGTGTGGGTATCTGGTTTCATTTCCCTTTAGAGTTTTTGTGTGAATATATGTTTTTCATTTTCATGGGTAACTATTTAGACATGGAATTGCTAAGTCATATGATAATACTATATTTAACCTTTAAGGAACTACCAGACTGTTTTCCAAAGTAGTTATAGCGTTTTCCATTGCAGCAGCAATATGTGAAGGTTCCCATTTCTGGATATCTTTGCCAACAGTTGTTATTGTCTATCATTTTGATTATAGCCACTTTGGTGGATGTGAAGTGGTATCTAATTTGTGGTTTTAATTCAATTCCCCTAATGACTAATGACATTGAAAATTTTTATGTGTTGATTAGCCATTTTTAAAATTTCTTTGAAGAAATATTTATGAAAGTCATTTGTCCAGTTTTAGCTAGTTATGTCTTCTATGTACTCTAGACACTAGACCCTTATCAGATGCGTAATTTCCAATTTTTCTTTCATTCTATGAATTATCTTTTCACTCTCTTGATAATGTATTTTAAGCAAAAAGTTTTCAGCTAGATTATGTCTATTATATCCATAATTCTTTGTTTAATTGTGTTTTTGCTGTCATATTTAAGAAACCATTGCCTAATCCAGATCATAAAGATATACATCTAAGTTTTCTTCTAAGAGTATGACACTTTAGCTCTTACATTTATGTCTTTCATCCATTTTGTATATGGAGTGCAATAGGAGTTAGAGGTCTAACTCCTTTCTTTCTTTTTTTTTTTTTTAATTTGTGAATGTCAATTATTTTTTTTTTTTACTTGTGGAAAGACTAAACTTTTTTCCCATTGATTTGTCAAAAATCAATTGACCATAATATATGAGTTTACTTCTGAAGTCTCAATTCTGTTCCATTGTTTGTTAGTTAATTTGTTTGTTTGTTTCTGCTGTTGAGAGTGGACATAGGATTGCCTATTTCTTTCTTCAATTTTCTTAGTTTTTTTGTTTTACATATGAATCTGTTTCTAGATGCATATGTTGATAATTGATATATTTTATTTATGGCCCCCTTTATAATTGTAAAATTTCCTTCTATGATTCTACTGACAATTTTTTTCCTCTTATATTAGTTACTCTAATTGGTTTTTGGTTAATGATTGAGTGGTATATATATATATTTTCCATCCTTTTGCTTTTAAATTATTTGTGTCTTGGAATCTTAAGTGTATCTTTTGTACACAGCATCTAGAGAAATCATTTTTTAAAAAAAACAATCTGTTTTTTAACTGCAGTGTTTAATTTCTGTATAATTAATGTAATTGCTGGAAAGGTAGGATTTATAATTACCATTTTGCTATTTGTCTTTTTTTAAAAAAATAAATCTTATGTCTTTATTTTCCTCTATTCTTCTAATTACCTTCTTTTCTGTTAAATAGCTATTTTATAGTGTACCATTTTAGTTTCCTGTCATTTCTTTTACTATCTTCTTTAAAACTATTTGCATAGTGGTTTCCCTGGGAATAAGTTTAAAAGCCACAAAACTTGTTCTTCTTATAAATATTCAGTCATTTTTCTTGAATAAACCCTCTTCACCTTTATTTAATTTTCAGAATTCTAAAGAAATGTTGATTTTAACAATTTTTGCTAGTGTTCTCTTTGTTTTTCTGGATAAGTTTATCAGACATTGTTCTAGTTACCTAGTACTGCTCTGACAAGAATATACCAAAAATGGGATGGCTTGAAGAAACAGAAGTTTATTCTCTTACAGTTTGGAGGCTTTACATCCGAGTTCAAAGGGCCATGCTCTAGGGACTGCATGAAAGCCCCTCAACCTTGGGCTTCAGCTCTGCCTCTGGCTCCTGGCCCACTGAAGCTGGAGGCTTTTCTTTACTTAACTTCTCTCTGCTGAAGCTGACAAATCCAAGGTTGACAAGTTAAAAGGCACAGTCCTGATGTTACCAAAACACACAGCAGGCCATTGATTCAGTCCATTGAAAGTTCCAAGGCTGGCAGAGCATCGCAGGCTGCTGAGCAACGTTACAGCTACATGCAGGGTTCAAGTGTGCCATAAGCTAAAGACTATACCCCAAAGTTTCTCTTTATATACAGGAAGCAGACCACATCCCCAAGGCAGCTACTAAGTTACTTACAGTAGATTCCGCCATGGAGTTGATTACCAGTCTCATTATGGGGAATACTACATCTACCTGCCCAACCACTCAATCAGGCCCATCCAAGTTGACACACAAACTTAATGACAGAGGTACTTCATCCTTTTTGCTGTTACCACCTGTAATAGTTTCTTCTTCTCCTCCCCCTCCTTTTTTAGATTTGTGATGTTTCTTTTCCATAATATATAATAATTATTATTTAATAATTAGTAATTTTATTGTGGATATATATAATATATATATTATATATAACAAATATTTGACATTTTAACCATTTTTAAGTATATAATTCAGGGATATTAATTGCTTTCTCTATGTTGTGCTACCATTAGTACTACACATTTCCATATGTTTTTCATCACCTCAAACAGAAACACAGTATAACTTAAATAATAACTCCCTACTCCCTCCTTTCTCTGGCCTCTCAAAAAAAAATAAATAAATAAAAACTCAACTGCTGTTGAGTGGATCTGACTCACAGTGACCCCTCCTTGGGTTTCTGAGGCAGTATCACTATGAGAGTAGATTACACAATCTTCCTTCCAAGAAGTGGCAGGTCACTTTGAACTGCCAGCCTCTGGTTAGCAGTCAAATGCCTTAGTCACTATGCCACTAATCTTTTGTCTCTCTGCTTTTGCCTAACTTACGGCTGAAGAATGTTCCATTATATGACTATATCACATTTTATTTTCCCATTGATCTATTGATGGACACTTAGGTTATTTGTACATTTGGCTATTATTTTGAATAATAATTCAATGAACATTGATTTATAGTTATCAATCTGAACCCTTATTTTAAAGTTTTCATACACACACACACACACACACACACACACACACATATATATACACATATATACAGCTAGAAGTAGAATTGCTATTGTTGTTGTTGTTGTTATGTGCCATCGAGTCTGGCCCAACTCATAGTGACCCCTCCTTGGATTTCTGAGGCAGTATCATATCATATGGTAATTCTATGTTCAATTTTTTAAGGAACTGCCAAATTGTTTTTCATAATGACTGCTGATTGCACCATCTCACATTCTAACCAGACATGGGTGAGGGTTCCTATTTCTCCACATCCTTATCAACACATGTTAGTTTCTAGTTTTTTCTGATAATAGCCATGAAGTGGTATTACATTGTGGTTTTGATTTGCATTTCCCTAATGACTAATGACATTGAACATCTTTTTTTTGTGTTTTTATTGGTCATTTGTATATCTTCTTTGGAAAAATGTCCTTTCAATTCTTTTGCACATTTTTTAAAATTAGTTTGTCTTTTTATTGAAACCCCTGAGCAGCATAAATGGGGAAGCATTCAGCTACTAACTGAAAGATTGGCTGCTTGAATTCACCCAGAGGTGATCTATTTAAAAAAAAAAAAAAAAAATCAGCCCTTGAAAACCCTATGAAATATAATTCTGCACTGACTATACTGACAAATGTGGGGTGGCCATGAGTTGGAATTGACCCAAGACCGGTTTGTCTTTTTCTTATGTTATGGACTTTTTTTGCATATTCTGTATATTAAAGCCTTATCAGTTATATATATTCATAGATATATTCTCCCAGTCTGTAAATTGTCTCTTCAAAGTCCTATTTACCTATTGGTTTTCTTTTGTTACTTTTACTTCTGATGTCATATTTAAGAATCTATTGTCAAAAATAAGATTTTGAAGCTTTACCCCTATTTTTTTCTTCTAAGAGTTTTTGTTTGTTTTAGTCCTTAATATTTAGCTTATCGATGCATTTTGAGTTAATTTCCTTCCATAGTGTGAGGTATGAGTTGAACTTCATTATTTTGTGTGTGGGGATGCCATTGTCCTAGCCATTTGTTAAAAAGACTGTTTTTTCCACATTGAATAGACCTGACATTCTTGTCAAAAATCAATTTACCTTAGATGTATGGGTTTATTTCTGGATTTTCAATTCTATTCTACTGGTCTATATGTTGTTGTTGTTGTTATGTGCCATTGAGTCGGCCCCAACTCATAGTGACCCCTCCTTGGGTCTCTGAGGCAGTATCACTACGGAAGTAGGATTGCCCAACGTTCCTTCCCAGGAGTTATGTCTATCCTTAAATCAGTATCATACTGTTTTGATTACTATAGTTTTACAGTGCCTTTTGAAATTAGGAAATGTGAGTCTTCCTATTTGTTCTTTTAAAAGATTGATTTGCTATTTAGAGTCTATTGAAATTCCATATGAATTTAAGAATCAACTTTTAATATTAACATCTTAACAATATTAGGTATTCCAACCTGTGAATATAAGTTGTTTTTCCATTCATTGTGTAATGGTTCTTAAACATTTCCTGGACTACTGGTTTTGTCTCTCTCAAAATGATTTCACATATGTATGTCAAATTAATACTTCTGAAGTCCAGCTGGGACCACACCACCACTTTAGAAATATCTGATGAATTGCACAGCTTCCCTCCTTGGTCTGCTATGCATTACACTCTACAACATGGCTGCAGACAGTCTCTCTAAACTTGGATTCCACAACTTCTCTCACACACTTTGCAGAATGTAGCCCAATTGAACTAGCCATTCTGTGGTTTCCCATATTCATGATTTCCTTAAAATTTTCTTCTTTTTGAGAGAATTTTGGCTATCTGTTAGACTTGGTTCAATAGATCAAAAGCTCACATATATTGTGTGTGAAGACGGTTGGCTAATGGACCAGCCCAGAGTTTGAGGGTGAGCCAAGGAATACTCATTTGATCTGTGTGTGAAGTCAGCTGCCATTCATGACTCATTCTTGCTGATTCCATAGTTTGGCTCTGCTGGTTCACCATTTGGAAAACTGTATGTGTTTAACATCACCAAGACATTTTCCATCTGGTTTTTGAGAAAACTCTGTGTCTCTAGGAAAGTTCTAGCATAAACTTGGAGCAATGTTTCATATAAATTGCATGGAAATAAGAAGTAGCTACTCAGATCAAGTCCATAGCAAGAAGCTAAATGTATTAGGGCAGATGCCACATTTGGAAAAGGTAGAGAATGATTTCAGAATTATAGAGCCAAGAATTTGAAGTTAGGTATAACTACATGTAAGCAAGTGTCTATGAGGTTCTATAAACTTTTATGAACATTTATGAATGGACATAGCCAGGTTAAATACTCTTACATATTTATGAGTTATGTGAGTAAGTTTGATTGGATTAATGCTGAAGGCAAGATGGACTATTATCTGCTTCTCAAAGCATCAAGAGATTCAGGAAAGGATCTCAACCACCTGAATTGTGACTTTTCAAATATAGCAGCTTTTTCAAACAAAAAGTGCCCAAACACATGAATGCTATGATTTTTGTTTTATCTTTTCACCTGCTGTTTTACCTTTCAAGTTGTTACATCTCTGGCTATCTTATAAATATTTATAACAAAAAAAGTTTTAATTTTTCCCTTTATATTTTCTTAAAAGAAAAATGTAAACTCTGCTGAATCCAACCATTTAATAAGGTTTTACATCTATATAAATGTAATGTTATACTTACGTTTATACAGCATAACATGGTTCTCAGGGAATATAATGTATTCTGGTGGCATATTCAGTATTTGCAAAAATTCTTTGATGTATGCATAACCACCTCCTTCATAGTCATATGTGTTCATAAGTGTTCTCTTAATTTTTGTAAACTCAACATAGATATAGAATTTTCTCAATGCTTCATTGTCTTGAATCTCCATGTAATAGGTGAGAAAACAAGGCTCTGAGTTCAGTAGTTGGATGTTAAATTGAAAAGAACAATGGGTTGTCTAACAAGGGTCATGGATTATGATTCCAGTTCTACCCGAAGAAACAGTATTACTTGGTGTAAAATACTGCACTCATCTCAATTCCATTTTATTTGTTTGTGAAAAAGAGGATATCATTTTATGTTAAGGCCACAGGTTCTATTTCTATTATGCTTAGATATATCTACAACATCCAAAACCTTCTACTTGAAGATATCCAATACTTTGAAAGAATGAACTTAATCAAATGAATGATTACATTTTCAATGAACTCTAATGTCCCTGTCAGCTATTACTGTCAGCAGTTCTAAACTCTTATGATTCATGGTTTGCACAACCACCTAGTGTCCTGAATTTCTGTTCTAGATCCCAAGTATATACTCTTTCTTAAGGAATTAATTAGTGCAATTAGATCTTATCTTCAGCAGCATTAATTGCTTCTTTTTTACTGAAGCACCTCCATCAACAAATAAACATGCTTTACTCTTTCCTACCTTAAAATAAAACAAAACAAAATCTGACTTCAGATCCCTTTATAGCTACAGCTCCATGTTTCTGCTTTCTATTGACAGTAGAACTTCACCAAGGAAGTTAACTCAGTTTCTAATGTGATGTCTCATAACCCATTCCAGCCAATTACTGAAACCAAGGACCCCCATATTGTAAAATTCCAAGGTCACTTCTCAGTCTTTATATTTCTGGACAATTCTATAACATTTGTCACGTAGGCTACTCTCTTATTTTGAAACATTCACTTCAAAGTGTCCTTGAAGGACAGCACATTATTCTATCTTCCTTCTACATTGGCTACTTTGCTCATTATTTTCCTAGGTTAAGCTTCTTAATATCACAGTGCCCCAGAGTTTGGTTTGAAACTACCAATTGTTTGCCACATATATTCTGCTCCAAGGTTAATTCATTCCATCCCCTGGCTTCAAATGCCTCTGATTCACTAATGTATATCTCTAGGTATAAACTTTCCAAAAGAATTCCAAGGTTTATATAGCCAACTGCATATTGGGCATCTACATAGATATTGAGTAGGTACCTCAAGATTAATATGAACACATTGGTACACCAGGATTTTTTACCCAGAAATACTTTTCTCTAATTCTTTCCCATCCATTTGCTCAATTCAGAAGTCTGAGGTTCATTTTTGTGCCCTATATCTGGCTCATCTGCTGTAACTAATCTACCAACAAGACCTGCTCTTTTTATCAATTTCTATCCATTTCCTCTGATGTTGTTGTTGTTGTTGTTATGTGCTGTCGAGTCGGCCCCGACTCATAGCGACCCTTCCTTGGGTTTCCAAGGCAGTTATCACTACGGAAGTAGGATTGCCCAACCTTCCTTCTGAGGAGTGGCTGGTGGGTTTGAACCGCCAGCCATCTGGTTAGCAGGCAAGTGTCTTAGCCACTATACCATCCCATAACTTGCCTTTTCCCACAGCTATTCCTCCATTATTTACAAAGAAGTTAAAATAAAGTTTCTATAAAGCAAATAGGGCCATGGTTTTTCATTGCTCCTAAATCCAAACTCTGCAGCAAAGCCTACAGATCCTCTCAACTATCCCACATCTACTTCTCCCTTTTTATAAGGTTTCACTCAACTTCCTCTTTCTGAATAAATTTGAGATTATTTTTCACACTTACACTCACTGTGTTCCAGCTAATATGGCCTTCTCAACATGCTAAAGGAGCTCCTTAAAGCTTTGGCACATTCTGTTCCTTCTGCCTGTAACTCTCTGTCTCCAGATTTTTTCATGGTAGAATCATTTTTGGCATTTAGATCTGAATGCAAATATCATCTTTAATATTTTTATTAAAATCTTTTCCTATTACATCTAAAATGACCATTCTGCTTCCAGTCATTCTGTAACACATAATCTTCTTTCATTTTCTTCATAGTACTGAAAAATCTCCATTTATTTGTCTGTTTATCAGTAACCTCCCTTTTACTACAATAAAATAAAAGCCCCCCACTATAAGGATCATATTTCTTCTATTCACTAAATTCTCCTCTGCTCCTAGGTCATGATCTGGCAAATAAAAAACAAAACAAACAAACAAACAAACAAAAAACTCATTGCCTTAAAATTGATTCCAATTCCTGGAGACCCCTCCTTGAGTTTCCAAGGCCTGGCATATAGAAGGTGCAATAAATTGATTAGGTAAAAATATTAATTAAAGAACGAAAGAACATCCTCTTTCGATATTATTATTTTTTCATTCTAAGTTAAGCTAAAGACATTTACATTAATTAAAATCTGAAATTCACAACTGAATTGAGAGTTGGCAAGGAACATGTCCACAGTGAAAATAAATCTCTTAATGGTTTGTGATATTGACACAAGGAAACATTATATGAGTGTAAGTGTGAAAAATACTCTAAACTTTGTTCACAAAGACAGTTCCTAGAAAACCATTCTTTATGTGTGTGTGTGTGTGATTCCCCCTTGAAGTTTGTACTCCAATTCAATTGGACCAAATGTATTTTAACTCAAAAAAAAAAAAAAAACTGTTGCCATTGATTCTGACTCATAACAACCCTATAAGAAAGAGATAATCTGCCCCATAGAGTTTCCAAGGCCATAAATCTTTACAGAAGTAGATAGCCACAGTTTTCTCCCATGGAGTGTGTCTGGTGGATTTGAACAGCTCTCCTTTTGATTAGCAACCAAGTGCTTAACCACTGCACCACCAGGGTAGTTCAAACTGAACCTTAGGTATTTCAAATTATCAAGGGTGTTGCTATATTTTACCATTAACAATCACACTCTTTAGCTCTGTTATTCTAGGATTTTGTAAATAACCAAATCAAAAATAAATAAATAAAACCAGTAACTAGTTGCCATTGAGTTGATGCTGACTTACAGTGATTCTGTGTGTCAGAGTATAATTATGCTCCATAATGTTTCTAATTGCTATTTTTTTTGGAAATAGATCACAAGCCCTTCTTTCAATGTTCTGCTGGGTTGACTTGAACCTCTAACCTTTCAGTCAGTGGCTAAGTGCATTAACTATTTGCACTACCCAAGGATTCTTTATAAATAACACTTCCAATTAATCAATAGTTATCCAAGTAGTTGATATGATGATCATAATCAAGACACTAACCAACATTTGTATAGTAAGTTCCTTGAGGGCAGGTATGACCCCAATCATTTCTGAATTCCTACAGCCTGCCACCATGCCTAGAATCAGCAATATTCAATAAAAACTGTAATGGAATAATGCCACACATTCTGTCAGCTGTCTTCAGCTTTAAAATTGTTTCTTCCAACTCTTCTTCCTTTTAAATGGCAACCTCATACTTCTGTAGATATTGACTCCTCTCTCTAAGTACATCTATAAGTGAGTGAAGGTTGTTGTTGTTGTTGTTATGTGCCGTCGAGTCAAACCCGACTCATAGCGACCCCTCCCTGGGTTTCCGAGGCAGTATCACTATGGAAGTAGGATTGCCCAACCTTCCTTCCGAGGAGTGGCTGGTGGGTTTGAACCGCCAGCCATCTGGTTATTCCTTGCAACTTCCTTGCAGTTAATTTAACACTTAGCGAGGAATGAAATTACACAATAAACACAAGATGACGATAATGACGAGGAGGAGGTAGCTTTGAATGCAATCACAGGGCAAGTCAAAGTGTCTTCTTTCCCGACACAACTGTCAGATAGTGATGATCTTCTGTCACTTGGGCAGGGATTTGTGTTCAATACATTTTAAATGGAGGCCGAATCCTGCCACAAGTAATTGGGTCCCATTGATTTTTAATGAGTATAATGGTCTCAGGGGTCATTCTGCCTCCTTTTATTCTTCCTCTATTATGCAAGTAAGTTTGGTTACTAGCTTGGGGTGTAAGCAAAGGGTTAGCCAAAAGCTAAAGCTGGTTAACAGCAAATGGAAAGGAACAGAGTTGGGGAGGGATGTAGAGAGAAACCTCTGGCAGAAGCAGTGATTAATAATGGCAAACAATTTATTTGTTTCAAAGCTCATTGCAAAGGCAATAATTGTTTTAAGTAGAAAAGCTGATGAACTATAATTGGAAGTAATTGAAACTCACCGAAATATTGAATAAAACATTAGATATTTTAACCAGTATTATCTTTATAATTATTTTGGTACTGATATCAGTGAAGCCTATGAGCTCCTGGAAGTCTCACCCAAACCCCAGTGTCTTTGGCAGTCATCCTTGTCAAGTGTTTCATAGCTAGAGTCATGGCAAAGTAAAAGCCAGATCCACCTGGTCCTCTGCCATGCACTTCGGAGGGTACTCTTGGGCAAGGACTAGAATGGATTCTGTTTCCAAAACAACAGGCTTCATAGATGAGACAAGGAGGTGCACCTGGCTGGGTGTCCTGTGATAGCTGCTGTGAGCTCCACACAACACTTCCTCCACAAGCCATTGTGATGTCACTCAGCACACCATCTCCCCAAGCACAGCTGGGGCAGTGTTTATTAACTGCTATTTTCCAGCTGTCTTCTGCACCATGTCTGCTGTCACATCATTTGTCCAACAGATTCCTGCTTTGTGGCACTTTCTTTCTTTCCTCCCTGCACCCTCCACCCTTAGACAGGCCCTTCTTTTATTCTATCTGCTATGACACAAAACTGACAGCCAGAGGAAAGAGAGGGCGGGAGGCGTAGATGGCCAGGATTAGAAAGTTCACCCTGAGTCTGGCAGAGTGGGAGGACAGGTACAGATAAGGCAAGGAGACAAGGAACCACTCAAGGAAGCATACTTTGTGGCCCTTCACTGACTGGAGAGTTGATGACAGGGATTGTGAACTATGATCCTGTGTGAGTCCTAGCCCCATGCTCCCCCATGTCTGAGAGATGAATAACACAAACTGATTAAATACATGAAAGAGTCTACATGGTACAGTGTCAGAGTTAACAGCTAAGGCTCAGGAGGCAGGCAGAGCTGAGTTCTAATCCTTCCTCCACTTGAGCCCCCAGATAAGATGCATAAACTCAGACAGGTATTTAATTGCCACACATTTCATATTCATCATCTTTAAAATGAGAGTAGTAGTACCCCCCTTCAGAAGAAAGGTTGGGCAATCTTCTTCCATCGTGATACTGCCTTGGAAACCCAAGAAGGGGTTGTTATGAGTCGGGGCCGACTCGAGGACACATAACAACAACAACAACAGTAGTCCCCATCTCTTAGAGTTGTTGTAAAGATTACATAAAACAATGCAGGGAAATGACCATCAAGTAAGCCATCTCAGAAGAAAGGCCTGCCAATCTACTTCTGAAAGATCACAGTCATTGAAAAACTAATGGAGCACAGTACTGCTCTGAAACATATGTAGTCACCATGAGTCAGAACTGATGATGGCAACTGTGCTTTTTTGGTGCTGTTGTTGTTATTTGAGAGAGCTATAAATAAGGCCATGGTGAAGACAGTGGCCACTATAGCTGACATTTTACATGACCATGGGTGATTCCTGGAGGATATATGAAGTAATTTATCTCTTTGCACTGAGCTGAAATGATTCTTTGCTGAAACAACTATCTATCTGGAGTGATCTAGGCTTAAGGCACTCCTTTGTAAATTTAGCTTGAGCTCTGTTGTTGTTGTTGTTATTTGCCATAGAGTCGGCCCCGACTCCTAGCGACCCCTCCTTGGGTTTCCGAGGCAGTTATCACTATGGAAGTAGTATTGCCCAACCTTCCTTCCGAGGAGTGGCTGGTGGGTTTGAACCACCAGCCTCCTGGTTAGCAGTCAAGTGCCTTAGGCACTATGCTACCAGAGCTCTAGACCAGAGGAAAGCTGAGAAACTACTTTCATGGAACCCTTTCCTGAGGTCCCCAAACATGACCTTTGCCTTCTAGACAATACTTCTCCAAAAGTGAGAGGAGGGAGTTAGCAAGGACAAGAACAAAGAAATTCTTCCCCGAAGTCTACAACAGTCTGCCTCAACTACCCATCCGGTGCCTCCTTTCCACCTGATACCACCATCATTGGGTTAGGTGCCCACGAGCAGCCCCCATCCCCAGCACTCCAACTACATAGGAGGGACAATGCCTCTTTTATAGAAGAGAGAGGAAAAAAACAACAACTTAGTGGAGGTCTGTTCACAATTACTTAATTCCTCCAATTAAAACTGCTAGATTCCATGGTCATGGCCTAATTGTGTGGTCCTGAGGATTTCCTTGTGTCTTTGACCTACTGGAGTATTTTCCCTCCTGAACAACTGGAGGAAAAGAGGCTGGGAAGCCTGAGCTCACCCTGGAAGTTAGTGAGTGTGTAGGATTGGTATAAAGAAGGTGTAATGGGTTTGGCAAAATTCTGATGTTGGGAAAACCTTGACAGGATATCCAAATGAGCTGTCTATGAAAGCAAACTTTGAGGGAGGGCTGAGTCAGATATCTAGCTGACCATGAGAGCACAAAAACTGATGGAATGGGGCTGGGGGAGGGAAGGGAAGGTTATTCAGAGCTGTGTGCAATGTCAAGGTCAAACTATTAAGGCTTGATTGGAGATACAGCACACACATGAGGGCTGGCACTCAAGTCGGTTCAGATGTGGTTCACATGTGGTTTAAAGCCTGCTGTTTTTGTAGGTCTGAGACTTGCACTTTTAGGCTAAATTTTAAGTGAATTAAAAAATATGATCATGGAGGCGGGGCAAGATGGCGGACTAGGCAGAAGGATTGCACAGACCCTCTTCAACAAAGAAAAGGGAAACCAATTA
>NW_006921737.1:3335356-3335879 GCF_000298275.1 Orycteropus afer afer | reverse complement strand
ATATATATATATATATATATATGATCATGGTAGAAGGATGCTAATAATGTGATCTTCCATGAGCATTTCCTAAAGTCTTGGAGACTGCACATCTGCAGAGATCAGTCAATGAAAAGAAATGATGCTATCAGAATAAGTAGCATTAAGGAAAACAGCACATATAATACTAGAAGGAAAACAAGACTTCATTCACATTCTAGCTTTTCAATGACTTAATATTATTAGATGAAAAAAACAAAAATCAGTGTCATTGAGTCAATGCGAATTAGCGGCAACCTTTATATGTTGAAGTAGAAGTGTGTTCCATAGGATTTTCAATAGCTGTGATCTTTCAGAAGTGCATTACCAGGTCTTTCTTCCCAGGTGCCTTTGGGTAGATTTGTACATCCAAGCTATCAGTTAGTAGCTGAGCACTTGACCATTGGAGTCACCCAGGGATTCCTACAATTTTAGGTAGAAAATGAAAAATCTTGTCTCCATCTTTCTTGCACTCATTCTCTCTTCCTCTTTCTCCAATTAAAAA
>NW_006921737.1:3326808-3335256 GCF_000298275.1 Orycteropus afer afer | reverse complement strand
ATATATATATGAAGTCAGTATGACTTTCAGTGTCCTGTCCATCACCAGATGAGGACCATGTGGTAAAAGGAAGAATAAGAGCTAAGAGCCTCTTCTCAGCCCACCTTTCCTCCTCATACAGCTTCATTTGTGGTACTTCCTAAATAAAAATGAGAGGTACTATCTGCTGTCCAGCAGCCAAATTGAATGTGGGCAGGAACTCTGGACCCTGAGGGCACTTCCCTGCTATTACCAGGTGACTAAAAGAGCTCTGGTAGTGTAGTGCCTAAGGCACTTGACTGCTAACCAGAAGGCTGGCAGTTCAAACCCAACAGCCATCCTTGGAAGGAAGGTTGGGCAATCTACTTCCGAAGTGATACTGCCTCAGAAACCCAAGGAGGGGTCACTATGAGTTGGTCTGACTCGATGGCATATAACATAACAAACCTGCATATCTGGGCACAGAGAGTTACGAGAAAGAGGAAATCCCCCTGATTTGGGCTGCATGTGCCTCATCTAAGTAGGAAAGCTTTCATAGGGCTCATAGCAGCCAGTGGGTGGGTCAAGCTTGGGGATCATCATGGTATGTTCTTTATAGAAAACAAAATATGTAGCTTTTATTTATTATTAAATAAATTCTAGTAAATGTCTGATACTAGCTGATACTTGAGAGGAAAGGGTCTCAGATCTGCCATTAGGATCAGCTTTTTCCTATGAATTCTGTTGCTTTCTCGAGACATTAAACACAAGCTGGAATTCACACAGCAATCACCCAAAGGCTCTGGAAGGGCCTGGCTTGCACTAGGGGAGTGAAATAAGGTTCCAAGTTATGTTCATTTCAATCTGTTAACAATTAAAAATAAATGAAAATAAAGTATGCTTTTTTTCCTTGACATCTCCTCCAGCTAAAACATAACTAATACTTTTTCAAAAGCATACATCATCCAGATGTGGAATCTCTTTGTAAGGTGCAAGACCAAGTCAGCAAATGATGGAGAATCAGGAAGTGTTGTAAGAAGTCACCCAGAGAGGGAAAAGAATGTACCTAGAGAGAGGTGGCTCTGGTAGCATAGAGCCTAAGGCACTTGATTGCTAACCAGAAGGTTGGTGGTTCAAACCCACCAGCCATTCCTCAGAAGGAAGGTTGGGCAATCTACTTCTGTAGTGATATTGCCTTGGCAACCCAAGGAGGGGTCGCTATGAGTCGGGGCCAACTCGAGGGCACATAACAAAAAAAAAAAAAAAAAAAGAGAGAGAGAGAGAGATGGGGTGTTTGCAGTTCAATGCAAGGCAAAGACTTAGGAACAGAAAAGATTGTTGAGTGATTTTACTTTGCTTCTCTAAGAACTGTTTCTAAGACACAGTTTCAGCTGTGAGACCCTCTGGGAATTGGCTTGGTCTGCCATTTACCACTCTGCAGGCTTGGCCAACTTGAAGTCCCATGCATACATACTGCCTTCAAGTGGTTGAAGGTGACTGAAGTTGAAGGATTCAGACAGAGATCAAGACCAGAACTACTGGATGAAGTTATGGAGAGGCAGATTTCAGCTCAGTTGAAGTGACTTTTTGCTCCACAGAACGTTTACTCAGGGGTCATATTGGTTAATTAAATGTAACCAATCAGCATTGTTCTGGGATTGGGGTTAAAAAAAAAAACTTTTGTGTCTCTGCCATGTCTACCTCTGATTCAGAACACTGGTGTGCAAAACTCATGACTGGAAAGAAGATGGAATCATTTTAATAGAGAACTCAGTGCCTTCTGGAAGGGAAGAATCCTTTATCCCCTGCCTGGCTCCCAAGATTTGAAGCAAGGATACATATTGGGGTGGAACATTGGAAAGTGGAAACAAGTCTCCAAAAATAAAATTAACATGTAAAGAGAGTGTAGGATGGTGATCCAAGTCCAGACAAGGTACTTAAAATATGTTGTTGTTGTTGTTATTGTTGTTGTTAGGCGACATCAAGTCAGCTCTGACTCATAGTGATCCTATTTACAACAGAATGAAACATTGCCCGGTCCTGTGCCAGACTTACAATCCTTGCTACACCTGAGCCCATCATTGCAACCACTGTGTCAATCCATCTTATTGAGTGTCTTCCCCTTCCTCGCTAACCTTCTACTTTTCCAAGCATGATATCTTTCTCCAAGGAATGGTCCCTTCTGATAACATGACCAAAGTAGGTGAGACAAAATCTGATCATTCTTGCTTCCAAAGAGCATTCTGGCTGCACTTCTTCCAGGACAGATTGTTAGCTCTTTTAGCAGTCCGTGGTACTTTCACTTTCAGCACTCTTCACCAGAACCACAGCTCAAAAGCATCATCTCTCCTTCAGTCTTTCTTCTTGCTTGTCCAGTTCTCACATGCATGTGAGGTGATTGAGAATACCATGGCTTGGGTTAGGCTCACCTTAGTCTTCAAGGAGACATCTTTGGTCTTCAGCACCTGCAAGAGGTCTTTTTGCAGCAGTTTTGCCCAGTGATATACATTGTCTGATGTCTTGACTGCTGCTTCCATTGGTGTTGATTGTAATCAACACTGAGTAATATGAAATCTTTAACAACTTCAATTTTTTCTCTATGTATTGTGATACTGCTTATAGGTCCAGTTGTGAGGATTTTCGTCTTTATGTTGAGATTTACATCTCATATTCCATACTGCAGACTGAAATCTTTAATCTTCATCAATAAGTGCTTCAAGTCATCCTCACTTTCAGTAAACAAAGTGTGTTATCAGTGTATCGCATGTTGTTAATGAGTCTTCCTCCAATCCCAATGCCATGTTCTTCTTCATATAGTCCAACTTCTCTGATTATTTTCTGAGCATAAAGATTGAATAAGTATGGTGAAAGGATACAGCCCTGACCCACTCCATTCCTGATTTTAAACCAAGCCCTATCCCCTTGTTCTGTTTGCATAGCAGCCTCCTGGTCTGTGTACAGGTTCCTGATGAGCACAATCAAGTGTTCTGAAATTACCATTTTTCACAATGTTATCTATAATTTGTTATGATCCACACATTCGAATGTTTTTGCATAGTCAATAAAATACAAATAAACATCTTTCTGGTATTCGTTGCTTTCAGCCAAGAGCCATCTGACATCAGCAATAATATCCCTAATTCCACATTTCCAGATTCTTCTGAATCCAGCTTGCATTTCTGGAAGTTCTCTGTCAATATACGGCTGCAACTGTTTTTGAATTGTCCTCAGTAAGATTTTACTTGTATGTGATATTAATATTGTTCAATAATTTCCACATTCTGTGAGATCACCTTTCTTTGGAATAGGAACAAATATGGATCTCTTCCAGTCAGTTGGCCAGGTAGCTGTCTTCCAAACTTTTTGGCATAGATGAGTGAGTGTCTCGAGTGCAGCATCCCTTTGTTGAAACATCTAAATGGGTATTCCATCAGTTCCTGGAGCTTTGTTCTTCACTAATTCTTTCAGTCCAGATTTGACTTCTTCCATTAATATAATTGGTTCTTGATCATATGCCACTTCTTGAAATGGATGAACATCAACTAATTCAGTGACTCTGTGTATTCCTTCCATCTTCTTTTGATGTTTCCTGCATCAACTTGAAATGGATGAACATCAACTAATTCAGTGACTCTGTATTCCTTCCATCTTCTTTTGATGTTTCCTGCATCACTCAAGATTTTGCCTATAGAATTTTTCAATATTGCAACTCTAGGCTTGAATTTGTTTCTTCAGTTCTTTCAGCTTGAGAAATGCTGAGTGTGTTCTCTCCTTTTGCTTTTCTAACTCTAAGTCTTTGCACATTTCATTATAATAATTGGCTTTGTCTTCTTGAGATTCTCTTAAAATCTTTTGTTATCTTGTCATTTCTTCCATTTGCTTCAGCCACTCTGTTCAATGGCAAGTTTCAGTCTATTCTGACATCAATTTTTGTCTTTTCTTCCTTTCCAGTCTTTTTAATAACCTTTTGCTTTCTTCATGAATGATGTTCTTGATGTTATCCCACAGTTTCTCTGGTTTTGGTCATTGGTGTTCAGTGCATCAAATCTATTCTTTAGATGGTCTCTAAACAGGAGGGATATAATCAAGGTAATATTTTGGCTCTCATGGACTTGCTTTAATTGTCTTCTGCTTCAATTTGAACTTGCATGTGAGAAACTGATGGTCTGTTCCACAGTCAGCTTCTGGCCTTGTGTTGGCTGAAGATACTGAGCTTCTCCATCGCCTCTTGCCATGGGTATAGTCGATCTGATAACTGTGTATTCCATGTGGCAAACTCCATGATTATAGCCATCATTTGTGTTGTTGAAAAAGGTATTTGTGATGAATAAGTCATTGGTCTTGTAAAATTCTATCATGCAATCTCTGGCATCATTTCTATGACTAAGGCCATATTTTCCAACCACTGGTGACTTTTCTTTTTTTCCAACTTTTGCATTCCAATCACCAGTAGTAATCAACACATCTTAATTGCATGTTCGGTCAATTTCAGACTGCAGAAGTCTTCAATTTCCTCATCTTTTGCTTTGGTGATTAGTGCATACATTTGAAGAATATTAGTATTTACTGGTCTTCCATGTAGGCATATAGAGATTATCCTATCACTGACAGCATTGTACTTCAGGATAGATATTGAAACATTCTTTGTAACGATGAATGCCACACCATTCCTCTTCAATTTGTCATTCTTGGCATGGTAGATCATATGGTTGTCTGATTCAAAATGGCCAAAACCAGTCCATTTCAGCTCACTAATGTCTTGGATATCAATCTTTATATATTCCATTTCATTTTTGGCAAGTTCCAATTTTTCTACATTCATACTTTGTACATTCCATGTTCCAATTATTAATGGATGTTTGCAGCTGTTTCTTCTTATTTTGAGTTGTGCCACATCAGCAAATGAAGGTCCCAAAAGCTTCACTCCATCCACATTATTTGTTGTTGTTGTTGTTGTTTGCCATCGAGTCAGACCCAACTCATAGCGACCCCTCCTTGGGTTTCTGAGATAGTATCACTATGGAAGTAGATTACCCAACCTTCCTTCCAAGGAGTGACTGGTGGGTTTGAACCTCCAGCCTTCTGGTTACCAGTCAAATGCTTAGGCACTACACCATCAGAGCTCCCCAAAATATATAGGCAGGACTATTTCTGGCCCCTGGTAACTATTGTTAAGAAGTCCTAGTAGTATATCCAGCTGCTAACTGGCTGGTGGGTTTAAACCTCCAGCCTTCTGGTTAGCACTCAAATGCTTAGGCACTATGCCATCAGAGCTCCCCAAAATATATAGGCAGGACTATTTCTGGCCCCTGGTAACTATTGTTAAGAAGTCCTGGTAGTATAACCAACTGCTAACTGAAAAGTGGGCAGTTTAAACCAGTTTCTCCATGGGTAAAAGATGTGAGATCTGTTTCTGCAGAGATTCACAGCCTTGGGAAGCCTATGGAGCAGTTCTACTCTATCCTGTATAAGCACTAAGAGTCAGAATTGACTCAGTGGCAAAGGATTGTGTGTGTGTGTGTGTGTGTGTGTGTGTGACTTTTGTTGAATGTTACTTCAGAGACAGCCTTGAAGGCTCATGCCTATGTTCTGGGATCAATGGCTTAACATAGGAATATATCTGAAAAGAAATAGAAATAGTGTAATCCTAGATAAAGAAGTGCTCTGGGCAAGGATCTGAGCCTGTACAATAGGATGGGACAGAGAGCAGAGTTTACCAGTAACACTGGGGGCAGCAAGAAGCCACAGCAATGCCAAAGTCAGAGAAGACCCATTTGTTTGTGGAATTTAGAGAGACCCTACTCTAATGAGAGGTATAAGTCTGAGCTTTTGATGAAGGTGAGACCCAATACTTGTTATGAATGTGACACATGATCTTGGAGCCAAGATTTTCTTTTAAGGGTTTAAACTTTTCAAAACATTAGAACTCTGCCAGTTTATAAGTGATAACACATATTGGGCTCTTTCCAGGGCTGGTTATATAATTTGCAAGGCCCAGTGCAAAAAGAAAAGGGTGAGATCTTGGTTAAAAATCTTTAAGAATTTTAAGATGGTGTGAAACCAAGCATGGGGATCTTCTGAGCATAATTATAATTAGCCCTAGCTTTTCCTGCGTGCCAGGAGAAGTTCTAAGTGCTTTACATGTGTTAAACCAAGCAAACTAAAAATCCCATCAGCCTATGAAGTGGGAGATATTATTTTCTCCAATTTACAGATGAAGAAACTTGAGTCAGAGAAGTTAATCAGGTGCCCAAGGGATACCAGCTAACAGGTGGTAAAGCCCACACAGACACCCACACAGCTTGCCTCCATAGTGGCATTCCCATGCTTAACCCTGTTACCACAATGCCTCTCAGAAAGAAGAGGAATCACTTAACCAAAGCATATCTGTGAACAGAATGAGCCCCTTTCCCCTTGAGATAATAAGCTTCCTGTCCCTGGAGGTATTCAAAGTGGAGCTGGGAGACCTAACAGGAATTTAAAGATCACAAATTTTCTGTGAAGGGAAATAGAATATTTACTTAATGATCTACCACAATAGTTCTGAAATTTACATAAGAATTATGAAGTGAGTGTGTGAAAATTGAGATTCCTGGTACATGGTGGCCACACCAGTAGCTATCCAGTTGACTCCAACGCATGAGGCCCCCATGTGCGTCAGGGTAGAACTGGTTCATAGGGCTTTTGTTATGGATTGAATTGTGTCCCAAAAAAACTTCTGTTGTAAACCCTAAACTCCATGCCTCTGGTTATAATCCCATCTGGGAATGGGTTGTTTTTGTTATGCCACTTTAAAAGAGGTTAACAAGCAAACCAGGCAGTAGGGATGGGGAACTACAATGGCAAGCCACATGAAGATCACCCAGGAACAGAAGCTAAAAGAGACAAGGACCTTCCTCCAAAGCCAACAGAGACAGAAAGCCTTCCCTTGGAGCCAGCATGCTAAATTTGAACTTCTAGCTTCCTAATCTGTCAGAAATATCAGTTTCTGTTTGTTATAGCCATCCACGTGTGATATTTCTGTTACAGCAGCAGTAGACAACTAAGATAGTTTTCAATGTCTGATTTTTTGACAGTCGATTACCAGGCCTTTCTTTTGAACATAGAGGCCAGGAAATCTGAATGTAACCTATAGGTGTTGGCTTACAGACCAAATTTAGAGAAATATGCATCCTCACAGGAGGTAATATTCAATTTCCCTTTCAACTCTTAGGTCTTTGTTTTGTTTTAATTCTCTGAAATGAACGTGTGTTGAAAACACCAGAGATTTTCATCTCTGTCTCATCTCTCTTTATCCTGTCCTCCCTTTTGACACAAGCCATTACCACCAGTAAGCAGGTGGTCTGTCCCCTCCACACAATTTAGCTTTGTGCACATTAAGAAACTTTACTGAGCTTGTTTCATTCTTTTGGCAAGGCTTGTGTCTCCTATTTATCAATATTTCATTCAAGGGTCTACTCCTTTATAAGTTCTCTTTTGAACTTGGATTAAGTTATTTCCCTTGTCTAGCTCAGTGTCTCAATCCACAAAATAATGAACCAGATCATCTCTGTGGTCCTTCAAGTCTTAACATGATATACTTTTTAAATGAATATCTATGAGTAATACTATTCTAGTCATTTCCACAAGGTCCCTCATTTCACTGCACACATTCCAAAAACAGGATCTTCTCTCCACAGCTGGGAATGCATAAGGCTGAAATCTCATTGGAGTATGGAATTCCAGTTATAAGGTCCCCTTTTCCAAGAAGTGATGATCACAAGTTTGTTTCCCAATGGAGTTATTCCTTTATATGAGATTTATGTAGAAAGACTCTAGTGTTATTTCTATATTTCTGTCACTCACAAATAGTTATATGTTTGGAGTCTCCCATTAAATTGTAATTGTTCTAAAACCAAGAACACCAGCTACCATTGAGTTGATTCTGACTAATGGAAACCCCATGTGCGTCAGAGTAGAACTCTGTGAGAAATATCGCAATGGCTGATTTTTTCTATGGTTGATTTTTCAGAAGTACATTACCAGGTCTTTCTTCTAAGGCACCTCTGGGTGAACATGAATCTTTAACTTTTCACTAGCAGTCAAACGCATTAACCATTTGCAACACCCAAGGGTTGTGACTATTCTACCAACCAAGAAAGTATGTCTTCTTTCTTCAACAAAATTCAAAGATAGTGAGAACTCTGTGTCGTTTGCAAACTGGTTATGCTGCAAGGTTTTCTTCCTCCAAGTTTTTTATTTTTTTTTCCCCGTCTTCCCTATTTTCTTTTCTTTTAGATTAATGTCTTCATCTTTGAGTAACACTATTAAATGAAAGTAATTCCTGGGGGGAGCGGAAGATGGCGGACTAGATAGAAGGACTGCACAGACCCTCTTCAACAAAGAAAAGGAAAACCAATTGACACAGACACAGAAGTTATTCTTGGACCCCTGAGCCTTGAAGAGAAGGATTCAGAAGTAGACTAAACCCCAACTAGCAGAAGAATTTGC
>NW_006921737.1:3289174-3303873 GCF_000298275.1 Orycteropus afer afer | reverse complement strand
AAAAAAAAAAAAAGCTTGCAAGCTGCCTTCTAGATACAACGATAGGTCTCTCCTCATCCAGAGCAAGGAAAAATGAAGAAAACCAAAGATGAATGGAAACAATTACTCCAAGGGACAAGTAAATCATGTGTGATCTTTAGCCTATGTGTTCATGAGACCAGAAGAACAAGGTGGCACCTGGCTACCACTGTCAACCACTCAGAAAAGGATCAAAATAGGAGATCTTGGATAGAGTAGGAGAACAATGTGCAACAAAACTCAAAATCATAAGAAAAAGACCAGGTGTGCTGGTCTGATAGAGCCTGGTGAGACCCCTGAGACTATGGCTTTTAGTTATCATTCAGGTCTGGAACTGAACTCATTCCTGTGGCTTCCAGCCAAACAATAAACATGGATTTACATCAGGTAGATATACTCCTTGGAACAATCAATTCTGGGAGAACAGAAGGGAAGTGTTTGCACAGGGAGACAGCTCCAGGGGGTGAATGTGTACGGGAGGGAAAGACACAGGGAAGAGGTAACTACAGGGAGGAACAGTACATTGTGGGGAATTGCAATCAATGTCAAAAAGCAAAATGTGTGTAGAAAATGAATTTGCTCTGTAATGTTTCACCCAAATCACAATAAAATTGAATTAAAAAAAAAAAAAGTGTTGAAGTCCTAACCTCTGTACTGTGAATATGACCCTGTTTGGACATAGGGTTTTTGTCATATTAATGAGGTCACACCAGAGTTAGGGGGATCCTAAACTTAATCACTTCTAACTGATGTCAAAAAGAGCAGAATAGGTAAAGACACATGTACAAAGGGAAAGACAGATGTCTTATGAGGACCCATCCACAAACAAGGGAACACCAAAGATCACCAGCTAACCTTAGAAACTCGAAGAGAGCTTCATAGGATTCAACATGACTGAGACCCTAATTTAGACAGTTAGCCTCCAAAGTTGTGAGAAAATAATTCTCTCTTCTATAAAGCTACTCCCTTGTGGTATTTGCATGTGATACTGTTTTATTTTTATTTGTGGTTGTCAAATAAAATTTCCCCTTCCAATTATATGTATTAAGCAACTTGATTCAAAGAAAATTAATAAAAGTTAGGAAAACAATTGAGAAGTAAGCAGAAGAGCATATGGTTTGCAGAAGTAGTAACAGCTATAAAGTGCTTTGTGAATGGATGAGGCTGGGCAACCTTGGAATCCATCCCAACTTTTGGTGTTTTTGTTAACACAGTACTAGCCAACTGAGACATTGCCTAAAGTAGAATCTTTGGGTTGGGTCTGGGTCTCTGCTTGCTTGACAAGCTTCCCAGTGAAGCTGCTGCACACTAAAGTTTGACAACAACCAGCACTCTGCCTTACACCACAATGATGAACACATGCTATTGGGAGGTGCAGCATCCCAGAAAGAACCCGTTCTGTCTAGTTAAAAACACAGTGAAGGTAGGCTCAAGTCACATTCTCAGTATGAATTAATAATGTGTGGCATTTCTTTAGTCACTTTCATCACAGAGGCAAGTGGCCCTGGAACCGTAGATGCTCCCCATGGGCATTCCTTGGAGTCTTAGCTTCAACAAACAATACTAGACTCGACAAGGCTTTGAGGACATAAAAGGAGCTATCCAGTTAGTGCTTCTGGGAGGTAGAAAATGAACTTCTCACTGTGTCCAAAGGCAGGTCAGACAGTGGGCTGGACTGAATGGCTTGCATAGGACTGGGAGAGTCTTGCTTCCTGCCCTGCCTGCAGCCTCCTGGCATTTTCCACAAGATTTTCCCTGCACAGCAGTCCCTCCACTCTGAGCCCTGGGACTCAAGAAGCTACAAAGTGATAAATCAATTATGAAATGGAAACCTCGATTACAGCCTGTCTGCCTAATTGTTTGACAAGTTAATTAATCTCCCAAGCAACTGGGCTCCATTCTCCCTGCAAATTGTAGGGAAATAGCTATAGCAGGTCCCTAAGGTCTTGGCAGTACAGTATCAATGAGGATCCTGAAAAACTATGAATAATAAGCATTTAGTGCGGTCAGTGCCTCACCATAGGAATGAGGAGGTTTGCACCAGCTCCTGCCCAGAGGCGATTTTGTCACTAATTATTTTCTACTAATTACAATCTGTATTTGTCTGTTTATTTATTTGTTTGTTTTTATTTGCCTTCCAAAAGAGACATTTCCTTCCTTTCAAATGAGTTTCTGTGATTCAAACAGCTGGTGCTTCCAGATTGTTAAAAAAACAATGGTGATGTCATTCTCTTCTCTCCCAGGAGAAGGTGCCATTATAGTTGACACAGTGAGTGAGGCTGGGGCTTCCAAGGAATAAAGATGGATGTGTGTCATGGCTCTGGCTGTGTGAGGTGACTGGGATCACCTCTACTGCTCTTTCAGTCTTTCAGTGATGTCACACTGCCCTGCTAACTGTGGCCTATAGAAATTCCAAATGACAGAGTGAAATAGCTAGGAAGTAACAACAACAATAAAAAAAAAAAACAGTTGTGTTAAGGAGATTCCAATGCATGGTGACCCCATGTGTGTCAGAGTAGAACTGCACTCCATAGAGTTTTCAATGGCTGATTTTTTTACAAGTAGATTGACAGAAGTTTCTTCCAAAATGCCTCCTTGCCAAACAAAGTGCCAAACTTCCAAACTTTGGGTTAGGAGCCAACTGCTTAACTATTTGAGCCACCCAAAGAATCCATCAAGAGTGGAGGATCGTCAATATTGAGAAACTAGGATATGCTCAGTGTGGTCCAAGGACCCCCTACACCACACTTACCTAGAGTGCTTGACTAAAGTTTAGAAGACTGAATCCCAAACCAGATTTACTTGAATCAGAATTAAAGGGAATGGAACTCAATAAATTTTAATGAGCAGCTCAGCTTCCTAGGTATATTGAAAATCACTTGGCTTAGAGTGACTGAGAAAGTAGCTGCTGATGGTTCGACCAAACAACTCAGAAACATGTTTCCTAATTGTCATCTTTCATTCCTATCCCTTTAATATTCACTATTATTTATTTCTTATACCCTATATTTGGGACTTTGTACCAGCTGTTTCCTTTGTCTTGAAGGCTTTTCCTCAGATGACCAAGGGAGTTTGCTTCATCCCTGTCTTTCTTCAAGTAACACTTTCTCAGTGAGTCTTCCCTGATTGCTCTATAAAACAGAATTCCTACTTGATGTTCCTTCATCGCACTTACCACTACCCAAAATGACAATATGTCATTCTTTGCTTATTATCTGTCTTCCCACCAGAATATAAGTTCCAAAAGAGCAGAGATTTGCATCAGTTATGTTTAGTGATGAATCTGCAAGGCTTAGGACAGTGCTTCAATTATAATAAGCACTCTATAAACCTTTGTTGAGTAAATGAATAACTAGCTATAAATTTACCAATTGTTATACACGATAATATCATGTATACAGGCAATGTCCAAACTACAGATTCCATGGCAAACAAAAAACCAAACCCACTACCATGGCGTCAATTCCAACTCATAGAGATCCCCCTTTGGATCTCCAAATAAATCTTTATAGAAATAGATTGTTCCTTCTTCCTTCCAGAAAGCAGCTGGTGTGTTTGAACCACCAACCTTCTGGTTAACAATCAAGTATCTTAGATACTATGCCACCAGAACACATTGCATTATGGACCCTAATAATTTAAAGTCAGATGAATCTATAGAGAATAAGACAAGAAAATCTGCCCAGAACAGAAAAGGAAAATACTGTATATCAAAATAAGTATGAAGCCACTAAAACACTGTTTATAAGAAAATTTATAATGTTAAATGCTTATACTAGAAATGAAGAATCATCTCAAATCAATAATCTAAGGAGTTATGCTAAGAAATTAGGGGGAAAAAAAAAAACAAAACTTCTATCTAAACCTAATAGTGCCTAAGGCACTTGACTGCTAACCAGAAGCAGAAGGCTGGCGGTTCAAACCCACCAGCCAATCCTCGGAAGAAAGGTTGGGCAATCTACTTCCATAGTGATACTGCCTCAGAAACCCAAGGAGGGGTCACTATGAGTCAGATCCAACTCGATGGCACATAACAACAACAACAATAATATCTCAAATGAATCATAGCTCTAAGTGTAAAAATACGAGTATAAAACCTTTAGAACAAACCATAGAAGAAAAACTTCCTGACTTAAAACTAGGTAAAGAATTCTTAATATGGTACCAAAAACATAATGCATATTAGAAAAAAAATGGAAAATTGTTCTTCAACAAACTTTTTAAAAATCTTGCTCTATGAAAACCACTGTTAAGAGAATGAAAAGACAAGTTACAGACCAGAAGAAAATATTTCAAATTACATATCATACAATGGACTCATATTTAGAATATATAAAGAACTCTCAAAACTCAGCAGTAAGTAAACAAACAAATGAAATTTTAAATGATCAAAAAAACAAGAACAAGTATTTCACTGAAGTATATTTAAAGATGGCATAAGCACATAGAAAGATTTTCAATGTCTTTAGCTGTGGGGTGAGGGGAATTAAAACCCTGATGAGTTCCCCTACATAAGTTATTAGAATTGATAATACAAAAAGTACTCATAATGTCAAGTGCTGGTGAGGATATGGAGCAATTCTCTCTCATCTTGTTAATATGAATGCAAAATGGTGCAGTCACTCTGGAAAACTTCCTGATAGTTTCTTATCAAATTAAATATATATTTCCCATGTGACCCTAGAGAAATGAAATCTTATGTTCACATAAAAATTTGTTCACAATAGTTTTATACCAATTCTACCAAATACCCTTCTTCAAAGGAACCCAAATATCCATCAATAAATGAATGGATAAACAAAATGTAGTATATCCACAGAATGGAATATTACTTAGCAATAAAAGGAATAAATATTTTATACACAAAAAAGAAAAAGATGTTATACTGAGTGGAGATGTTAGTATCAAAATGTTATATACGTTGTGATTCCATTTATATGACATCCTCAGAAAGACAAAGCTATAATGATGGAAAACACATAAGTGATTGTGAAGGGTTGGGCTGGGAAGGATGTGACTATAAATGGACAGCAGAGGGAGCTTTGGTGTGATGAGGTTGATCTGCATTCTAATTGTAGTGGTGTTTCTATGAGTCTATATGTGTGTTATGGAACTCTGGTGGTGTAGTGGTTAAGGCATTTGGCTGCTAACCAAAAGTTTGGTGGTTCAAACCCACCAGGTGCTCCATGGAAAAAAGATGAGGCAATGTGCTTCCATAAAGATTTGCAGCCTTGGAAATCCAATGGGGGTTACTATAAGTCTGAACCAACTTGATGGTAGTGACTTTGGGATTTTTTTTTTTTTTTTTTTTTTGGTGTACATGTGTTAAAATTTTAGAATGTACACCAAAAGTGTTAATTTTACTATGTGATCATTTAGAAACTAAAATTAATTTTCAAAGTCTCCATAAACAGTAGGGAAAAAAGAATAAAAGAAAAAAAAAGCTAGGTCAAAAGTGGAAAGAAATTCCAATACAATGTCCTGGAGTGTTTCCTAACAACACTGGAAAATTAATGACTATTCTCTGATTCTTAGTACCTGACTTGGCATCCGCATGTAACAACATAGCTTTCAATCTGGCTCCTCACTTAGGAGGCACCTGAGCTTGGACTCAGAAGAAGACTGGTGGGCCCTTTCAGGATGCTGACAGGGTTTACTAAGTGCAAGCAGAGGTTGTAAATCTAGCCCAGTGTAGGCCAACTTGTGGCAAGGGGACACAGATCCAGAAACCAAGAGAGGCATGACTTCACACACTCTCTGATTTCAGCTATAAGACCAGTAATTTATTCCTAGATCACAGAGTGAGAAGAAAGGATAGATTTTCATTAACTGAACATTTTCCTCATGTTCCACAACTCTCCATATGTTCTTCTTCACTGAATCCTAACAACATCCCTATAAGAAAATGGCAATCCTCAAATCAAGCAATTTACCAAAAGCCTTACGTTTTGCAAGTATAAGTAGTGGAATCAGGATATGAACAGTTAATACTCTATTTGATTCAGAACCCAAGGAAGATATTCAGGGTTTAGAATTACATGGATTTGGAGCCAAACTATCTTTTTTAGCACTTACTAGCTCTGGTAGCATAGAGCCTAAGGCACTTGACTGCTAACCAGAAGGTTGGCGGTTCAAACTCATCAGCCACTCCTTGGAAGGAAGGTTGGGCAATCTACTTCCGTAGCAATACTGCCTTGGCAGCCCAAGGAGGGGTTGCTATGAGTCGGGGCCAACTCGACAGCATATGACAACAACAACAACAGCTATATAACTGTGAGTAATTAAATTCAACCTCTCTGATCCTCACTTTCCTAATCTGGGAAAATGGGGATAATGATAACTACCACTTGGGTTGGAAATAAATGGAATGCATGATAGAAATGCCTCTCAATAAACATTCCCTGTTCCTCCCTCATATTTAGACATGATCCTGGCTTCTGATAGGTCGTATTCATCCTAAAGCTATGCTTGGAATGTGACGTTTTGCTATTTTTCTCTGTAATCCTTAAGTATTTTGCATTAATTAATAGGAGCTCTGGTAGCATAGTGCCTAAGGCACTTGACTGCTAACCAGAAGGCTGGCGGTTCAAACTCACAAGCCACTCCTCAGAAGGAAGGTTGGGCAATCCTACTTCCATAGTGATACTGCCTCGGAAACCCAAGGAGGGGTCACTATGAGTCGGGGCCGACTCGACGGCAAATAACAACAAAAAATTAATTAATTAATTATGTTGTTATTGTTTAAAAAAAAAAAAAAACATGTAGAGCACAACATTGGACAATTCAACATTTTTCATATGTATAATTCAGTGACACCAAATTATATCAATCTTGTGAGTATTTCTCTTTGTCTTTTACTCTGAAAGCATAAGAGAACCCCTAGAACTTTATCCCTTTCTCTGTCTCTCTCTCTCACACACATACACTTGTACACAGCTTGCAAAAGACATTTCTGTCCTTACCTTCACTTTTTGTGTTAGACAGCATACATATTTTGCATTGAGCCATACATACTCAATGTACACACCTGTTCCGCTGCATCTGTTCTTTCCACATTTGTCATTTGTATTCACATCCAAAGCAGCACCTTCCCATGACCAGTTCCCTATTCCACCCCAGCCCTACCTCCAATGAAAGAATGGCCCTGGTTCCCATCTGAACATGGCTTTGAGAAATAGTATCCTGGAAAGCTGTTGTCTTCTGTTAGTGCAGATAATGAGATTATTCTATTTGTATAATAATAACATGTTCAATTTAAAGAAGGAAAAAAAAAATCTGAAGCCACTTAAAAGCTGCTGTTTGGTGCCGATATATTATTTCAGTAATGAATAATCACTAAAGATATTATTCTGGATGCAGTTACCATGCAGTGATGTGAATAAAATGCATTAGATGGAAAATTGTATTTCAAGTAAATATATGCACTGGTAGAAAAGTATTACCACCCATTAATATGTATTAATTCAGAACCAAATGCCAACTAGAGTGGGCCTACATGGGTCTGATTTGGAAGTGGGAGGAAATAGGTTTGGATTTGGTCAAATAGACTGAGAAATGATGGTGGGGGTGGTGATTCATGATTCACAATGAGTGGGTAAAAAAGATAGACCATCTGCAGAGCAGGCAGGAGCAGCCCCCTCCCTCCACAGCCTTCTTAAAAGGCTTTATATGTGACTAAGGCCTAAAGGAACAGTGGTGCCACAGTGGTTAAAGCATTTGGCTGCTAGCCAAAGGTTGGGGGTTCAAACTCTCCAGTTCCTCTGCTGGAGAAAGATGAAGAGGTCTGCTCTATGAGGCAGTCTGCCCTATGAAGCAGTCTGCATTATGGGGCAGTTCTACTCTCTCTTACAGGGTCACCATGAGCCAGAATCAAGTTGATGGCAGTGAGTTTATTTATTTTTTTAATTTGTTTGGTTGGCTAAGGCCTAGTGATAGCTGTTGGTATTTCCGAAGCAGGAGCTCTTCCTCCTCTCTCACAGTCTGCATCTTTAAATATTCTTTTCAAAAGAAGGAGAATCTTGTATAATTTTTTCCTAAAGTAACGTCTTTGGCATCTTATTTACTATTTTTTTCTTTCCTACAGTGCATAAAAAGAGTGAGTATCTTAATCATTATTAATGTGTATTTTCCCAAATCTGAAATCTGCAGGGGTTTACTCACTAGCACAAGGATCCAGAGCTAAATAGCAAAGGTGGCTTTCCCATCCTTAAATGGGACACCCTCAAGTTCTCTCCCTGTCTTCATTTTAGCATGAGTCAGAGGACTCTAAATATATGAGTATCTGGAGGGATATTACCAGGGATGCATTTTCCTACTTATTTTGAGCCACCTCATTTTTAAAAGCACAATTTTAAATTTCTCATTCATTAAAAAGATATCATGAAACAGTTGTTGTTGAGTCAATTTCAATTCATGTTAATTACAGGAAGATAAGGTTTTATAACGCAAAACAAGAGTTTATAACACATAATCAACAAGGGATTAGTATCCAGGATAGATAATGAATAGCCAATAAATTAATATAGGAAAGACAGAAAGCCTAATTTTTAAAAAAATTAAAATAAGAAACAATAGACCAGTACCTTCTACCCACAACCCTCCAAAAATGTAAATGGCTAATAAATAAATATTAGAGATTGAGAAATGAAAAACAAAGCTGAACTAAACTAACATCTCATTATCTTTTAAAATGATCTACGAATACCTAGTCTGATGAAAATGTAGAGTAAGAGAAATTTTCAGACACTGCGGACTCACCCCACCCTCTGCCATCAAGTTGATTCAGACTCATCTCAACCCCCATCGGGTTTCCAAGGCAACAAATATTTATGGAAATAGACTGTTTCATCTTCCTCATCTTCCTTCCATGGGTTTGAACTGCCACCCTTCTGGTGAGCTGTCAGATGCCTTAGGAACTGTGCCACCAGAGCTCCTTTCAGACACTGCTGATGGGCCTATGAATCAGGAAAACTACTTTGGAAAACTGTTTTCCACTATCTTCTAAAGCTGAAGATATGCATGCCCTTCGACACGAATTCTACTCTTAGGTATGTACCATAAAGGAATCCAGGTACCAGTACACTTGATATTTGTACAAGAATACTTATATAAAAAGACCAGGGTTAAATAAAAAAGACCAGGCTTACTAGTCTGATAGAGACTAGTGGAACCCCTGAGACAATGGCTCTTAGATACTCTTCAAGCCTGGAACTGGTTACTCATATGGGCTCAACTTTCAGCCAAACAATGAGCAGGCCTATGAGGTGAACAATAATACTAGGGAGTTATGCACCCATTAGAACAATCAACTATTACCTCAAACAGGAATCAACCCAAATATCCATCATCATTAGAATGTATGAAAGGAATATGGTCTATTTATACAAATGAAAACTATGTAACAATGAAAGTGACCAGGTCATAACTATCCACAGCAAGGTGACTATTACTTAAAATGTAGTATTGAGACAAAGAAGTAATACCTCAAAATACATATAATGTAATTGCTTTTATATAAGATTCAAACTCAGGCAAAATTAAACTCTTGTTTAGGTTTTGGTATTGCTTAAGGATACAACATTGAGGTGAAAATATAAAGCAAAGATCACCAAGTTAACAGGTTACCACTAGCTACTTTTCACTAGTTACCTTCAAGTGGAAGGGAGAGGTACAAAGCAAGGATTCTGGGTGATGGTAATACTGTACATTTTGACCCATGTTAGGCAAAGGAATGCTTTCTAAGTATTTGAATAATTATAGCTATCTATTTCCTATTCTGTTTTTCATGTATATGAGTGATACTTTGCAATAAAAGTTAATGTAAAACATATAAATACATATGTAGAAAATCCTCTGTCAAAAAAATATATATATACATATATATATTTGTGGGCATAGTCCCATTTCCCTTCCTGCCCCTCTTCAGCTTGAGTGTCTATCTATGTATCCACTTGTAGACTATTTTTATTACTGATATTGTAGGATTGTTTATGTAATAGGATTTACCTTTGTTGCCTTTAACTCTTGCACTCCTCCCAGTGTCTTCCCCTGCCTTGATTGTTTCCTTGTACTGTCTTTCTCTTCACCAATTTAATACATGTCTACCCTCTAATTAGTGATTTACCCTCTCTTTCCTCCCCATCCCTGGTAGCACTCAAAGAATGATTCTTTCTGTGTATAAACTTTTTCCTGACTTTTTTACAGTAATGGTCTCATACAATATTTATCCCTTTGTGACTGACTAATTTCACTCATTATAATGTCCTCTAGTTCATTTATGTTATGAAGTGTTTAGCAGATTCATCATTATTCTTTAATATTGTGTGATATTCCATTGTGTATATGTACCATAGTTTGTTTATTCATTCATCTGTTGATGGGCACTAAGGTTGTTTCCATCCTTTTGATATTGTGAATAATTCTTCATTGAACATGTGTATATATCTGTTTGTGTCATAGATCTTATTACTCTAGGATGTATATCTAGTAGTGGGATTTCTGGATCATATGGTATTTCTAGGAGCTCTGGTAGCATAGTGGCTACGGCACTTGACTGCTAACCAGAAGGCTGGTGGTTCAAACCCACCAGCCACTCCTCGGAAGGAAGATGGGGCAATCTACCTCCGTAATGATACTGCCTCGGAAACCCAAGGAGGGGTCGCTATGAGTCGGGTCTGACTCGACAGCAAACAACAACATGGTATTTCTATTTCCAACTTTTTAAGGAAGTGCCATACCTATTTCCACGGCCCTTATACCATTTTACATTCCTACCAGAAGTGTGTGAGGGTCCAGTCTCTCTACACTGTCACCAGCATTTGTTGTTTTATATTTTTTTAAACGTTGCTATTAATGCTGGGGAGAGATGAAAATTTCATTATTATTTTGATTTGCACCTTTCTAGTGGCTAATGATTCTGAGAATATCTTCATGTATTTGTTAGCTGCCTGAACGTCTCCTTTGATGAAATATCTGTTCATGTCCTCCACTAATTTTTTAATTGGATTGTTTGTCTTTTTGTTGTTAGGCTGTTGAAATTTTCTATAAACTTTAAAGATGAGTCCTTTGTCTGATATGTTATTGCCAACATTTTCTTCCCAGTCTGTAAGTTCACTTTTCACTCTTTTGGCAAAGTCTTTTGATGTTCATAAATGTTTAGTTTTCAGAAGGTCCCAGTCATCTGGAAGTGTTGCAAATACGTCCATGAATATAATAGAGCATACAGGGGGCAAAGTTATAAAAACTTCTTAGTCACAACCAAACACATTGACAGCACAAATATTTCGGCATGGAGACCCCAGCACTATAGTCTCAGGGGACACTAAGATCAATTGGCATAACATAGTCCACAAAGACAACATTGTGCATTCTACTTTGGTAAGTAGTGACTGGGGCCTTAAAAGATTGTGAGCAGCCATTTAAAGTGCAACTATTGATCTCTCCCTGTCCAAAGCAAAGAAGAGTGAAGAAAATCAAACATATGAGGATACATTGAAGCCAAAAGGACTAAAGGACCACGTGAATCCTAGCCTCCACAACCCTAAAACCAGAAGAACTAGATAGTAACCAGATACCATGCTGACTGTTCTGAAAGGGACCCCAATAGGAAGTCCTAGATAGAGTGGAAGAAAAATATAGAACAAAACTCAAAATCATAAAAACGACCAGGCTTATTGGTCTGATAGAGATTACTGGAGCCCCTGAGATGATGGCTCTTAGATACCCTTCAAGCCTGGAACTAACCCACTCCTATGGCTCAACTTTTAGTCAACCAATGGTCAGGTATATGAGGAGATCAATAATACCAGAGAATTATGCACTCATTAGAACAATCAACTATAAGATATCAAAAGGCAGCATTTTCCCAGAGATAAAGCTTAAGAAAGCAAGAAGGGATATGAAAGAAGGACAAAGGGAAATGGTAAACATAGGGAGGAGGAAAGGGATGAATGCTGTAACATTGTAGGGATAGCAAGGAACATCACAGAACAAAACATGTATGAATCATTGAATGGAAAACTAGCTCACTGTGTAAACTTTCACCCAAATTACAATAAAAAATAATTTTAAAAAAGTGAAGGCAAAAAATGTAATATGGCCCAGCACAACTCTTCAGCTGATTGTTGTAGACACCCATGGTTATAGGCTTGTATCTCTTTCCCAATTTGATCTACAATTTCAGCTTTCTGGCTAATCATCTACCTGGTCTTTCTCTGCTGACCACAGTATTCACCTTTGATGTTACCAACAAATAGTTGGCTTGCACCAATATATGGCACTGGCAGCAGCTTAGAAGGCAATTGACCTTGAATTGTGTTGGCAAAGAATGTTGAACATACCATGGACTTCCAGAAGATTGAAAAATCTTTCCTGGAATAAGTACAGCCAGAATCTTCTTAGAAGTGAGAAGGGCCAGATCTCATCTCATCTAGTTTGCTCAAGTTGTCAGAAGAGATCAGTCCTTGGGGGAGAATATCATGCTTAGTAAAGCAGAGAGTCAGAGAAAAAAGAGGAAAACACCCAATGACATGGATTGACTCAGAGGCTGCCACAGTGGGCTCAAGCAAGGATTGTGAGGATGGTGCAGGACCAGGTTGTGTTTCATTCTGTGGTACAGAGGGTCACTATGAGTCCGAGCCAACTTGACAGCAGCTAACAACAACCTTCTTGATATGCTTCTGGCTTCTGTGATGTAATACTCTCATGTGACCCTCCTACATCCATGGCTGCTCCTTCTCATCTCTATGGCTCCTCTTCCTCCACTCAAAACTGTACAATAGCTCAGACCCAATCTTTTACCTCCTATCCATGCCTCTCTCTCCACTCCACTTCCCTCTGCTCTGTCTTCTCCTTTTCTCATTCTACTCTCTTCCTTGATGATCTCATCTATACCTATAGCTTTTTATGGTCACCAATCATCATCTCTGGTATGGCTTTTGAACCCCAGAGTTATGTCACCTCAGCTTGTCCCCTGTATTTGTATGCAGACCAGGAATATAAAACTTAACATGCTGCCAAAAAGAATTCCAGCTGTCCAAATCATTGTCAAACTGGATTCCCAGAATCTTCTCAATTTAGTGAAATAGCTACTTTATTAAACCAGATTCTCAGGGCAAATATTCAAGAATGATTCCTAAGTTTTCCTTTTCTCTCACTTCCTGCATTCCATATGTCAATATGGCTAATCACTTTTGCCTCCAATATGTTTCTTGAACCCATTCAGTTTTCTCCATTTCTACTCCACCCACTATAGTTCAGACCACCATCACCTGCATGCAAACTACTTCAATGTCCTCTTAGAGTCTCCCAGTTTCCATATCACCACTGAGCTCCAGCAATCCATTCCTTGCCAAACAGCTTTAGAGATTTTTCAATAAAAATAATAGTAATAATGCAATAATTCACTGTTTAAAACCTGTCAGTGTTTTCCCATGATGCTTTGAATAAAAGTCACACTCCTTACCATGGGTTATGGGCCCCATGTCATCTGTGACCTGCCCAGCACACCAACCTCCCCTTCAATTATTATCCACCCTGCAAATTTAGCTGTAGCCATAGTGACAATCTTTCTGAACCACCAAATGGAAAGCTTTCTTGTAACTTCAGGGACTTTGCCTTTCTGTCTTCTCTTCCTAGAATATACTTTCTCCAGATCTTTACATGTCTGAACTCTTCTTTTAATCTCCTTAAATAAGCCCTCCCTGACTGGCCATTATAAAGCAAGTCTCCTGTTTCCTTTCTATTCTGCCCTCCTGCTTTAATTCATCTGGTCCTAATTGTTTTCTAACATATCCTATTTGCTTACTAGGACTCTTATTAGTCTTGTTCCCTACTGTGTCTCCAGTGCCTAGAACAGAGCTCAACACTGAATAAGTATTGATTGAATGAATAAATGAAAAGGAGATTTTCTAATTATGAACACCCATTGCTGGTGAGTAATTTTGACTCATAGAAACCCTATAGAACAGAGTAGAATAGCACCATAGGCTTTCCAAGGCTGTAAATCTTTATGGAAACAGACTGCCACATCTTTCTCCCATGAATGATTAATGGGTTTAAACTGCTGACCTTTGGTTAAGTTGGAAGCCAAGCACTTAACCACTGTGTCACCAGGACTCACTTCATAACTGTGTACTCTGTCCTCTCCATTATGCACTGCCCGTTTGTTGCTAAACAGGAACAAATTGTTATCCTTTATGACACAAAGCCCAGTAAATTCAACAGATTTGTAAACAATTGCTATGATCCTTAAAAGCATCCATTATTCTGCATAATGTGAATGAGGGTGAATGAAAATTCTCATTTGCTGCTGATGGTGGGTAAACCAAAAACCAGTTGCCATGGAGTTGATTCCAGCCCATGGGAACCCCGTGTGTCAGAGTAGAAACAAACAAACAAAAAAAGGGTTTTCAATGATTGATTGTTTTTTCAGAAGTAGATTGTCAGGTTTGTCTTATAAGATGCCTCTGGTGGACTTGGACTACTAAATTTTCATTTAGCAGCCATTTTCACCATCCAAGTACTCAGTGAGGGAATAACTTGCTATATGATTTGAATTCTTTAGAAATTTCATGGTATTTATCAAAAGCTTTAAAAATATGCAGTCTTTTTGACCAGTATATTCACTCAAAAGATTTCATCCTGGTAGGAATGGTGAGTGTGAAATGTAAATATGTATTTTT
>NW_006921737.1:3245242-3269961 GCF_000298275.1 Orycteropus afer afer | reverse complement strand
CCTTCAAGGAGATGGATTGAGATGGTGGCTGCGATGATGGGCTCAAGTATAGCAGGGATTGTGGGGCTGGCGCGGGATCAGGCAGTGTTTCATTCTGCTGTGCATGGAGTCGCTATGAGTCGGAAAAGACTCGACAGCACTTAACAACAACAACAGCAACAACCAGGCAAGGTGGCAGCAGGAATAAAGTGTCAGTGGGACATGATCCTCATAAATAGCAACTGGATAAGAGGTCAAAAGGAATCTTTTTCAGTTTATTAATCTGAATTACTTGGTACAAATTGAATTTGCTTATTTCATCTTTCTTTTGGTATACCTAAAGCACTAAGTATTTTATAATTTTCATAAACAGTGTTACTACTCTTAAAACCCTGCCATAGAATATATGAAGATCATACAACAATCCCATGTTATTACCATAGACTAGATACAGTGAAGAAATGTTTGTCAGACTGAAGCCAGAGTAAGATTGCTCAAGATACCACCTTCTTCCAGAGGAAGGAAAATGTTTGGTCATTTGGCTACATGTTCTTTGGGGGAGAGAAAATTGATCTAGTGGACTGGGGCTCAGGAAGAGGGGAAGGTGTGCCGTAGTGGTGGGTGGGTTACAGTGAGAGATTCAATGAATGAAAGAATGGAGGGTGCCAATGCTGAGGCTGGTTAACCTAAAATGGAACTAAGAATTTAGACAAAAAAAAAAAAAAACAATGACAGGTAACACTTACTGAGAATCTACTATGTGTCAGTTACCATCAAAGCTTTATATGAAAGGATTTATTTTATTCTCATGAAAAACATTTGATGTAAATATTACTTTTATGCCCATTATATAGATGAGAAAACTGAGTCTCAGAAAGGGGTGCAATTTTCCCTCTACTCCACAGCTCATAATAGAGGCAGTAAGGTTCAAACCAAGACAATTTGATTCAGAAGCCCCAGCCTTGATCAAATCTGCCCGTGAATTGTGAGACCTGGAAACTCAAAGACCCTAAAGAAGCTGTCACATCGGGTCAGCATGTTTGAAAGTTGTTTCTCCAATGTTCCTGTACTGACTTTGTCACTCACATTGTTTGTGGCCTTGAGCAACATCTCTGAGCCCCCATATTCTCATTGGAAACTGAAATGGAGACAACTAGCAGACTCTGAAAAATGTATGCTTCCTTCCATAGTGTAGGTTTCTGGGCGCAAACTGCTAATATGCTTGTCTGCTAATCAAAAGGTTTGAGTTCACACAAAGGCAACTTGGAAGAAAGACCTGGTGATCTATTTCTGCAAAATTAGCCATTGAAACCTCTATGCAGCACAGTTTACTATGATACACATGGGATGGCCATGAGTCACAATCAACTCAATAATTGGTTTCCATAGGGCAGAAATATTGCTGGGAAGTACCTGCCAGGCCAGGGACTATATTTCCTAGCTTGCTTTGCATCTAGGCTGCATTGTGTGACTGGTTCTTGTTAATGAAATGTTAGCAGAACAGATCTGTGTCACTTCTAGACAGAGTGGGTAAGTATCTGTTGTGTCTTCCCCATACACTCTTCTTTGGCAATCTTGGAGACCATATGATGTCAAAGTGTACTAAGATGAAAGTATACTAAGATGAAAGAGGACTGCATCTCATAGTGACTGTTTGGAAGATGCCCAGTAGATGCCACACAGCTTCATGAGCATTATACTTTATGTGTAAGAAAAAATAACTTTATTATATTAAACCAGTGAAATTTGTTATTTGTTTTGTGCAGCACTTAGTCCTGTTATTACTGTTGTTAGTTGCCATTGAGACAGCTCTGATGCAAGGTGACCTTATATATACAACAGAACAAAACATTGCTCAGTCTTGTGCCATCTTCATGATTGTTGATATATTTGAGTCCACTGTTGTGGCTACTGTGTGGACCTATTTCATTGAGAGTTTCCCTCATCTCTCTAACCCTCTGCTTTACCAACCATGATGTCCTTTTCACATTATTTTTGGATTTAAAATTGAAATCACCTTTTATTGTTGTTATGTGCCATTGAGTTGAACCTGACTCACAGCAACAATGCCTGAACACAGTAGGTTCTCTTTCAGCGTTAGTTTCCTCTCTCCCTACTGTTTTATTTTGTTTCAAATATAGATCAGATATTAGTAGCTACATGAAGATTTATTAATAAACCAGGTCACATTATGTATATGAAAGGGTATGTAGATTAATGTCAATAACTTATTTAAAATTTCTATTTTTGAAACCTTGGGGCTATTTCCTTATGCCTCAACTAATAGTCTTTATCTCAGCAACCTCTTTGGGAGCCACACCTGAACCACCATATTCTCTTTAAAGGGCAGAGATACAAACCACAGCTAAATCATGACTCACATCACTCTGTTTAAATTTCAAAGAACTGGGCTTTGTCACAAAACCTCAAGTTTTGGCCAGTGACTTACTCCATCATTCATCATTGTGGCTGTTATCACCCAGTGTGGTAACTCAAGATGTTACCACCTGCAATGGATCTCCCTCTCAAATCAGGCCATGCAGAATCTTTCATGATTATAATCAATTTTCATTATAGAATAATATGTGAAAAATATAGTGGTGAATTGCTTATATGTAATAGTCTTATACTATGTGAATACTAACAATGAAATTGTCCTATAAAATTTTTATACATAGAATTACAAATATATTATTTACAACATTATTAGTAACTGAGCAGAAGCCTTTTTTTATTTTTCTCTTTCTTTTCCTTTGATTACTTCTTCATTTTCAAAATGTTATTGAAATAAAAACAAACAAACAAAAAAAAAATGAATTCACTAACACTGAGTCAATTCAGACTCATAGCAACCCTTTGGGTTTCCTAAGTGGTAAATCTTTATGGAAGCAGTAGCCAGGGCTGATGGTCAGAACAAGTAAGAGGGAGAGCCCCCAGGTAGGAAGCTAGGGGAGATGAACATGTCTGTCAGTTTGTCATACTGTGATGACTTGAATGTTGAGGTGTGGCTGGAGGTTGTGCCATTGATATTTCAAATGCCAGCACAGTTGCCCATGGTGGATGGGTTTTGGCAGAGCTTCCAGACTGAGAAAGACCTGAAAGAAGGAAGAAGCCATCCACTTATCCAAGAATTGGCCAGTGAAAACCATATCAATATTAGTGAAACACTGTCTAATATATTACTGGACAACTTTATGAATAGCCCTGAAACATTATCCGCTACAGCGCCAGAAGAAGAACCCCTCAGTTCAGAAGGCACTCGAGATACGACTTGGAAAGAGATGCCTCATCAGAATAGACCTGACCTTAATGATATGGATAAAGTAGAGCTTTTGGGACCTCCATTTGCTGATGTGGTACACCTCAAAATGAGAAGAAACAGTTGCAAACATCCATTAATAATCAAAACATGGAATGTATGAAGTATGAATCTAGGAAAATTGGAAGTTGTCAAAAATGAAATGGAACACATAAAGATTGATATCCTATGCATTAGTGAGCTGAAATGGACTGATTTTGGCCATTTTGAATCAAACAATCATATGATCTACTCTGCCCAGAATAACAAATTGAGGAGGAACAGCATGGCATTCATCAGCACAAACAGAGTTTCAAGATATATCCTGAAATACAATGCTGTCAGTGATAGGATAATATCCACACACCTACAAGGAAGGCCACTTAATACTACTATTACTCAAACTTATGTGCCAACCATCAAAACTAAAGATGAAGAAACTGAAGATTTTTATCAACTTCTGCAGTCTGAAATTGGCTGAACATACAATCAAGATGTGTTGATTATCACTGGTGATTGGAATGCAAAAGTTGGAAACAGAGAAGAATCACCAGTAGTTGGGAAATTTGGCCTTGGTGGTAGAAATGATACTGGAGACTGCATGATAGAATTTTACAAGACCAATGACATATTCATTGCAAACACATTTTTCCAACAACACAAAACAGTGGCTATACATAAGGACTTCACCAGATGGAGTACACAGGAATCAGATCAACTACATCTGTGGCAAGAGATGATAGAAAAGCTCAATATCTTCAGCCAAAACAAGACCAGGAGCTGATTGTGGAACAGACCATCTACTGCTCATATGCAAGTTCAACTTGAAGTTAAAGACAATTAAAAGAAGTCCACAGGAGGCAAGATATGGTTTGAATATATCCCTCCTCAATTTAGAGGCCATCTAAAGAATAGATCTGATGCATTGAACACCACTGACCAAAAACCAGAGGAATTGCGGGATGACGTCAAGAACATCATCCATGAAGAAAGCAAAAGGTCATTAAGAAGACAGGAAAGGAAGAAAAGACCAAAATAGATGTGAAAAGAGTCTCTGAAATTTGCCCTTGAATGAAGAATGGCTAAAGCAAATGGAAGAAATGACAAGATAAAAGAGCCAAACAGAAGATTTCTAAGGGCAGCTCTAGTAGACAAAGTCAATTACTATAATGAAATGTGCAAAGAAATGGAGATGGAAAAGCAAAAGGGAAGAAGATGCTTGGCATTTCTCAAGCTGAAAGAGCTGAAGAAAAAAATTAAGCCTCGAGTTGCAATATTGAAAGATTCTATGAGCAAAATATTGAATGATGCAGGAAACATCAAAAGAAGATGGAAGGAATACACAGAGACACTGTACCAAAAAACAAAAAAAGGTCCATGTTTATCCATTGGAGCTGGCATATGATCAAGAACCAATGGTTTTGAATGAAGAAGTTGAAGCTGTATTGAAGGAATTGGCAAAGAACAAGGCTCCAGGAATTGAAGGAATACCCACTGAGATGTTTCCACAATCGGATGATGCACTGGAGGCACTCACTCAGCTATGCCAAAAGATTTGGAAAACAGCTATCTGGCCAACAATAGAGATCCATATTTGTACCCATTTCCAAGAAAGTTTATCCAATAGAATGTGGAAACTATTGAACAATATCCTTAATATCACACACAAGTAAAATTTTACTGAAGATAATTCAAAAATGGTTGCAGCAGTATATGGACAGAGAACTTCCAGAAATGCAAGCTGGATTAAGAATAGGACATGGAATGAAGGATATCATTGCTGATGTCAGATGGATCTTCGCTCAAAGCAAAGAATATCAGAAAGATGTTTACTTGTGTTTTATTGACTGTGAGAAAATATTTGATTGTGTGGATCACAAATTGTGGATAGCATTGAGAAAATGGGAATTCCAGAACACTTAATTGTCCTCATGAGGAACCTGTTCATAGTCCAGGAGGCTGTCATTTGAACAGAACAAGGGGACACTGCATGGTTCAAAATCAGGAAGGGAGTGCATCCGGGTTGTATCTTTTCACCATACTTATTCAATCTGTGTGATGAGCAAATAATCCAAGACGATGGACTATATGAAGAAGAACTTGGCATCAGGGTTGGAGGAAGACTCATTATCAACCTCTGAAATGCAGACAACACAACTCTGCTTGCTATAAGTGAGGATGGGATGAATCACTTCCTGATGAAGATTGAAGACTACAGTTTGCAGTATGGATTATACCTCATATAAAGAAAACAAAAATCCTCACAACTGGACCAATCAGCAGCATCATGATAAATGGAGAGAAGATTGAAGTTGTCAAAGATTTCACATTACTTGGTTGTACAATCAACAACAGTAGAAGCAGCAGTCAACATATCAGAGGAGATATTGCATTGGGCAAATCTGTTGTGAAAGACCTCTTTCAGGTGCTGAAAAGCAAAGATATCTCCTCGAAGACTGAGGTGTGCCTGACACAAACCAAGGTGTTTTCAATTACTCATATGCATGTGAGAGTGTTGGAAATGAATAAGGAAGACTGAAGAAGAGTTGATGCTTTTGAATTGTGCTGTTGGTGAAGAATGCTGAAAGTACCATGGACTGCTAAAAGATCTAACGAATCTGTCCTGGAAAAAGTGCAGCCAGAATGCTCCTTGGAGGTGAGAATGGCCAGACTTTGTCTCACCTACTTTGGTCATGTTGTAAGAAGGGACCATTCCCTGGAAAAGGATACCATGGGTGGTAAAGTGGAGGGTCAAGGAAAAAGGGGAAGGCTCTTAACAAGATGGATTGACACAGTAGCGGCAATGATGGGCTCAGGTATAGCAAGGATCATGGAGCTGGCACAGGACTGGGCACTATTTCATTCTACTGTACGTAGGGTCACTATGAGTTGGAGATGACTTGACAGCACCTAACAACAAAAAAATCTTTACAGTAGATTATCCAATCTTCTTTCTGCAGAGTGTGTGGTGGGTTTGAATCGCCAGCCTTCTGATTAGCAGTCAAATGCCTTAGGCACTATGCCACCCATAATATTAGAGCTAAAGCTCTAGAAAATTTGACAGAATCAGTGAATATAAAAACACCAGCAGCAATGAAAACAACATGTGCTTGTAGTGCATGCAGACAAAATCATATAATTTGAAGCATCATTGTAATGGAGTAATAATGATAACTCTGATTAGAGAGCATCCGCAAACCAAACTCATTGCCATTAAGTTGATTCCAACTCAAAGCAACCTCCATAGGATTTTCAAGGCTGTAAATCTGTAGAAGCAGAATGCCTCATTTTTCTCCTGCGGAGTGGCTGGTGGGTTCAAATCACCAACTTTTAGGTTAATAGCCAAATGCTTTAACCACTGCACCACCAGAGCTCCTTGAGAGAGCATTAAAAGTTTCAAAAAATAAATTAATTAGCATTGCCTTTTAACTTTGTCGATATATTTATACATGTAAGCTGGACTTAGGAAAAAATGTTTTTGTTGTTATCCTAACCACTATTTTAATTAAAAATAATAATAATGCATTTCTATGGAAACACTTCACAAAAATGTTATAAATAATCATTTTGGTATCACCCCTCTGATAATGTCACCTGGTTTGGTCTGCATCCCCACCCCACCCCTAATGACACCACTGTCATCCATCACTCTGATCCATGAAGCAGCCAGCCAATGTGATTGGGGTTACAGTTACCTGGAAAGACTGCTCCTCACCACCTTGGATATTAGGACAGTCTCTCTTAAGCCAGAGGATAACATATCCTCAGAACTCTGGGTAGTAGGCAGTTGATCATGTCCTCAGGGCATATTTCTGTCTTTTCCTTACAACCTTTTCCCACATCCTGAAAATTGGGTGCATGATTATCTCTGGGAGCTTGTTATAACAAGGTGCATGCATGCCTGATGGCAGAGTGGTAATACTTATATTAAAAGATCTCCGTCACACTATGTTGTTTCTTGAACTTCCATCATTAGAAAATGAGTTCTTTGGGGCTCTAAGGCTTTGAGTTTGTTCACTATCAGTAGTAATTTCAAGGGTTTATAGCTTTAATTTTAACAGTGGTTTATCTTTGGATATAGGGCTTTCAAAGCAATCCCTAACATAATGAACTTCAGAACAGGAATTCATGGAGATTGACCTTTACTAAACCATAGTATCTGCCTAATTTTCTGTACAATAAATTCTGACCATAAATTTTATTAACAACAACATTCAGAATTAACCAGTCACACATTTGCATCACTTATCTGTAGTTGCATAACAAGTTACCATAAACTTAGCAGCTTAAAACAGCACACGTGGATTATCTCAGTTTCTGTGGTTCAGGTGTTTGGGCACAGATTAGTTGGGTCCTCTGTTTTAAAGTCTCTCAAAAGTCACCCTTTTTTATCAAACCAAAAATCTAGTTGTCATCATACAGTGTTGTTATTTTTATGTGCCATGGAGTCAGACCCAACTCATAGCAACCCCTCCTTGGGTTTCCGAGGTAGTATAATTACAAAAGTAGATTGCCCAATCTTCCTTCCAAGGACATCATACAGTAGATGTTTCTAGTTCCCCAATAATATCATCCTTGTTTCTTCCTTAGTACCTTAATACCAGACCCTCAAGAGACAGGAAATAAGAGACTGAGGGTGCTCTCTGCCTTCTATATCCTCTTTAAAGCACACAGCCTAAAGGGATTCAGTCAGACCATAAAGGTGGTTAAGGTCAAGATCAAACACACTTTTCCAGCAATTTACTTTTAAAAGAGAGAGAGATTTCAACACTTGGAAAACATTTTCAAGTCAAGGAAATCACACTGAACAAAAGACGTAAGGGACTAGTTCAAATTTTGACCCTTTCCAGTAAATGGCTATGTATACTTCATATAATACCTCCCCTCTCTGAACCTCAGTTTCTCTTACCTGTGAAACAAGGATCACATGTTCAAATACTTTCAAGAACCAGGCTGGTCATGCAAATGAGCAAAGTGAGCTGGTGTAAGAAGGTATGTTGAGACATAGGGAAAAGGGAACTCTGGGAAACACATATCCTGTTCAGGGGAACCACTGCATGACAACAAATAAATAGATGAATAAATAAACAACAAATGAATACTCTAAGGGCTAAGTAGGCATGCTCACAAGCTACTGGTTTCCTTTCAGGAGACAGAGCTCCTGAGATACCTTTAAGTTCTAGCATAATTCTTCTGTTCTACTAGCTTCATTGTTCCTATAAGAAATGTGAGCTGCCTACACCCTCTTATTTCCAGGACAGATTGAGTTCATTGAATCAAAGGGACTATGGATGAGCCCCTTGGTGTCTGTGTGAAAGAGAGGAGCCTTTGATTTTGTCCCTTGGGGAAGCAAAGCTGGGCTCTCAGTGTGACCCTGAACAGCTCTCTAAGACAGCCATTCCTTGCCTGTCCAGCTCCCACTGTCCTGCTGCTGCTGCCCCCCCTCCAGCACATTCAAGTCCTCAGTACCCCTGCCCAGTCCTTCTGCTCATCCCTATGAGTGTAGAAGAGAAGTGAAGGAAGTAGGAAAGCCTGCACTGGTGTGTAGAGCTTCTGAGAGTAATTAGCAAAGAACATTCCCCTTGCACTGACATAAAACCCCAGGCACACAGCTTTACAATGAAGCACTGAGTGGCTTCCAGATCCTCCTGGTCCTTTTAGAGATATCTCTATACAGAGGTACACAGCCAAATACAGCAGCTCTGGAAAGAAGAGAAGAGATACCTTTCTATGTTTGTCCCTGCACAGAAAAATATGGAGGGGAAGGAGGAGGGCAGCAGTGAACAAGAGGAGGGATCACCGCACCAATGCCAGATTCCTATAATTCTGTACTAGCCTGAGAATGGACAAGTCAAAATATAAGAAGACAGGGAAAAAAAAATCATATCAGCTCAGTTTCAATGAACGTCCTAGTCTAAGAGATGGTTTTTGGTGACATCATGTAATGAATGCACTTTTTGTACACATCTCTCCTGGTGGAAATGGAGGTGTGTCCTGCTCCCCACTGGAACACCTGGCTCTGCTTCCCAACTTAGTGTGGTGAATGATGGGTTGATGGAACCCCCTGCTCAGGATCTTGACAGAAAGATCCTCTGCAGGTCTCCCTAGAGGACAGTGGATTTGCCCTTTAGTAGGATTTGCCTTTTATTCATGTAATCAGCTCTTCCTCTTTTCCCAGACTGTCTCCAATTCCCACCTAGAATTCCTAAGTGCATGCGTTGTAAAAGTGCCACTTAACGCCCTGCTTCTTAGAGCTCTTCTTAAATGCGCTTTGCACTCTCCCCACCTGCCAAAGCCTAGAAATACTAAATTCTTGGCTTTGGCACTCTCAAAAGACTCATGAATATCACGAAGATGCATCACAGCATCTTTGCACTCCAGCCCCCAACAAGTTGATACCCGACACACGTTCACAAGGAAAAGGCCAGTAATTGGTTTTGCTGGGGGAACAACCTCAGAGATAAATGTCCTGTGTACAATCATTTACCTTCCTGAGTGTGTGTGTGTTTCTGTCTCAGATGCCGGTCGCTCTCATAGCTCACTACTCATGCCCCGTAATGCCATCGCAGGGATGGAGGGGCCATCAGAGCTGTCAGCAGACAGCTTTGGAGAAGGTGGATCACTGGGAAGGGAGAAAGCCTGCATTCCTGGCTCAAGCAGACAGGCATATGGCTCCCAGATGAATCTGCTCCTCCTTTACAAAGGCCTTTTTTTTTTTTTTTTTTTTAAATGCTCTTTGGCAATATTAATTTGCATCAAGCAGGTGGTACATGTGAGAGGAAAGGGTTATGTGAAATCTGCACCTTCCTCCCCTCCAGGGTAAAATCAGACTGCTTCTCATCAGATACAAGGACCCTATTCTCAGTCCTCTGCTCCCTGTCCTCTTGGCATCTCCCTTTTCTGCCATCACCCCCTAATTTCTCTGGGCCCCCAGCATGGACTCCACCAATTGCTTTTCCTTCCCACTGCAGGCTATGCTCACTTGAACCTCTACACTGGTTTTCTTAGTTATCTAGTGCTCCTATAACAGAAACACCACAAATGGATGGCATTAATAAACAGAAATTTATTCTCTGAGGGTTTAAGAGGCTAGAAGTCTGAGTTCAGGGCACAAAGTCTAGGGGAAAGCTCTTTCTCTGTGTCAGCTGTTGGAGAAGGCCCTTCTCTCCTTTCAGGATCCCTGGACCCAGCATCCCTTGGAGATCTCCAGACATCTTGGCAGCTATCATTCCCTGGGTCTAGGAAGTTCTCAGTGCAAAGATCCTGGCTCCAAAAAACATCCTTCACTCCTGGCTCTTCTTTCTTGGTGATAGTGAGTTCCCACTCTCTCAGCTCCTTTTCCTTACCTTTTGTCTCTTGTAAGATAAAAGGTTATGCAGTCCATACCCCAGGAAACTCTCCTCATATCAGATCAGGGGTATGACCTGAGTAAAGGTGGTGCATCCTACCCTTATCCTGCTGCATTAACATAACAAACATAACCTAATCTTCAACATAATCTTATCTGCCTCATTAACATATAGAGGTCTGGATTTATAAAATCATAAATGGAGAATAATTCTATCAGATCACATCATGGGGAATTACTGCATCATTACTTAACCATTGAACCACTAAGAAATAGCCCAACCAAGTTAACACATATTTTTGAGGGACACAATACAGTCCATGACACTGGTGCATGGGAGCACTTCCCACCTTGCCTGCCTTGCTAGATCCTATTAATGTGAGTGTCACCTCCTCTGGAAGCCTTATTTGATGTGCTTGTCTCCCTGAACACCTCCAGCCCCAGTGGACTATAGTGTCTTGGATGCAGTAGGTTGTAGGTATACAGCACTTGTCTGCCTCCCTGTCTTGAATTGGAGAGATCTTGGGCATCAGGGTTAGATTTCATTTACCTTTGTGTTTCTCTAAACCTTTGAGACAGTCTTAGGACAGAATAAGAACTTTTCAACTCTCACTAAAACATGTTACTAGTTCCTTAAAAGACGGAGAAAGAGGAGGGCTTCAAGCTCAACATCTGGAAGAGGACTTTATTGAATGGCATCATTCTCAAGGGATAGTAGAGAGAGTATTTTGTTTAGATTTGAACATTTCTGGGTTTGCATTCCATTTCTGTCTCATTCTAATGATGTGACTTTGATTAAGATACTCAACTTTTCCAGGCTGCTGTTTGCTCAACTGTAGAATGTGGATAATGACACCACTTATTGCTGTATCTATCAGAGATGACATGTGAAGTGCTGAACACATAGTAGGGCACCAAATTCTAGCTGTTGGTGTTTTCTTTCTAACATTTTGCACCCTTTAAATGTGTTGGACAGATAAAATCCTACTAAAACAACCATTATAAGAAAAATCTCTGTGTTAAAAGAGAGACAAATCTAATCTCTAGCTTATGATTAATTTATTCAAAGTAATATTTAGTGTTGTTGTTCGGGGTGCCATCAAGTAGATTCTGATTCATAGCAACTCTGTGTGACAAAGTAGAACTGTCCCATGGGGTTTTCATTAATTTTTTTTTAAATATCTTTATATATACATATATATATATACATATACATATATATATATATATATACACACACATATATATATATGTATATATATATATATATATATATATATCTTTATAGAAGTAAATTGTTAGGCCTATGCTCACAAAGAGTCCCTGGATGGATTCAAACCACTAACCTTTTGAACATCAAAATCTGCATTAACCACAAGTATTGATAGCCTAGTGGGATACATTGGAAGTTGAATATATAGATATCACTTAGTGTCATTCGTTAATAAATTATAGTATAAATCCCTTAATAAATCACACAGATAGAAAGATGTAGATGTGGATGTGGATAAAGATAAAGGTGTAGAGTTGTTGTTGTTGTTGTTATGTGCCGTCGAGTCAGACCTGACTCATAGCGACCCCTCCTTGGGTTTCTGAGGCAGTATCACTACGGAAGTAGGATTGCCCAACCTTCCTTCCGAGGAGTGGCTAGTGGGTTTGAACCGCCAGCCGTCTGGTTAGCAGTCAAGTGCCTTAGCCACTATGCTACCAGAGCTCCCAGGTGTAGAGTAGATGTAGGTAATTATTTTGGTTCTTATCACAAAGAACTTGGCACTGAGTTCTAAAATCCATTACATTTGAGGTTGTTTGCTGACTGACTCCTATCATTTGTACACAGTGCCATTTAGACTACAGTTTGTCCTTATAAATCTTATGAATTCACATAGACATGGCTATGGAAAGTTTTGCTAAGTGAATCACTACCAGAGTGGTGTTATAATAATGATAACATCCTGTACTTCTGCAGGGACTTTTTTAGCCTTTCTAAGAATGCTAAAGGGGCCTTTTATGTCACTTGTCCTCAGTGCCCCAAGCAGTAGGAAGAAGGAACATGCTACCATTTTTGAGATAAGAGAATTATGAAAATGTGCACATGTTCCTTGATGTGGAGAGAGCTGAATTTATAATTGCCACATTTAAGTAAAATCATTTTTCTAGTTGGAAGCCCATCTCATTTCATTCTAATCCTATTTCCAACCAATTCTAGCCTTCCCGGGTGCCTACTTTCCACTAAGCACCATGTTGTTCCCTGTTCTAAGATATTGAATTACTAGGAACCTAGTCCACTTTTTCAACCAAATTTAAGGGAACTGCACTCAAGTTTTACCAAAACCTCTCCATTGATCGAGACATTCATTCATTCATTCAAAGTAGTTATTGAGCACCCTAAAAGGCTCTGTACCAGGTTCTAAGAAGAGGAGTGGAGATAGAATACAAATGGTCATCAGACCAGATCCATACCTTTAAACATTTAGAGGTTATAGAAAATAAATACATAACCAAATTCCCAAAAGATCCTTGCGATGTCATGAAGGTTCTGAGAGGAAACACTGCCCCTGAAATTTGTAAAAGAAAAACTAGCCATGTAATATCTGCTGCCTGGTAGCATAATGGAAGACCTGGGTTTCAGTTCCTAATCTGATCCTCACTAGCTGTGTAATTTGAAGAAGTTTATTTTCCACTCTGAGTCTCAGTCTTCTCATCTATAAAATAGCACTAACAATAGCTACTGGTATGGGTGTTACAAAATTTAAAGGTATAGCATTTATAAAACACAGGAAATACTCAGAAATAGGAATAGTACTTCTCCAAACCTAGTCCCTGCTAAGAAATGTTTGTCCATTGTGTGTGCGTATGTGTGAGCATATGTGTTTGTGTGTGTGCCTGTTTTGTGTGCATATGCTCATTCCCCTTATTCCATTGATGCTTCTCATTAAAACCCACTTCTGGTTACCTGGTTCTTGTTCTGGGATCTTATCATAATTGTAACATTAGGGGGAGATCAAAATGTTGTGTGCCCACTGTAGCTCACAGGCAGGAAAATTGTTTCCCAGGACAATTGTGTTAGAACTCTCAAAGCTATATGAAACCAGTCATCTAAATTCTGAAACATCCACCAGGGTTCTATTGCTTATGTTTGCAAATTTTTCAACAAGATAGAAAAGAATGAAAAAATATTAGGACCACTTAAATTGATCCATCTGTAAGAATGACCTATGTCAACTCTAGTCACATGTGTTCCAAATACAGGCACAGTTACTTAGTGGTGGGTGTTCCTTCCAATGTACCATTTTGTGAGATTCATTCATTTATTCAACAGTACTTGATACTGCTTATCAAGTAGCCAGTATATACTGGAATTGGTGCTAGTTCCTCATCATGCAACCTCTTCTATAGGGACAAAACAGCTCTGTGGAATTGTGTGTGTATGTGTATTTAAATCTATAGGTATGTTTGTGTTTAAATGCATCTTTGAGTATGAAAGTGTATGTCTATATATATGTATTTGCATGTGTCTACTTGTATTGTATATGTATATATACTCATACTTGATATGAGAGTGTAAGTGTATTTACATGTGCATATGTATATCAATATGCATGTGTGTCCATGCCTTCTACATATGTGTATGTGTTGTATCCATGTGTGCATTTGTATACATTTAGGTGTACGTGTGTGCAAAAATGGCAGGGAGGCCACATCTTTTGACCTCCTCTAATCCCACAAGAGGAAGACAGAATCACCATCAATAGCCCAAGGCCTATTCCTGCGAGGCCAGACATGCTGCCTCCCTCCAGCCCTTTCTCCAACCATTGCTCCCAAAGCACCCACCACCTCTCTCTTGGGTTCAATAATTCGCTGCAGTGGCCACACAGAACTCACAGGTTACGGGATTTATTAGGGAAGCACCAGGCTAAAATTCAAGTTTAGGAAAAACAGTCTCTCTTCCAGCCCACCATCTGTCAGCCAAGAGTCTTTCACAGTCTCTTTCCCAGCAGTGCGTGTCCCTCGGTGTCTCACTCAGCAATGCGTGTCTCTTGCGTCTCTTTTCCAGCAGCGCATGTGTCTTTCAGGAGCGCATATCTCTTTCAGCAGCACGTCTTCCTCAACCAGCAGTCAGAGAGAGTTCTTCCTCTAGGAGGCCTCCTTTTGAGCTTGGCAGAGTGGCCAAACCAACCAATCATAACAGAATTCTAAGCACCTGAGAGTGAGCCTCCCATAACATTGCGTTGTGTCACTCCCGATAGAAATAACCCAGGTGGATAACATTTACAATTAGGAGCTCCTCAGTTTCTTAATCCACCACTGAGTTTACAATGACTTATGGGTAGAAAAGCCATACTAAGTAATTTACTATACTGCAATGTGTATGCATGTATGTGTGTGCATGTGTGTGTGTGTGTGTGTTTAGGCCTTCCCAGTGGGGTCAATCCTATCCTTTTAAAGGAACTTTACTTTGGTATCTGCTATGAAAATCATCTTATTATGAAGATGAATTACTCTAGGGGATGGCCTTCTATGTACTTGTAGAATATGATGTTGTCTTCTCATATTTTACTTTTCCAGACAGGAAATCCAGAAAGAAATTTTGGCCCTGTTCCTCTCTCAGAAATTCCACTTATCTCCAGCACCTAGCACAGGGTTAAGCACAGATCAGACACTCAGTAAAGACTTGTTGAATTGACTGTGAGTCTCTGCCCTACATTTTGTCTGTTACCTGGAACTTCCCATGTAGTTGTAGATATAGATGCAGACATGAAGATACAGATCAGATACAGATATACTAAAACTAAACCAAACCCACTGCTACTGAGTCAACTCATAACAATGCCCATTGGGTTTCTCAGGTGGTAAATCTTTACTGAAATAAATTGTCCCATTTTCCTTTTGTGGAGTAGCTGATGGGTTTGAACCACCAACCTTCTGGTTAGCAGTCAAATGTTTTAGGAACTGCAACACCAGAGCACCTTAGATATCGATATAGTTGTAGATAAAGATATAGATATGTCCTGGACATCCTTGGGATGACTTTCACCAATTATGAGACACTTAATGGACTGATGCAAGTGTCCTAATCAGAGAGAATTCAAGGTTCACTTAACTCCAGAGTTGGCCCACTGGTTTTCAGAAATGACCAAGTCAGCTAAAATGCTCAGTCTTTGGCCCCTCCTTGAGCTGTATCCACTTCTCTCTGATCAAGACACGATTGTCACTCACCCTGAGCACCTCACATTCCCAAAGAAGGTCCCTCTAACAGTTAAGAGCAGTTAAAGACTGCTAAACAAAAAGTCAGCAAGTAGCATTGCCTGTGATAACCTCAATGCAGGCTTAGGGAGAGGAGAGCAAAGGAACACAGACACTGCTTCTGATAGCACTGGAGGAAATTAAATGATGAACAGAGGAAATTAAGCTGGAAACAGAGACAAAGATAGGCCAAGGCACAGCCAAGACAACCACCCTTTGAAATTTCAATTCTTGTGGGAGGCAGAGCATGGAAAGAGTGTCAGCTTGGGGGGCCTCAGAGCTGGCCTGAGCACCCTGGTAGGGAGGAGCACCAGGCATGGAGCCCAGATCCCCTCTGCTAATTCCAGTAACCCAACCACTGAATCTCAGTGATATGGAAAATTATAACACTTCCTTCCAAACCTGTACAAATAGCTTACTGGGACAATTCTTTTTTTTTTTTTTTTTTTTTTTAAGTAAAAAATAAACTCTGACACATGGTATAAGTACAATCCTCCTTGGACTTTTATTTTGTTCCATTACTTATTTTCATAGGCATCAAGCTGGTTTCCTGATATTCCAGAGGGTCCTACTTCTCTCTGACTGAAACTACCCCAGAGAAAATATCCTTAGTGTCAACTCATCTATCTTCAATATTATCATTTTCACTTGTGGCTCCCATGTTCCAAAGATTCGGGTGCTAAAGCAGCCAAGATTCAGCTTTGGTGACAACTGCACTATTATTTCCTGTGTTGCTTTGGGCATGTTGCTTAACTTTTCTGAGCTTTACTTTCTCATCTGTAAAATGGGAATACTAAATGAAAGATATGTGGAGAGAAAAGACTCTGAATATACAAAAAGATTAGCACAATTCTTTGAAAATAATAAGCATCCAGTAAAGATTATCTATTCTACTAATAATTATAAAGTTACACCATCACTCCTTCCTGTTATTAATAATAAAACAATTCCTGTGTAATCACTGTTGAGAGTGCCTTGCCTGTCAGCCAGGAGATCTCCCTTCTGGGGAATAGGCTTGGACCCCTAGAATCAGCAGCATGTGGCCAGCTGCCGCCATGCCCCTGCATTCTCATTCCACCAGAAGTCTCAGGGACACTCGATATCTGGCAGCTGCTCCTACCTCTCTTGCTTAGTATAATTGTGAGCCACTGTAACCATGTTTATCAAGGACACACCACAAGTTGCAGGGATTGGTGATAGGTTTTAATTTCTTGCCATCATCCTTCTGGAAATGCAAGTCCATCCAGACCCATAAAAGGCCGACAATGCAGAGTTACTGCAGGATGGAAGCCGAGACATGAGGATGAGGGCTGAGCAGAAGTCAGACCTTTCCATTCTGATTTATCTCCCCTCCCACCCCTCACTCACTGAGCACCCAGTGTGTCCAGCTCTAAAGCAGAGACTACAGTGAATACAGGAATCCTTAAATCAGGCGTCTGCCCTTGAACAGTTTTCTTTGTATATAAAATATTTAGGAAATTATCTCAGACAGCATGTAGTCACGTGTTGTTTCCTGGAGTTTAGAGAATTGTGTGAAGAATAGTAAGTAGTGGCCTAGATTTGTGTTTCCAGGGAGAGACGAGAAGGGGAGATGAAAGTACTGGAAAGGGCTATGTACGCCTCTGCCAGAGCAAGGCTCAGAGCAATGCAGTCAGGAGGGGTGAAGAGAGGTGCTTGTTTTCTGGAAAGAAAAACACTCACCTTCATGAGTGGCAGCCCAGAGCCCTGGGGATCAAATATAATTCGATTTTGTTAATTCTTAAACAATTCATTTCCATGAAATATGACTATTGTCTTTTCACCAGCTGATACCATGTTTTCCCATCCTTCCATTTTTTCCTCTCTAATCTTGTTTGTTTGGTATAAATAATAGCTTTTCTGATACAGCTAGTACTGGAGTAAATGTCACTCAAGGCTTCAGGTGTGTTAAGCTGGAAATAACAGGGACCTAGGTGGTGTAAGCAGTTAAGTCCTCAGCTACTAACCAAAAAGTTGGAGATCCCTGTCTACTTGGAGCCACCTCAGAAGAAACATATGATGATCCATTTCCAAAAGGTCACAGCCTTCAAAAACCCTTTAGAACACAGTTCTACTCTTTCAGACATGGAATGACTGTGATTTAGAATCACATCAATAGCAACTGAGCTTCTGCCTTCTTTCTATATCTACTTAATAGCAGCAGCCCCTTGGATAAGGAAGCAGTTCAACTCTTTGCTGAAAACAGCATTTGGAACACTCCTGGCATCAGAGGCATATCTAAGACGGGGCAGGTATGGCACATGCCCTGGGCACCACTTGAAGGGGGTCACTATTGAGCAGTTTCTATTAACCATCAGAGTTTTCATTGCCAACTTTGAGAGATCATGCGGCAAGTTAAAACTAATACTTGCATATTTGAAAGCCTCCACGGGTCAAGGCAAACTGTGATCTTTTCCTCTCCCCTAAGCACTATCTGTGGGCAGCCTTATCTGTGTGTTATCTTGGTGCAAAGGGGCAGGAGCTGGCAGGGCTAGAGGTAGAGAAACTTATTTCTTGCTAGCTAGTACAGGTCTCTGTATAGACATTAACTTTAATGTGGTTATCTAAAATGAGCTGAAGAAACTTGGAAAAGCAGCCCAAGGAGGCCAGCTTAGCTACATTTTGTTTCTTATACCCCATCTCTTTAGAGTCTCTTGTCATTCTTTCTGTTCTCTCTTTTGGGACAGCCCAGGCTTGGGGCAGTCTCACAGCCCAACAGGCCTGTCACACTTCTCTCTGTGCTCTGCTCTACCCCACTACATCTGATTCTGAAACATTCTTCTCTTTCCTCAACCAGGGATGACTACAGGGTCAGCCGACGTGGCATGGATGCATCCACTGATTGAAGACATGAACCAAGTCCAAGGTGTGCTGCCCCTGGAGAAGGGCTTGGGTGAGATGCTGCACTACAAGCTCCAACACTATCTCTGCTCAGCAGGTCCAGGACTACTTTGTTGAGTGCACAAAGAGAAGAAACTAAAAAAAAAAAAAAAAAAATGACTTTGAGCATATCATAGATCAATTTTCATCAGTGAAAAGGAAGGTGCAGTTGTAATTCTCATTTAGTGCTATGACATGTTAAGTAAAAGATTAACAAGCTTGACTTGTATTTTTGAGCTGATATTATGATAAAGTTATCTAAAAGATGGGTGTCAGATGTTTGGACAGGGACACTATTTCAATGCTTGCCATGGGCACTATTTTCCATAGATATTCCTCTGCCTGGCATCCCATCAATATTTCCCACAACTAATTACATTGTAGGTTTTGATGTGTTATTCTTGAACAGTCAAATATTTTACAGGCTGGGAAAGAAACAATTTCTTCAGAGCAGGCTAGAGAGCCAATTGAAAAAAAAGGTAAAATTAAGGAACCGTGTCCGCATCTCTTTCCTCTTTTCTCTGGTTCTCTATCCTTTTATTGTGCCCCTTCTCTGTCAGTTTCTGCCTCTCTGCCTCTTTATCACTGTCTCTCTCTATCTTTGCTTTTCACCTTCTCTCCCTCTGCTCTCCTAGTGAGCCATCTTCTTAATTATGTCCAACGTCCACTGTGATACCACAACCAGAAACTTCCCTGCCAGCAAACTGTCATCCAGGACCTACACAATGACTGGTATTAGAGAAGCTCCAGCTGTCCTTGGGTGGATAATGATCAGGCAGACTGGGTCAGGCTGCTTCGCCATGCTGAGTTAACCACATGTTTGGAAGACCATGTGGCAGGAAAGGACCAACACCACACCTGGAGCCACCTAGCAAGAGGGTTGAGCTTCAGAGTCCTAAGTCTCCTCAAAAAGGCTGCAAACCCTATTTGACTCCACATATCACATCCACTGGTATCAAACAAGGCTAGAATCAATCTGGATCCTAGATTGGAAAAGCACAACAGGAAACATAATGTACATGAAGCCTTCTCTAGTTCAATTAAACGAGCCATTATCTTTGTTCATTCAAAACCCTTGAAGATGAGTAAGGCAAGAACTCTGCCCTCAAAGAGACCACACATTGTATGATGTGAGAGCTATAGATGTAATGAAACTGAAACCACAGGCAAATTTTATCAATGATCTTTGCTTTTGTTCCCTAAAGTAGTTTGACAAGTTGAGCTGTTATTTAAAGTTTTATGATCATATATTAGACATTAAGATGAGTTACAGTTTGGCCAAGATACAGTAGATCCAATGCCCAAGTTTGTCCCTCTTACAAATAAAAACCTAGACTTAATACATCAAGAAAGGATAGGAAAAATGAAGGTACACAGAAGAAGGCAAACTGTCCAGGGACCTTAGGCCTTGAGAAGCAATAAGCTGCTAAATCCCCTGGCGATATCACAGACAGAGCACAGCAAAAACCTCCAACCTAAGAGACAAGACCCAAACAACTCCAAGAAAACCCTGTTCCCCTAGCCAAAGGTCTGGGAAAAGGATGGCTTAACAACAGAAAAACTTTTTTGCAATACCTGTCCTACTTCAACCAAACACCAAGAAAAAATTGAAATTCCTGCCACTTGTGGTTTCAGTAGGGGTAAGAGAGTAATTTATTTTCCACTCTATACACACACCTTCCCGACAGAAGCCAATCCTCTTGTCAAGGTAAGGTCAATGGGTCCCAAGGGAAAGCTGAGAATCTACTCCCATCTAACAGCAACAGGATTGAACAAAGCAATGTGAATAAGGGCTAGTTAGTACTCCACTTTCTTCCCACACCTAGAGTCAGTGTGGCCCAGTGTAGAGCTGAACTGAACCTTCTGGCAACAATGAAGGGGAATGAGATGATGGGAGACAATGCTAGGTGGCACTCAGCTTCTCCTCAGCCTACTCCTGTTATTATTAGGCCTAATATAATCTGAGTTTCCACTCTGTGATAGTTAAGGTTATGTGTCAACTTGGCTGGGCCATTATTTTGAGTAGCTTGGCAGCTCGATGTAGTTATTCCCCATAAAGGGATTAGATATGGCTTAATCACCTCCATGGTGGAATCTGCTTGAGCAATTAATCAGTTGAAGGGGAGTTGCCTGCTTTCAGTATATATGGAAAGGATCTTACATTTGGTTTATGATTCATCATCATCTACTGTTCCTGGACTTGAAACAATGGCCTGCCATGTTGCCTGCTGATCTTAAGATTGTTGCCTGCACAACCTATGAGCCAACAATCTGCCTTTTTACTTGCTGATCTTGGATTGGTCAGACTCAGCAGCCAGCAGCTGTGTGAGTCAGGAGAAGCTGCAGGTTGCTCCAGTGAACATGGAAGACAGAGCTGAAGCCCAAGGTCAAGAGGCCTTAACTTAGCCCCTGGATCTGGCACTCTGAACGTGGACTTCTAGCATAGTCCTTTCTGTAGAACTGGCACTGAATTTGACCTCTGGCCTCCTGGATCATAACAGAATAAATTTGCTTATTGAAGTAATCCACTTATGTTATCTGGAATTTCTGCTATAGTAGCACTAGAAAACTAAGAGTCACTCCTACTCTGCAACATAAAATAGTGTGTCAGCCTATACTTCCCCACTTCCTGATATCAGTGAAGCCAAGCAGGGGGCTAAACTTACACCCCCCACGGATTTAATGAAGAAATGAACATTAATGTCCCACTTTTATTAAGAAGGTGTCAACAGAGCTGAGGATAGCTCACCTTCTACCCCCACTTGCCTGCAATGAAGCAGTGAGAATCATTGTTCCACTTTGATGTTAGTAGGTCCCAGTGGGAAGCTGAACATGTAAGCTACTTGATGTTTACACTCTGTATTATAAGGGAGGTGGCCTTCCAAATAAAGTAAATTAAATAAGAGCCATAATATCTTACTATAATATAAAAAATGACCAAAATGCCATCAAAAATCACTCTTCACAACAAGAACAAGAAAAACCACTACTTGAATGAGAAAATATAATCAGAAGATGCCAACACCAAGATGAATAAGATGTTGGAATTATTTGACAGGTATTTTAAAGTAGCCATCATAAAAAGGCTTCAACAAGAAATTATAAATTCATTTGAAACAAATGAAAAAAAAAATAGCAAATCCTAGCAAAGGAACTGAAGTCATAAAATGAGAACCAAATGGAAATTATAGAACTGAAAAATACACACACACAAAAAAAAAATAATAAAATAAAACAAACCTTGCTGGATGGGTACAGTAGTAAACTGGAGATGACAGAGGATCGGATCAGTGGACTTCAGGACAAATCAATAAAATTTATCCAATTTGATCAACAGAGAGAGAAAAAAAAAAAAAAACAGAGTTGGAGCAACCTGTGAGATATCAACAAAAGAACTGAAATTCACATCATTGGAATTCCAGAATGAGAAGAGAGAAAATGGGGCTGAAATTGTATGTGTGTGTGTGTGTGTGTGTGTGTGTGTGTATATATATGACTAAGAATACTCCAAATTTGGAAAAATATATAAACCTACAAATTTAAGAAGTTGAGTGAATCCAAAATAATACAAATCCAAAGAAATTCACACTAAGATATACCATGGTTAAATGTACGAACATAAAGAAAAATGTCTTGAAAGCTGGCAAAAGTGACACATTACCTAAAGAAATAGCACCAATTTGAATGAAAGTGGATCAGTCAGACCAACACATTCTGCTCATTGATTACGAGCTAGTGACTCTAGCCAACAAGAGCAAGGGAGACTATTTTGTGTCATAAGCAGTGGTCAGTGACTGGAACTGTAGTAATGCTTGGCTTCCAGGAGCAGCAGGGGTAGCATCAAGTATTCAGTGCCCATGATGGTATAAGGACACACTCTGGGATCAGTCCTCATTGGCACTACCTTTGGCATCCTTAACCAGTCTGGTTTTACAGCAAAATTCTCTCCAGAGTCCTGGCTGCTGTGTGGCCTACTTTGTTTCTGATTGTTTTCAAAGATTAATTTTATAGTATATCACAAGATCTTATGAACAACGTTTTATTTTTTCATTAACTTCCTTGTCTTCTTGTTTCAGTTAGAGATAGCATTTGTTCCTTGCTACTAGGAGTTCTGATTGATAAACTCTAGATTCAGTTATGTTCCTTATTGCCATTTGTTTTAGTACAGTGTCATTGTTCAAGAGCTTCAGTGATGTAGGAACTTGTGGACTAATGATAAACCCAAAGGGTCAGGGCAATCTGCTTCAGTAGGGACAGCAGGGAAGCAGTGGATGAGGGGGAAGCCACATGAATTGATGCCATTCCAGAGAAAATCAGAGAGAACTGAATCCTGGGACCTGTCCTTATGAGATTGGGGCTGATCTATTCAGTGAATTTAGGAAGAAACTATTAAAATGATTTTACCTAAGATTCACAAACCATAGATGACCGAAAGGATGTATGCATTAAATATTAATTCAATCCAATTGAATGACATACCTACTACATGCCAGACATGAGAAGTATTTGGAATGCAGAGTAAAAGATTCTTTGTATATTATTCACAGTTTAAAGAATAAAGTATATGCATACACAAATGCACAAAGAATAACACAGTCAAAGAGATAAGTAGGCAAGAAAACATGAATGGAATACCAGGTGAAGAGTGCTATAGTCTAGACTGTACAATGTAAAGCAAGCATGAAAGAGGAGCCTCTAGCCTGGAGAGTAAGGACTCAGAGAAGGGTTCATGGAGAAGATCTGATGAATAAATAGTTTATTGAAGGATTGAATGACTTGAATGAGTAAGTAGGGGTTACAAGATGTAAAGGATGGAGACAGGTAGAAAAGGAATATAGCCAGACTCTAAATATGAGGTGTTATGTGGGTGTTTTCTTTACAATGAAAAAATGATCACTTTCCACCAGTACACAAACACTTTTGTTAACTGTGCTGTACCTGTGCACTTGACTCCCAATGGACACACACTGAAACTCTCCCTACTTTCTCTTTTTTCCTTGACTCCAAGAGTATTTGACAAGGTGTTAGCAGATCCCAACAGAAAACTGGAAACCTCTCTTGGCCATCTGTACTTTGGGGAGATAAACAGAAGAAGCCTTGTTTTAGCCATTCTGAGCTCCTGATGCCAAGCTGCCCTGTGGTCTCAGGAAGATCAGAAAGTCTTCTATTAAAAGCAGGATCTCTGCTTGCATGAACTGTGTCCCCACCCCACTCCTGTCTACTCATTCACCCTGCATCTTTAATGTTGGGGCTGGAAGGACATTTCTGCAGGACACAAGTGAGAAAAAGCTAAAGACAATGCTTAGATTCTGGAAGTCCTCTAATCTGTTCCATTGACCAAATAAATCCTGCCCCTTCTCTGAGATTTCACGTTTGCTCAAACAAAAGTCTACACATTTTTCATAGTGTATTTTGCCACTTAATGAAATCCTAAGTCCATTATGTCTTGTCACAAAAAGTGAATTCTGACAGTGGCTGAAAAACTTCCTGGAGAGATGACAGTGAATGTGGCTGACTCTTTAAAAGACAATTGTGTGTGGTCATACAGAGCTTTGTGGGTTATCAGGTAGGTAGGAGAAAAAGCACCTGTCACTCTCAATTTTTACCTGCTGCAATGACCCTCTTGGAAAAAATGAAATGATGAACAGACAACATAATTCAAGTACAAAGGAAGACACAAGATGATTTGCTTCCACACAGGGTTACCAAAGGCTTATAGTGAGAAATATGACATCCAGAAAACACGGGAGGTGTGTTTCTGCAGTTTTGCTTTCTATTGCAGATTTGTATTATATAGTATGTTGTTGTTGTTGTTGTGTGTTAATATGTCATTGAGTCAATTTCCACTCAAAGTGACCCCTCCTTGGGTTCCCGGGGCAGTATCACTACTGAAATAGATTGCTGCATCTTCCTTCCAAAGAGTGGCTGGTGGATTATATGCTACAGTATATA
>NW_006921737.1:3241953-3244872 GCF_000298275.1 Orycteropus afer afer | reverse complement strand
AAAAAAAAAAAAACACTGCCATGGAGTCAGATCCAATTCATAGCAACCCTTCCTTGGGTTTCCAAGGCAGTATCACTAGAAAAGTAGATTGCCCAACCTTCCTTCTGAGGAGCGGCAGGTGGGTTTGAACCGCCAGCCTTCTGATTAGCAGTCAAATGCCTTAGGCACTATGCCACCAGAGCTCCCAGTACATAGTAATACTCTTTCTCAAATACTTAAGACTTATTATCTCAAATAGGTTGTTGGTGATGGTGATAGTGATGGTAATGGTGGTTGCAGAGGTACTGTTAACTTTTTGAATAGTAATAACTCATTTTACTTATAAAAAAACTTTTGGATACTGAAAAGCATCATGGTTATTGCTGATGAGGCCATTGTCATTATCTCAATTTATAAGTATCATAGTTGTTGTTGTTATTAGGTGCCATCAAGTTGTCTCCAACTCACAGTACCCTCACATACAGCAGAACAAAACACTGCTTGGTCCTGTGCCAGCCCCACGATCTTTGCTATACCTGAGCCCATCTTTGCAGCTACTGTGTCAATCCATCTCATTGAGGGCCTTCCCCTTTTTCTGGTGGCTGGAGGAGGTAAGGAAGGCAGGGGGAAGCCCCAAGGCAGTAGGGAGCAGTGGCCAACAGAGCTGGCAGGAACAGGTAGGGAGAAGCCCAGGAAGTGACCAGAGAGGTTGGAACAGCTAAGGGAGACAAACTTGTTTGCCAGTTTGTCATACTGTGGTGGCTTGTGTGTTTCTGTGAGGCTGTAGGCTGTGCCAGCAGGGATGCCCATGGTGGATTGGTTTTGGTGGAACTTCCAGACTGAGACAGACTAAGAAGAAAGAAGAGGCCAACACTTCAAAATGAATTGGCCAGTGAAAACCTATGAATAGTAGTGAAACACTGTATGATATATTACTGAAAATTTTTATGAATAGCCCTGAAACTTTGTCCAATACTGTGACAGAGGTAAGCCCCTCAGGCTGGAAGGCACTCAAAATATCACTGGGAAAGAGTTGCCTCATTAGAGTAGAGTCTACCTTAATGATATGGATAAAGTAGAGCTTGGGGCCTCCATTTGTTGGGTGGCATGACTCAATATGAGAAGAAACAGTGCAAACATCCATTGATAATCAGCATATGGAATGTACAAAGTATGAATCTAGGAAAATTGGAAGTTGTCAAAAATGAAATGGAATGCATAAAGATTGATATCCTAGGCATTACTGAGCTGAAATGGACCGATTTTGGCCATTTTGAATCAGATAACTGTATGATCTACTATGCCGGAAATGACAAATTGAAGAAGAATGTTGTGGCATTCATTGTCACAAAGACTGTTTCAAGATCTATCCTGAAGTACAAAGCTGTCAGTGGGATAATAATATCCATATGCCTACAAGGAAAGCCAATTAATATTACTATTATTCAAATTTACTCACCAACAAACAAAGTCAAAGATGAAGAAATTAAAGATATTTACCAACCTCTGCAGTCTGAAATTGACCAATTGCAATCAAGATGTGTTGATTATCCATGGTGACTGGAATGCAAAAGTTGGAAACAAAGAAGAATCACCAGTAGTTGGAAAATCTGGCCTTGGAGATAGAAATAATGCTGGAGATTACATGATAGAATTTTGGAAGACTGGAGACTTCTGGGTAAGATGGAGGAATAGGCAGACACGCCATACAGACCGTCTTCAACAAAGAAAAGAGAAAACAACTGACAGAGATACAAAAGATAATCCTGGAGCCCTGAGCTTTGAAAGGAAGTATACAGAAGTGGATTAGGCACCAACTAGTGGAAAAATCTGAATGAAAACAGTGAGTACAGAGACAAGAAGTAGTGGACTGTCAGCTACTCCGACAGGGCTAACAGTCTGAATATTTCCAAGTGGTGCTGGGAACTAAGAATTGACCTAAAGATCAGCCCTGGTTGCCAGGGACTGCAGACACTGGTTGCCTATGACTAGGAAGGGAAACATCAAGGAGGAAGACAACCTGAGCTGTGGACTTTCCGCTTCCCAGAGTGGGCAACCATTTTATTGTTTACAAGTGGTGGCCATTTTGGATAGTTAAAGTGACTTAGGGAGCAGCCATTTTGAATGTTTACAAGAGGTGGCTATTTTGGATATTTAAAGTGAACGAGGGCACAGACATTTTTAATGTTTACAAGCAGTGGCCATTTTGGATATTTAAAGTACCGAGGGTGCAGCCATTTTGAATCTTTACAAGTGGTGGCTGTTTTGGATTTTAAAGTGACAACATTCTCATTCACATTCCAGGGACCTAAGAGTAGGTTCCATTTGCCAAGGATGGCAGGGACATATGGGAGGCTGATAATAGGAAAGGAGATAGGTGATGAGTGTATAAGTGCTGCCAATAGTGGATAGAGGAGAACATCACAGTACCCTGCTTATGCAGATAACATACAAAGAAAACTAAAATCATGGGCAAGTCACTCCAATATACAATCACCAATTAAATATAAACACAAAAACATCACAATGCCATGGAAACCACAGTCCACACAAAGAAGCAAGATAAAGCAGGAGAAACAAGAGACCAGGATGCAGAACCAAAACAAATCCCTGAGGAAGATGCAGCATTAGAACTCCCTGATAAGGAATTCAAAAGAATTTTATTTAGGTATTTTCAACAAATTGAAAGACAGATCAAGTAAAACATGACAAAATTGAGGAAAACACAGAGAAAACCCTAGAACAATATCAAAAGACATTAAGAACAAAATGACAAAAATAAATGAAAAATTAGAAATGATACAAAATCTACATATAGAAATCCAGAAGATGAATACTAAATTTTCAGAAATAGATAAGACTGAATGGGCAAAGGAGTAGAAATGAATCAATGGAAGACAGAATTAGGGAGATTGAAGGCAAATGCCTCAATACTTCTTT
>NW_006921737.1:3240046-3241017 GCF_000298275.1 Orycteropus afer afer | reverse complement strand
AAAAATGATAAACCTTCACATCAAAATAAAAAAGAGGATCAGCACAAATATTTAGCAAATACTAAAACAATAGCAATGAAGGAAATGATAACACTATTCATAGACAAAACAAGCTCAGAAAAGAAAATTTTATGGAACAAAGAAATGGACACCATGAAAAAGCCTATAACAAAAATGATAACGACAAATTCATACTTGTTGATAATTACATATCTGGCAAAGGACTTATCTATAAAATTTATAGAAGACCCCAACACTCAACAGCAAAAGAATTAACAATCCAATTGAAAAATGGGCAGAAGACATGAATAGACACCTCACCAAGGAGGATATTCAGGTGGCCAGCAAATACATGAAGAGCTGCTCATGATCATTGGCCATCAGAGAGATGCAAATCAAAACAACAATGAGATACCCCTCACCCCAGCACTGATGGCAAAGTTCAATGAAACAGAAAATAACAAATGCCGGTGGGGATGTGGAGAGATTAGGACTCTCATACAATTTTGGTGGGATGAAGTGATACAACCCCTGTGGAAAGCAGTATGGCAGTTCCTTAGAAAACTGGAATTGGAGATACCTTTGACCCAGCAATCCCATTATGAGGTATATATCCTAGAGAGGTGAGAGCCAGGACAGGAACACATACATATACCCATGTTCATCACAGTACTATTTACAATAGCAAAAAGATGGAAACCTATGTGGAAGAATGGATGACCAAACTATGGTACATACATACAATGGGATGCTATGTAGCACTAAAGAATAATGTAGAGTCTGCAAAACATCACATAACATGGATTAACTTGGAGGACATTATACTGAAAGAAATAAGTCAATCACAGAAAGACAAATACATATTAGTTTGTTGATGTGGAGAGTTAAGGAAAGGTTTATATATGGAGGAAAACTTTCTTTGTTGGTTGCCAGGGCTGGGTGGAGAAGGGAGGGAACACTGCAAAAAAAAT
>NW_006921737.1:3236644-3239131 GCF_000298275.1 Orycteropus afer afer | reverse complement strand
AGGGGTCGCTATGAGTCAGGGCTGACTCGACGGCACATAACAACAACAACAACAACAACCAGAAGATTTCAAATAGCAGCTGGAGAAGACAAAGTCAAAGTACCACAGTAGTTTACTGATTTACCCCAGGGCCTGAAAAATAAATGATTGGGCTGGGAAGTATGGAGTGGTGGTTAAGAGCCTGGCTTTTGGCTTCAGACAACAGGAATATGAATCCTAGCTTTACAACTCACTAATTATGCAACATTGGGAACATGGCCTACCCTTTCTAGTCCTCCAATTCTTCATTTGTAAAATGAGGACAATAGTTTCTTACCTCATAGGGTTGCTGTGTGACTCAAATAAGATAATCCATGAATAGCACTTATAGCCTCACTGGACATATAGTATGTACTCAAAAATTTTAGCTATTATTATTAAACTCCAATTTTTAGAGTCAATGTCTCTTTCCACCACATAACCTTAAAGACTGCATATTGTAGTTATATGTTGTAAATTTTAAATTAACTGGAAATTGGTAAGTATAAGTTTTATTACTTTCCTAAGGCTGCTGTAACAAATTGGCACACAATTTGTAGTTTAAAACAACAGAAATGTATTCTCTCATAATTCTGAAGGCTACTAGTTTGAAATCAAAATGTCAGCAGGGCCATACTGTCTCTGAAGGCACTAGGGGAGAATTTGTTCCATACTTTTCTCTTAGCTTTTGGTTGTGTCAGCAATTGTTGGTACTCCTTGGCTTGCAGACACATAACTTCAATCTCGGCCTCTGTCATCACATGACATTCTCCTTGTGTGTCCCTGGCTTTGTGCTTCTTCTCTTCTTCTTGTAAAGACTTCAGTCATATTGAAGTATGACTCAACCTAATGATATTATTTTAACTTTATTGTATCTATAAAGACACTATTGCCAATTAAAATCACATTCACAGGGGTTAGGACTTCAACATATCTCTTTTAAAAAAAAAAAAAAACTCACTGCTATCGAGTTGAATCTGACCCATAGCGATCTCTCCTTCGGTTTCGGGGGGGTATCTCTACATAAGTAGATTGCCCAGTCTTCCTTCCAAGGAGTAGCTGGTAGGTTTGAACTGCCAGCCTTCTGGTTAGCAGTCAAAGGCTTTAGGCATTACACCATCAGAGCTCCCAACATATCTCTTGGGGGGACACAATTCAACCTATAACATAGGCCTATTCTCATCTGATAAGGACTAAGAGTAGGTACCTAAGGATTATGCCCCAAAGTTGATATTCATAGATCAGAGATGGATTCCCAGAGGGAAAAGCTTGAATTCTATTTTTTAATAAGGGACAACACATTTAATACAGAACGCAAGTATTTTATAGCCTCTTTCCCAACAGTCCAAAAATATGATCAATGCCTTCTTAGTATGCATTACCAAATAGCCATAAAGAAGTAGGAGGAATTTCAACTATCCCAAGAGTTCTAGAAGTCCAGTTCTACTAGAAGTAGAGTGTCTTGTAGTCCCTATCATGTTTCACTGAGAATAGGTTTCTTCTTTCAGAAGACAGAAGAAGCAAAGACACAGTACTGGGAGGAGGGAGAAACAGAGGAATTCGTATTCTACACTAACAGATGGAATTGCAATGCAAAAATGCAACCATTGCCATGGATCCGACTTATAGGGACCTTTCCTTGGGTTTCCGAGGCAGTATAACTATGGAAGTAGATTGACCAACCTTCCTTCCGGGGAGTGGCTGGTGGATTTGAACCTCCAGCCTTCTGGTTACCATAGTTCCTTAGGCACTATGCCATCAGAGCTCCCAATAAATGGAAAGAGCTGTATAATAATATAGAAAAGATGATATCTAGGACGAAAGTAGCCATGCAACCTTACTTATTTTTAATAGAAGGAAATATATCCCCAAGTATACCATTTAGTGGTTTACATCTTGGAACCAAGATCTGAATTTGAATACTAATTCCACCATTGGTGCATACATCACCTTCAATCATTTATGGAAAGTATCTTAATTTCATTTTCTTATTTTTAAAATCAGACACACATGCCTGGTAGGCTCATTGATAGAATGGAATGAAATAATACAAGTGACAGATTTATCCCTTGTCCGGCACGTTGTTGTTGTTAACTGCCATTGAGTGTGTCCCCACTCATGGCAACTCCATACACAATGGAACAAATTGCTGCCCACTCCAGTGCCATCCTCATGATCAGTTGAAGACCAGACCATTGTGATCCATGGGGTTTTCACTGGCTTGGAAGCAGATCACCAAGCCTTTCCTCCTTGTTCTGGTTACCTAGTGCTGCTCTGACAAGAGGTATACCACAAATGGGATGGCCTTAACAAACAGGAGTTTATTCTTACTATTTGGAGGCTTTATGTCCGAGTTCAAAGTGCCAGGCTCTAGGGGCTGGGTGAAAGCCCCTCAACCTTGGGGTCCAACTCTGCCTCCTGCTCCTGGCCCACTGGAGCTAGAGGCATTTCTTCACTCAGACAGCTGCT
>NW_006921737.1:3228754-3236449 GCF_000298275.1 Orycteropus afer afer | reverse complement strand
AGGGTCCAAGTGTGGCATATGCTAGAGACCATTCCCAAGGCTTCTCCTTATATATAGGAAGCAGACCATATCACAAATGCAGCTACTCAGCTGCTCACAGTAGATGCCACCATGGAGTTGATTACCAGTCTCATCATGGGGAATACTACATCCAGCTGCCCAGCCACTCAACCAGGCCTAGCCAAATTGACACAAAAACTTAACTACCACAATTCCACCCCTTGTCAACTTGGCACCTGTACAGATCTTCAATGGATGGTATCTGTACAGGTTTCCTCCACTGGGTGGCTCTAGTCCCCTAGTTCCTAAATGGCGACCTCACCCCCTTGGCCTGATGGGCCCTGTTCCTCTCCCTCTTGGGCATGGCAGCCCTGCCCCTTCACTCTTGGGCAGCAGCTATGGCTCCATCCCACTGGCTCACATGAATGAGCCACCCCATACTTCAGAACCAAGTTGGTGAAGGCCTGGCTCTTTGAAACCTAGGGGGCTGTGATCATTCCACCCCCAAAGGCCATGGTCCTACCCTTTCAGGCTGAGGCAGCTCTGCTTCCATTTCCTTGGTCTCTGCTTCTGCTAATTAATGCCTGAGGGCAACCCACTCCACTGGAAATCATTCTGCCCAAAGGACACTTGGCTTTCTTGCTCCATGGGCAGGCCAACCTGCTACTCCATTTTATGCTGGTCTTCTCTACCAATTAATGCCTGAAGGCAACCCACTCTTCCCAGGAAGCCACCTAACCAAAGGCATCAAGCTTTCTCCTCCGTGGGCTGGTAATGCTATCGCTGTCTCATGCTGGTTCTCTTAGCTCTGCTACTGCCATCTCTCATGCTGGTCTCTTGCTCTGCTCCTGCCATCTGTCATGTCGGTCTCTTGCTGTCTGTCCTGCCATCTGTCATGCCATATGCCAGGGTCTCTCTGCCAGGGTCTTGGGTCAAGGACACACTCCACTCCTTTTTCCACATTTTAGGTTTCTGTCAGAGGAGCACCCCACTCTCTGGTACCAAATTGTGTTAGACTGGGTTCTCTAGAGAAACAAAACTAGTGAAGCTTATCATATATAGAGAGAGAAATTTATCTTAGGAAAATGGCTCACACACTTATAGAAGCTGGCAAGTCCAAAGTTCCTGGATCAAACATCAAGCTGGAGCCTTTTCCCGACTCTTGCAACCACAGGAGCTCAAGGCTGGCAGGCAGTACACCAGCTGTTGACTCCAACAAATGACAAATCCAAGGTCTCCAGGCCAAATGGTGGATTGTTCACTCATGGACAGTTGTAGGCAGCACAACAGAATCCCGATCCACAGTCTCTTTTCCCAGGATGTCCATAGATATACTGGAAGCAGGCCACACCCCTAGAGAAACTCCCTTTCAACAGATTGGCTGCTCAAAACATAATCATCTGATCCCATCATGGGAATAACCACATCACAACAGCTTAAACCACACAGAATTGTGGTCCAGCCAAGTTGACACACAGCTCCAACTATCACACTCATAGTCCATCTTACTCTGAAATCTCCACTGACACATACTCAGCATCATAGCAATACACTAGCCTACAATGGCAGATGTGTGATGGGTGCTCATTAGGTACACTGGCCAGGAATCAAATCCAGGTCTTCTGCACAGAAGGTGAGAATTCTACCACAGCACCATCACTGTGCCCATGTTCAATGCATAGTGTTGAAACAAAATAATTCTTTTCTTGTATTTTAAACTCACAGAGCTCAAATAAATCATAGGGAGTTTCCCGTGGCTAGAGAATCTAAGAGAGCACAGGACTCATGTTGGATGGGGATTTCGACAAAGTGGAATTATGGCTCTACAATTAGTTACATTTCCAGTGAGGAAGAAAATGCTACTAAAGTAAGAAGTGTAGTTTCACAGGGAGCTCTCTGACAAGCTTGGATTGCAAAAGGCCAAGGATAAAAACATGGAAAGGACATATGAGCAAGGAGAAACATAAAACAGGTGTACAACAAACCCATGGGGATGTTCTGTGCAGTATCGAACCACAGCAAACTGGTACTCTCAAAAATGCTACAAGCAACCAACAGAGATTTTGAAGATTTTTCTGACGTAGGCAGAAGTAAAAAGAAGCTACAGGCATCCTGCTTGGAAGGAGGTGATATAATATAAACCTCAGAGAGCACCATGGCAGAATGTTGTATGCCTCATCTGCTTACCATTTCCTCAGTCACAGAGAATAATCTACAAACAGGGACAGCCAAATAAAACATTGAAAATGGTGACTTGTAGTATTAATTGGGGGCAGTGATAATTTAGTGGTAGAATTCTCACCTTCCATGCAGGAAACTCAGGTTCAATTCCGGTCAATGAACCTCGTTCACAGTCACCATTCATGTGTCAGTGGAGGTTTATGTGCTGCTAAGATTCTGAACAGGTTTCAGTGGATATTACAGACTAAGACAGACCAGAAAGAAAGGCCTGTAAGTCTACTTTCAAAGCTCAGTCCCTGAACTGTGAACCATAATGGTCCAATCCAACAGTATCAGGAAAAGGATCCTGAGTCCAAATTAAATGAGCTCAGATATGCAAGGGGAGTATAAACTCAGAGATCAGTTAGGATTACATTAGAATGCTTCATGTTAGATATGGTGGTAAATTGGAGGTTAGCAGTAGAGGTAATGAGAAGTAAACAGCTTCTGAACAATTTTTTTTTTTCCATCAATCACTTTAATGATAATGAGTCAATACAACGTGATTTCAATACCTATGTTTACTTTAGCTAAGTGAAGGCCAAAGACTATTTTTTAATGATATTTTTATTATTGTAAATATATTTCAAAAATATAACATTTGACAATTCAACATTTTTCACATGTACAATTCAATAAAACCTACTACATTAATCACAACAGCACATTAATCATGTTGTGCACTCATTCCCAATATACGTTGCCAAATCATTGTCTTCGTAGCACTGAGTTTTTATTTATGGGGCTGGACATTTTTTGTAAACATTTTATTATGAAAAATTTCAAGCTTACAAAAAATGGAAAGAACACAATAATAGAATGAGGACCCATCAAAAAACTTTAGCTCATAGAATATCTCTTTCAATGTCTATTTTCCCCTGCTCCCATTGGATTCATGAAATACTAATCCATAAAGAATTCAGTATGTATCTCTAAAAGTTAGACTCTTGTTAAAAACATAACCAAATTGCCATTTTTACTTCTAAAAATCTTAACAATAATTCCTTAAGCACATCAAATATCTAATCAGTGCTCAAATTTACTCTATTGTCTCATAATTTTTGTTTTCACAATTTTATGTTGGAGATCACTATTCAAACAAGATCCATGCATTGCATATCTTTGATGTCTCTTAAGTTTTTGTAACCCAAAAGTTTCTTTTCTCTCTCCTCTTTTTTTTTTATTTTCTTAAACTAACAACTAACATGTTGCTGGTACTGTAAGCCTTCCTGCAGTCTGGGTTTTACTGAGTTCATACTGTAGTGGTGTTTAACATTTCTTTATCTCCTAAATGTCCTGTAAAACAGCAATTAGATCCAGCTCATTGGTCAAATTCAGTTAGACTTATTTTGGCAAGAGTTCTTCATAGAGATGGTATGTGCTTTCATCAGGAGGCGCTTTATGTATATGGCTGTCCCTTTTGTTGATGTTAAGACGGAATAGTGGATTGAGATATTGTCAACCTGATTTATTTTTCAGATATTGTCAAATTCATCCACTTTTTACCTCATGCTTTTAGCAGACATTGAGAAGTATTATGTTGATCTATTATTTCATTCAGGATTTCAAACTAGTGATATTGCAATAATATTTTCTTTTTTGTTTGTTTTATTTTGTTTTTGCTTAGTTGCTGTACAATTCTACAGATTTTTCCAAATGTTTGGTTACCATGAGGCATAATTTAAACAAAAACAGGCAGATAGATGCATGATTGTTGCTGTTGTTAGGTGCCATCAAGACAATTCTGACTCAGAGCAATCCCATATGATGGAGTAACTCTCCGTAGGCTTTCAAGGCTGTAATCTTTAGGGAAACAGATTATCAAGCCTTCCTCCTGCGGAGCCACTGGGTGCATTTGAATCACCAACATTTCAGTTAGTAGCTGAGTGCTTAACCATCACACCACCACGACTCCTTGATCCTTATTTGCCTTTATTTTACCAGTTTTCAGAATAATTGTTTCTGTAGTATACTGGGAGCTCTGGTGGTGTAGTGCCTAAGGCATTTGACTGCTAACCAGAAGCACGGTGGTTAAAACTCACCAATCACTCCTTGAAAGGAAGACTGGGCAATCTACTTCCATAGAGATACCGCCTCTGAAACCCAAGGAGGAGTCGCTATGAGTCGGGACCAACTTGATGGCAGTGGGTTTGGTTTTTTACTCAATCTACTGCATAGTTCACCAATGTGATATTTCTTTTAATGTCATTATTTATCATATTTTATGTATTTCAATCTATTTTAGTAATTATTCTTTTTTTAATTTAACTTCTTATTTTGAGATCATTATAAATTCACATGCAGTTGTAAAAACCATTTACCTAGTTTTCCTCAATGATAACATCATACATTGTTTCTACTGGTTGCTGTCCAGTCAGCTTTGTTCTTGAAGCCATGCTAATATTTCCAGTTAAATTTAGAGGTTTAATTAACTCTTTTAATGTTATATCTATATCTTCTCTTATGTAGTACGTCTTAGTTCTTAATGATGTAAAAATAATCATGCATTGTTTTGTATTATTCTGTGTGTTCGTGTGTACATGTATGTATTTTGTAATAATAGTACTGATATTATTACAGCAATATGATTACTGAAAGCAGCTTAAGTTTTTTTTTAGTGAAGTTTTATTTTTGTGCTTTTGGATGTATTGCACAGATTAATTGTTTTTAATCCATTTGAAATAATTCCTTTCTGGATAGTTATGTAATAAGTGTCACAGATGTGATGCAATTTAAAATCTGTTCTAGTTTGCTTTTGAATTTTAGGGATTATTCTATTTACATTTTGATTCAATTTACTTTATAATTATGTAGAATATTACTTAATTTCAATGTCAAATATAAAAAATAAAGTATATTAGGAGGTGTCTAACTTCCATCTCTGTTTTTTCCAATCTGTTTCTTCTCTTTTATCACTGATTTGAGATGCTAAAATCACTGTATAAGAATTTATACATAAGGCCTAGTTATAGACTTTCTATTCTGTTATGTTGGCCTTTCATTCCACTCATGCACCAATCAGCAGCATCATAATTATAGAGGCTTTATAATATGTTCTAATATCTTGTTGTGTTAACATCCTCTCTATTGTTCTTCTTCAGAAGAGCCTGTCTTGTTTGCTTTGCCAACTAAACTTACAATCAACCTGTCTAGCTTTTGAAATAAATCTAATGGTATTTGGAGGAGGCATCACATTAAATTTTAAAATTAGATTATGGATGTATGTTGAAAACATCGCCAACAAAATTTCCAGGGAAATTGGATGTGGAATGTGAGAAACCAAGAAAAGTACAAAATACACCCACGGTGTTTAGCCTGAGAAAATGGAAGGATAGAGTAGACATCAACTGATACATAAGGAGTTATAGGAGCAGAATGAGAAACAAAAGTTGTGAGCTTAATTCTGGATATGTTAGATTTGAGTATCTTGTTAGATATTGTAAGAATTCTGACGGTGTGGTGCCTAAGGTATTTGACTGCTAACCAGAAAGCTGGCAGTTCAAACCCACCAGTCATTCCTCAGAGGGAAGACTGGGCAATCTACTTCCATAGAGATACCACCTTGGAAACCCAAGGAGGGGTCGCTATGAATCAGATCCTACTTGACAGCTGAGTTAATTTTTTTTTGGTTAGATATTGTGGTGCAATGAATTACTTAATATGGCTCTTCTAGCTATAGTCTTTGTCATTCCTACCAGAAGACTAGGTGGAACTATTTAAAGTTGAGGTGCTTTGTGACTCACCAAGGGGACTGGATAGCTTGTTAATAATGTAAATAGGTGCATGGCACCCTTGTGAGAGGGTTGAGACTGTGCAAATAATGAGTATGGAACCTTAACATGGGGATTGGTCAGTTTTGCCAGCCCACTAGGCTTAAAATATGCCATCTCAGAGGCAGGAAAGGAGGATTTCACTGCCATCAAGAGAGAAGAGCCAGGAGTGGAACACATCCTAGGACCTGAGATCCTTGTGCTGAGACAGCAAAGAGAGGGTAGAGAGATGACAGAGAGATGGCAGCAGCAGAGGCAGCAGAACTGAAAAAGGCATGAGACAAAGCGATGGGCTTCCTGGCTCACAGATTGAGAAAGTTGAGTGCCTTTGGACAAAAGCCTTTCTGATAGAGTAAGGTGCCTCATTTGGTGCTTATCAAGAGAGGTGAAAGAGCTCTGTAATGCTGGCCTGAGTAGGGAAGAGGTAAAGGTCAGTGAGAAGCATGTTTGTGGCACAGCTGAGAAGAAGTTGTCCTGATTGAAGAACTGTATCCTGACTTTTTTTCTGTTCCTGAATTGTAACCAGTTACTTCTCTAATAAATCCATAAACATAAGCATTGTCTACGAGTTCTGTGTGGACAACGCAACAAATTATCAAACCCAACAGGGAAGTGGAGAGTGCCATGGGAGGGATGATTGGTGTCAGAATTTATAAAGAGGTTGGAGGGTGCTAGCATGTCTGACCACTGCCTCACAGGAATCAACCTTAGACTGTTGATACTGATGTTCTTCTGGATCCTCTCTCTCCTTCATGAACTTAGAAGAGGTCAGACATTGCCAATCTTTTTGCAGATATATAATTAGAAATGTCAAGTAGGCTGTTGGAAATATAAGTCTATAATTCAAGGTAGAAGTAAGGGCTAGAGATGTAAATTTGAATCACTGTCAAGTTGGTATCTAAAACTATGCAGCTGGCTGATATTACCAAAGGAGGGACTATTGGAAAGAGAAGAAGAGTTCCAGGCCAAAGGGGCAGCAAGTTGTGCTGTAGTGACACCCTTGTTGCTTGGAAAATAAAGTAACTGAGGTTCTGGTAAGATAGCGGAATAAGCAAAATGGTCCTACAGGTTCTCTTCAACAAAGAAAAAGGGAAACAACACAGATACAGAAGATGATCCTGGACCCCTGAGCTTTGAAGGGAAGGATATAGAAGTGTACTATACTCCAACTAGTAGAAGAATTTGCATGAAAAGAACAAAAAAGGAGACATTTGGAGCTGTGGTCTGGCAGAGATCCTGACAGCACAGACAGCTTGGATATTGCCAAGTGGTGTTGGACCTAAGAATTAACATAAAAATCATCCCTGCTAGCCAGGGACTGCACGGAGGACTGCTCTAGTGGCTGGTGAATAAAAGGGGAAGCAGCAAATAGGAAGGCAGGCTAAGCTGTGGATTTTTGCCAGTCCGGAGGGTGCAGACATTTTGAATGTTTACAAGCGGTTCAACTGTTTTGGATATTTAAAGTGATAGCAGTCTCCCAGATCCCAGGGACTTAAGAATAGGCTCCATTTGCAGGGAATCACAAGGACATTCCAGACAGCAATGAATGGAAACTTAAGAGAGATCTAAATACAACAATGTCACAATGTATTGGGGACAACAGACAATCACAGTCCACACAAAGAAGCAAGATAAAGTGGTAGAAACAAGGGAGCAGGATACAGACCCAGAACACATCCCTGAAGAAGAAGCAGCATTGGAACTC
>NW_006921737.1:3227637-3228509 GCF_000298275.1 Orycteropus afer afer | reverse complement strand
ATACTTCTTTGGAAAGGGATCAATCAGAAAAAAGATCAAAACAAAATGAAGAAAGCCTAAGGTTCATGTGGGATACTGTCAAAAGGAATAACCTACGTGTAGTTGGAATTCCAGAACAGGAAGAGAAAAATAAAACCACTGAGAAAGTTGTCCAAGATTTATTGGAAGAGAACTTCCCTGATATGATGAAAGATGAGTATATATATCCATTCAAGAAGTCCAATGAACCCCAAACAGGATAGACCCCAAAAGATAACCACCAAGACATATCATCAAACTCATCAAAACCAAAGACAAAGAAAGAATCCTGAAAGCAGCACAGGAAAAATGAAAAGTTGCTTACAAAGGACAACCAGTAAGAATAAGCTCTGATTTCTCAGCAGAAACCATGCAAGCGAGAAGACAGTGGAATGGTATATATAAAACCCTAAAAGAGAAAAATTTTCAACCAAGTATTATATAACCGACAAAATTGTCCCTCAAATATGGTGGTGAAATTAGGAGATTTCCAAATAAGTAGAAATTAAGGGATTTTTTTTAAAACCAGACCAACCTTATAAGAGATACTAAAGGGAGTCCTTTGGACAGAGAACCAAAAATAGCAAACAACAACTGACCATTAATACACAAGATTACACAGCCCAGAACCCACAGCTATGGGCATAGCCAAAGTAAAATAAGTTTACAAGATTGTAAACAGGAAACCAGAGACATCATTTGGCAAATGAGGACAACTACAAATCAAATAAAGGGAAAATACTGTGCAATTACAGAACTTCCAAATGGTGAGGAAGTCAAGGAGTTGCAAGATAGGATGGACTGTTTTACACTGGGGGAAAATTATAAATCACAGGGCAACATCAAAGAAAAAT
>NW_006921737.1:3211131-3212277 GCF_000298275.1 Orycteropus afer afer | reverse complement strand
GTATCACTACGGAAGTAGATTGCCCCATCTTCCTTCCGAGGAGTGGCTGGTGGGTTTGAACCACCAGCCTTCTGGTTAACAGTCAAGTGCCTTAAGCACTATGCTACCAGAGCTCCCACTAACACGTCTAGCTATCTTCAATAAGTTGTTGTTGCTGTTGTTGTTAGCTGCCAGTGAGTTGGCCCCCAAATCATGGTGGCCCCACATGTTATAGAGTAGAACTGCTTCATAGGGTTTTCTTGGCTGCAATCTCTATGAAAGCAGTTTAGCAGGACGTTCTTGGCTGGGTGGGGTGGAACTTCCAACTTTTAGGTTAGCAGCAGATCTCAAACTGCTTGCAGTACCCAGGCTGACATTAATTACAAAAAGAATATATTTGAAAAATAGAGAGTTTCATAAAATGTGAGAATGAAGATCTAGGGTTGGAAAATGTGAAGCTTGAGGGTCAGAAAGCAGGAAGTATAACATCTGTGTTATAGGAAGAACCATTTGATAAGGTTACCACAGTCCTGGAAATAGCTACAACTTCCCAGGAAAATTATCACAGCTACCGAGAACTCATTCTAAAATCCTTTCATCTTTGTGTCACTTACTTCCAAATCAAATCCCTGGACAGAACTATTTGATTGGCTAAGGCTAGGCCACGTGCTTCTACACTAGCTGCTGGGGGAAGGTGAGAAGAGAGCTCTTACCTTTGGTTTCCATGGTAGGAGGCATAGCACTGCAGGCTGCCAATAGTTGTGCAATGGAGAATTTAGGAAAAAAAAAAAAACAGCCAAAACTTAAATGTCAAAATGTCCATCCACATGATAAAAATTGTAGCTATGATAGTAGTCTCACCCAGAGAACTCTGAGGAACTGAGGAAAACAGAAAAGAAATATGTCTGAAGACGTTATTGTAATCCTAATTTCCCAAAAGTGGCAATGGGTAGATTCAGAAACTGCTAGCTAATTAACTTGGGGACATTGGTAGCAAGGAATAGGCTGGGTTGGAAAATTAGGACTGAACAAGACCAAAGTTCAAGAAAAGAAGTTAGTCTGAAAGAAATTATTAAATGGCTGATGGATTACCATTTAAATACTTTAATGCCCAAGAGTTAATGCATTCAGTAATGGGATTATGATTCAAAAAAAAAAAAAAAAAAA
>NW_006921737.1:3189575-3210311 GCF_000298275.1 Orycteropus afer afer | reverse complement strand
GACCCCTCCTTGGGTTTCCGAGGCAGTATCACTACGGAAGTAGATTGCCCAACCTTCCTTCCAAGGAGTGGCTGGTGGGTTTGAAACACCAGCCTATCAGTGGGGCTAGATAAGTATGATCATATCTACTTATCCCACCAGCACTGGATGGAGAAATAAGTAAGTAATATAAAGTTCTTTTTGGCTCTTAGCTTTCTGTGATTTTATTACTTTTCTAAAGCTGACATTCAAAATTTTTCTATCAGATATTAAGGCCTTTGAAATTAAGCTCATTATAATGTCTCAGAGAGGAGTAACTCTCTCACACACCCTCTGTGGTCCCCACAGTGCCTAGAACAATAAAAAAAATACACAAAAAGTGTTTAATCAATACTGCCTGCTTGATAGAGCTTTTGATATTCTTTTCTATTCCTCCTCCTTCTCCTGGAATCATTGATCCTGATCCACTTACTGCAGAGCAGCAAAGAGAAAATTGTTATACACACATACGCATAGTATAAGTGTATCTTCAAGGAAATAGAAAGAAAATTGAGAATCAGATTTTGAGATTTACATACTTGGGCTGAATAATACTCAAACATACATAGCTTTTGAAAAACAAGAATTACCACTGCCTTCCTACCTTTGTACACAAGATCACACGTAACAATACCTTGCATCATTTTGTTCATATCTCCATCCTCTGCCCCTTCTTTTTCTATAATCATTCTCCTTTTATGTTGCTGTCCATGTTATTACACTAAGATAAAAAGGAGTTCAGTCTGCAGGGTTCGAAAGAGAGTGTGGTGGGGCAGATCTATGGAAGAGCATCTGGCTTAGATATTGAGTCTAATCCTGACTCTCTCCCTTGTACCACTGTTTGTTGCAAAAATGACTTAAATGCTAACTAAACCTTAGGTTCTTCAACTGAGAACTAGAAATAATGCTGTACATCTCTACAAGTTGTCATGAGGATTAATACAAAGGCTGGCAAATTATAGACATTCGTTAACATTAGTTCTCTTACATATGCCTTTGGTACTCCTTCGTCTCACCTACTTTGGTCATGTAGTCAAAAGGGACCATTTCCTAGAGAAGGATGTCATGCTTGGTAAGGTGGAGGGTTGATGAGGGAGGGGAAGGCCCTCAACGAGATGGAATGACACAGTGGCTGCGGCAATGGGCTTAAGCATAGCAGGGATCACGGAGCTGGCACGGGACCTGGCGGTGTTTCATTCTTCTGTGCATGGGGTGGCTATGAGTTGGAGATGACTCCACAGCACCTAACAACAATAACATTCCTTTCTTTGAAGGTCATTCTGTGAAATTTCAAAGGCTTTTGTTTTGCAGAGATTTTCTATTCCAATATCACTTAGGCTGTTCAACATTGGCCAATAATGGAAATTGTGTGTTAACTCACTTGCCAATTCTGTTCAATTGATAGTGATTTCCTAGAGCACTACTTCAAGTGTTTCTAACCCATTCTATGTTAGTTTGGAAGGGACAAGAAAACCAGGATGCTTACACTGGGTACCAGGGTGGAAAGTGGCAACAAGAGTGCTTTTTATATTTGCTATTCCTGCCTTCAACATAATCAACATAAAAATTAATGATGAAAATGTATGGATCATTAAAAAGCAAAACATAGTAATAGTAAGTCTTGACCTGAAATCTTAATTTGCATTATGTTTAATTCATTTAAATTACTTAGATCTCAGTTTTCAAAACTGTGAAACAATGGACATTTATAAAAATAGTGATGATGATGATGATGATACTTGTCATACCTATGTAAATGAGACATCGATAAGATGGATGTTTGCTTACAGGCCAAATGCCCATTGGCCAATACCAGACATAACTATCTGTTTGAGGGTTCCATAAAGTGCACACAGTAAGCCATATATGTAAAGAGGAGACTAGATGGGGGTCTAGGTGTCCAGGAGGATCAAAGGGAAAGGAGAGAGGATCTGAAAGGGGAAAGAAAAGATGAACAAAATAAGTTCACCTTTGTTTCAATTTGTATACAGCCAGTCTGTAGCAATTGCACCCCTTTAACCTGTGATTTTGAGAAATCACAGTAAAACAAAATCAAGCATATTGCAAAAGAAAATGCATCACTGCTGAATTAATGGGCTATTTATCTATTCTTCTTTACTCACATAAAGAGGGGAGTTGGCATGTGATGGCTGAAGCTTCTAGAACTGTTTATCATCTCCAGAGACCTTGCTTTTCTTGCTAAAAGAAACTGGCAGGCCCGGCACCAGACCCTTCCTTTAAGGAAAATATAAAAGGGAGGCAAAATGGATTCTGATAAATGGTGTTAAAGGGTCAATTATTCAAACTATATCATATTTATTAAGCTCCAAAGATGTATGAAGCACCGAAGTATGGGAGGTAGAAAAGGTGAAAGATGTTTGCTATAGACAAGACACAAAGGAGTTTTTTTTAAGCCAACTTTAATAAAGAGAGTGGTATTTGATATAGGTAATACATCTTTGATCAAATGGCCTTCTATAAATATTCTCTAGAAAGATTTGCACACATGAATATTACTGGGACTGGTTTGATAAAAAAGGTGGGATTTGGTATAGTTGGGGACAGGGTTAATAAGGAAGGTGGTATTTGGTAGAAGAAAATGTATCCTTGATCAAATGGCCTCCCGCAAATACTCTCCAGAAGATTGCACAATGAATACAGTCAACTCAAGTAGTACCCAAACCCAAAGTGAGAGAATGTATATGTATGTGAATATGTGTGTGCACATCTGTGTGTAGTGCTGGGATGGGAGCTAGGAGACAATGAGTAGTAAGGGAGGTTGCTAGTGACAAAAGGGAGATTCAGGTAAAACCTGAGAGAGGCCGATTCAAGCCCTTCAAGAAAGTCAGGAGAGACAGCAGGAAACAGCAAAAGGCAAAGATATCAAAGTCCCCATGTCAATTGAGGAGAGTACAGACTTTGTAATATAATACTAAATAACTGATTTGTGATTTTATTTCAACATATTTAGTTAGATTCAGTGCCAATTCCACTTTATTTAAACAATTAAGAACTCTCTTGGCTTTCTCATCTCTGTATATTGAGCCTTGCTTTTCTAGCCTCTTACAATACAATCAAATTTCTCTTGCACCCACCCTTCCCTTTTTATTCCCATTACTTACTAAGCCACATTTTGTTTTCCTCTGCAATGTTTCTGATAGGCTCTCTTTTCCCTTTCCTTCGATCATCGACAAAATACGGATGATAACATCTCACTAGACCCATAGACAGGGCCAGTTACATAATTTTCAGGGTTAAGGCAAAATGAAAATGTAGGGCCCTTTGCTCAAAATTGATCATTTTCAGACAATAACAGAACACTAAACCAAGTATGGGGCTTTTCTGCTGAGGGAAACAGTGAAACTGCACTGGTTGTATACTGGTTGTTCACAGGTTCATAAACCATCTTCCTGTCTCCTGCCCACTTCCTGACTCTCCAAACAACATCATGGGCACTATTGCCCAAATTGTTCTTTAAGAATTCTAATATATAATGTGATTTGTTAAGTGCTAGGAATTGTGCTATGTCTGTACCATCTTATTTAGTCCTTGCAAGAACCCTGAATGGTAAATCTTATTACAACCATTTTACAGGTAAGGAACATGAGTGAGGATCAGCAAATAATTTTCCCATAGCCACAACTGATCTGCAGATCTGAGATGAGACCCAGATATGTCTGATCTTACTGTGCTATATTCCTTAGGTAAGGCCCCAGCTTTTTACAAATACTATTTACAAATAGTTATTAAGTTGAAATCTGAGAAGCTGGTTTTTGAGAGTGAGAAAGAGACCAGGTATAAGCAGTCCTAGTGTCTCTGTTTCAAGAATAAGGATACGTAGAATATCTCCACCTGTGGTAGTTATGTTTGTGTGTCAACTTGGCTGGGCCTGGTTGAGTGGCTGGCAGCTTGTGGTAGATATTCCCCATGATGAGACTGGCAATCACCTCCATGGTGGGATCTACCACAAGCAGCTGAGTAGCTGCTTTGGGTATGTGGTCTGCTTCCTGTATATAAGTAGTTTGGAAATGGTCTCTAGACTTGTGCCACGCTTGGACCCTGCATGTAACCATGTCATTGTTCAGCAGCCTGCCATGCTCTTCCAACCTTGGGAATTATAATGGACTTAAAGTAATGGCCTGCCGTGTGGTTTGGTAACATTGGGACTGTGCCTTTTTACTTGTCAACCTTGGGCTTCTCAGCCACAGCAGCCAGCAGCTGTCTGAGTGAAGAAACACCTCTAGCTCCACTGGGATGGGAGCAGGAGGCAGAGCTGGATCCCAAGGTTGAGGGACTTTCACCCAGGCCCTAAAGCCTGGCACTTTGAACTTGGGCTTAAAGCCTCCAGACTGTAAGAGAATAAACTTCTATTTGTTAAGGCCATGCCATTTGTTGTATGTTCTTGTCAGAGTGGCACAAGGTAACCAGAACACCACCCCTCACCCCAACCCACCACACCAGAAGGTTCCACATGCTAATAATCATGTGGTACCCAGAGGCAGACTTCATCTCATGATACATACTCACCTAGCATCATTATAGAAGTTTATTTGGAGTGCTGCTCCCCTAAGCTATCTTCTCTGGGGATTCCCTTTCTTACAGCCTCTACTGAACAGTTATCCTGATCTCAAACCACTTACCTCTGTTTTGCACAGAGCACAGAGTAGACTTCTGAATGGGACAAAATTCATTAAAGTATACTCACACGACACCACAGAATTCAAACACATGCCTGGTGATGGAAAGAAAAAGACAGAGATAGAGAGAAAAATAACTTTAACAGCATGAGGGATTCCTAGCACTATTCCCTTCAGTGAGGAGACATGTGTCCAGTGCCTTCAGATAGCAGATGTGAATCTCCTGTTCCTCTAGTATGCATTGTTCCACAAGAGCTTCTCAGAGTGTAAACATCTCACCAAGCAAGGGTCATGCTTGTGATAAAATGCTTGTGTTTCATAAAGCCTGGCTCAAATAAACCACTTTATCTCACACTTACCTAAAGAAACCATAACCTCTCCCTACACTAGAGAAAAAATTGCCTGCTCGTGACCTATTGAGAAACGACATATGTTTCCAAAGTAGTGCTTCCTAAGAGATTTTTAAGTATAGCTTTTGCTTTACAAGCAAATTTTAGAACCCAAACTCTACAAAGGCTATGATTCCAATATATTCACCTGGATATTTGGAATCAGGTCACTGAGGAATTGACCCACCTATTTATGGACACCTTGGTTCCAAGATTATGTAGAATCAGAACTGCAGTCAGCACTAAGGAAGTCTAAGTCCCACATGTACTGAAGTTTTAGGGGAGCAGAAAACAAGAGTGAACAGAGGAAACTAGATGGCAGAGAGGTGAGTGGAAAAGGCAGTAAAAAGACATTTAAAAAAAAGGGGGGGGTTATTTTGGAGCCAGAGCCCAAGTGAGTGCAAGAAAGAATGAGAAACAGAGAGAGAAAGAGAGACAAGGAATCCGCTTGGTGTGTGGTGGTTTCAGTTGAGTGGTTCTTGTCCCAGGGTGTCTCCTCTCTCTCAGTCATGTACTTCCTCTTTTTTCTGAGGCCGTGCCTCTTGAGACAGGGATGATTTGTGTTTGGTATTCAGCTTCTCTTGGCTTCATGTTGACTGAATAATTCTCCACAAAGTTTGCTGCTTTTCTTATACTCTAATGCCAAATTATCAATCACATTACCACATGATTCTGAGAGTTGGCATATATGTTGCTATTGTTAGTTGTCAGTGAGTGTTTCAGTCCTCTAGTGTTGCTATAACGGAAAATACCACAAATGGGTAGCTTAAACAAAGAGGGATTTATTTTCTTACAGTTGAGGAGGATAGAAGTCCAAGTTCAAAGTGTCAGCTCAAAGGGCTGGATGAATGCCCCTCAACCTTGAGCTTCAGCTCTGTCTCTTGCTCCTGGCCCACTGAAGCTGGAGACTTTTCTTAACTCAGGTAGCTGCTGGCTGCTGAGGCTTGCAATCCCAAGGTTGACAAACAAAATGTCACAGTACCAAGATTGCAAGACAACATGGCAAGTCACTAGTTCAAGTCCAGAAACAGTCCAAATATGAGCAGGAAACATGGCAGGCTTCTGACTGACGACTTGGCTACATGCATGTCCAAGCGTGTAAGAAACCTGTGGAGACTTTTCTCAAAGCTTCTCCTTATATATTGGAGGCAGGTCAAATCCCTAAGGCAGCTACTCAGCTGCTCTGATAGATTCCACCATGGAGTAGATTACCAATCTCATCATGGAAAATAACTACGTCCAGCTGCCCTGCCACTCAAAACCAGGCCGAGCCAAGTTGACACACAGTTTAACCACCACAGTGATCTACTCCAACTCATGGAGACTCCGTGCACAACAGAACAAAATATTGCCCAGTCCTGTGTATCTTAATGATCATTGATACATTCAAGTCCGTTGTTGCAGCCATGGTGTATTTTCAGGGCTTTCCAACTTAGAGGGCTTATCTTCCATCAGTATATAAAAAAATATTCTGTTGTCATCCATAGGATTTTCACAGGCTAATTTTCAAAAGGGAGCTCTGGTAGCATAGGGCCTAAGGCACTTGACTGCTAACCGGAAGACTGACGGTTCAAACCCACCAACCACTCCTCAGAAGGGAGGTTATGCAATCTACTTCCGTAGTGATACCACCTCAGAGACCCAAGGAGGGGTCACTATGAGTCGGGTCCGACTCCACAGCACATAACAATAACAACAACAATTTTCAAAAGTAGTTCACCAGGTCTTTCTTCTTAGTAGGTCTTAGTCTGGAAACTCTGTTGAAACCTATTCACCACGGGTGACCCTGCTAGTATTTTAAATAATGGTGGCATAGCTTTCAGCATCACAGTAACATTCAACCACCACTGTACAACAAATTGACAGATGGTTGGTGGGCAGATATGTGAATAGTAATAATTATAAAACTTTTCTAATTTCCACTTTGATCATAATAATAAGCTTTTTATAAAAATTTCCTCAGTTTTTTATAACATGATTGGAAATAGTGGCTTCCACACTGTACATGATAGAGAGTTTGTTGGCTCTCCAGGAACCTCCTTTCTCCCCGTGTCTTTAACTCATTGCCATTGAGTCTTTTCTGATTCATAGTAATACTGTAATATAGAGTGGAACTGCCCCGTAGGGTTTCCAAGAATTTAATCTTTACCCAAGTAGATTGCCACAACTTTCTCCAGAGGAGGGGCTGGTGGGTTTCAACCATCAACCTTTCCATCAGCAGCTGAGCACTTAACCACGGCACCTAGTAAAATATGGATGCTTATTTGAAGTTTTATTTTCAACCATCTCTGTCCACAATTACCTTATCTCACAGGGCTTGTTCCAGCTGCTATGACAGATATACATACCTATCTAACATCCTTCCCCAGACGGGAAAGGCCTTTATTTGTCTTTTAAATCAGTCCTGCTTCAATTTTATTTTCCTTTATTAGTCATCATGGCTTTGAAATGCATGTGTTTATTTAGCTCCATTCATTTGGTTGGCTACCTCTTTAATTACTTTTCACTTGATGTCCCCAAGCCCTTATTATTCAATTCCTTCTGGTCCCCCTCTTCTTTACCTCCTTCCTCCCTCTCTTCTTGTCACTGCAGCATCATTGCCTCCTCCCAACCTGTTAAGCTGGAACCTTAGTATCTCTCTACCATCATCAATTTTAATCACATCTTGTCTTATGACATCACTTCTAATTCCCTTGTTTGCAGCTTTTATAAGCTTGTGCAAGTTTCCTGAGGGCAAGGTTCCAACCTTGTACTCTTTATTTTTGCTACTATTTCACAAAGGGACATTAATTAATATTTGTTGATCCAATGATTTATTCATTGATTCAATTTCCAGGCACTCAAACTCTAAATACCATTGTATGAACCCTCAAATAGTTATGATGGGGGTATTGTTTGAGTGAGGAAAAGAAAAGCTGTTAGAATTAGTGGAAATTATTTTTTTTCCAAAAAACATTTAGTGGAGAACTCTTTCCATAATATCTTCATCTGCTTAACAGCTGTAGAATAATTTTGCCACTGATTTTGAATCCTCTGTTTTTAAGTATCTGTGTGTTCATGACAATCTGACATATAATAGGTATTCATTACATTTTAGTGAATTACTGATTGAAAAACTGAAAAGTAGTTTAAATGAGAATTGAAATTTGTGCTAATTTCCCATCAGGAGACTTTGCAACCCCTGAGAGGTATACATATGTCATGTGGTGGCCCTTTGACACAAGACTGCTAAAAGAATAGAGGGCATCCAGAGCAAAACTATACCGGAGACAAAGGGAAAAATACAATCTTAGAAGAAAAGAGCATTATTTAGTAGTTTCATAAAGAAAATGGGTGGGGGGAGAATGACAATAAATATAAGTACATAGATTCAGATTCTACAAAACATTCTCTTAGGCTCATAGTAATTCAGTGAAGTAAATAATTTTAGTTACTAAATAGCTTTTGTTGTTGTTATCAGGTGCCATCAAGTTGACTTTCACAGTGACCCTATGTGACAGAGTAGAACTTCCCCATAGGGTTTCTAGGGTGTAATCTTTATTGGAGCAGGTTGCCAGGTCTTTCTCCCATAGAGTCATTGGGTAGGTTTGAACTGCCAACCTTTCAATTAGCAGCCAGGCACTTAACTGTTGTGCCACTACAAAAAAAAAAAAAAAAACTCACTGCCAACAAGTCAAAACTGACTCATAGTGACCCCTCCTTGGGTTTCCAAGGCAGTATCACTACAGAAGTAGGTGGGTTTGAATTGCTAGCCTGGTTAGCAGTCAAGTGTCTTAGGCACTGTGCCACCACTAGAGATTCTAAACTTGACAATTTAGGAAAGTGAGGCTCCAAGTTTTTAAATAATCTGGCCCAGGTCATTCAGCCAGGAGTGACTGACTTAGATCCCTATCTAAGACTTTCAACTCTAAATCATGCACACTTTCTCCTTCAACAAACTGCTATGAAGAAAAGAAACATGAAGAGTTAAATATTTTGGGGAAGAAACTGGGAAAACTTCAGAAAAAAGTTGTAAAATTTTATCCCAGTGCTAGACCTTTGTCATGAAAATACATGATTATGACCTTGGTTCTCAATCGCTGAATGAATGACTTGAGTTAACTCTCTCTGCATCTGTTTTTGTATGAGAGAAAATAAATAGCAATGAGATTGTCCTTTGTATTTTCCCAAGCATTTGAGGCCATCTAAAATGGATGACACTTTTAAAAAGCTTTGTATTACAAAAATCTGTAAATATATAGAAAAGCAGAAAGAATAGTCCAACTACTAACAGATCTGTCAAGATTTAAAATTTTAGTATTGCCCAACATATATTTCATTTGTCTACCTTCAGTCCATCTCTCTATCTGTCCCTCTGTCTATTCTCTGCCTCTCTACTTCTCTGTCTCTCTATATCTATCTACTTGCCTATCTATCCATTTATCTATCATCTATTATCTAAGATTTCTTATCTATTTATTATCTATCATTTATGTTTCAATCAAGCTAATCTCTTCTATTTTATCTATCTATCCACATTTTTGCTGAGTCACTTGAAAGCAAGAAATTGTGAAATGTCATATTCATATGCATATGCATAAATCAACATTCCTTTACCAAAATAAGGATAGTATCCTACATGTCCAAATAACCACTTCATAAAATGAATTTTCCAATATTATGTAACAATCAGGCCATATTCAAATTTCTCCTCTTATTCCCAAAATGTCTTATATAGATTTAGAATTGTTTTTTTAATCAGACTCCAATCAAGAAGCATACATTATGTTTTATTATAAAGTCTGATAAACTTCTTTGATCTAGAATAGTTACTTCTTTTTTTCATGCCATTGCCTTGTTGAGAAGACTAGGCTGTTTATATACATTATGTATACATATATTCTTATATAAACATAAGAATCACCTGAGGATCTTTTTAACATGTAAGTTCTGCTTCAGTATATCTAGGGTGGAAATGCATACGTAAGAATCACTTGGAGATCTTATTAAAATGTAGATTCTGATTTAGTATATCTGAGATGGAAATGTAAATTCTCAGAAGGAGGTCCAACCAAAATGAGCCAGCCAGTTCGAAACCCTGAGAGAGAGGATGTCTGGTTGTCCTACTACTGTGATGCTGAGTTGAATTAGGAGGTGACAGGCAGATGTTTCCCTTGTAAATGTAAAGCTGCGCGTTTCCCCAAGGGAACAGCAAGATATGTGTGGGGTATGACTTCAGCATTCATTTCCACATCAGTATTTTTCTTCTGGTTTAGCATGTATTGATGGTCCTTGCCTCATGGACAGCATTTAAATCATCTAGTTAGGATGAGAATACAGTCCAATCTTTGGTCATTGAAGAAGGAAACCCCTCAGGTACAGATGTCGTATCTTGTTCATCCCTGGGTTTCTCCAGGCTCCAGGACTGTCTGACTCACAGCATGTACTCACGCTGTGTTTTAAACATTTCTTTAAATTTTATTATTATTATTTTTTAATATCCAAAATCTTTACTACTTAAATAAATAGGTTAATATAGCAGGTACCTGGAAATCCACAAAAAACATTAACAAAAAGCCAAGTTTGAAGGATACTTAATTAATACACTATCAAAGGCTATTTCCAAGAAATGTAAATGTATAACAATGACAGGTATAACAATAACATCTATTAAATGGATTATGCTTGATTGCTAACCTAGAGTTGGCAGTTCAAACCCACCCAGCAACTCTGCAGAAGAAAAGTCCGGTGATTAGCTTTCATTAAGATTACAGCCAAGAAAATCCTATGGAATATTTATACAATGTAATACATGGGGTCGCCATGATTCAGAATGTACTCTATGGAAGCTAACAACAACAGTATACATTGGAAGGAAAAGTTCCTTTTTGATTCTATCAGATTGTAAGCCTTTTGAAGGCAGGGATTCATCCAAATCATCTTTATATCCCCATCACCCCTGCTGTGGCATTACACTCGATAGTGTTAGAATAACTCTCTATTGATTGAGTTAATAAGCAATCCTCCATGATTGAATCAATGCGAATTGGAACAACAAAATACCATTTTCAGCTATCAGATTATAAATTATTTTAAACTCTTCAAACATATGGTGGCATTAAATGTACTAAAGCAAGTCTCAAAAGAGCATATAGAGCATATATTTCTTAAAGCATAGCAAGAAATATTCCATAATGTTACTGTTACTACCTCTGAGAGCTAAGATATATAGGTAATGTTTTTCTTATCCTTTGTATATTTATTTTCTAAATGTAACTCAACAACTATGCCCATTATCATGGAGAAACAGCCTATAAAAACAAAAGGAGTCCTTGTCCTGCTTCCTCATAGAAGATACTGAATGTTTGGAACCAGAGACTCCAGGAAAACAATGCTTATTTTGATGGTTCTATACAGTTCCGCTTAAGGCTAAATGCCTAAATGACCTTCATATAGTGGGCATAAATACGCATGAGTGTGTGTGTGTATGTGTGTTTCCTTTTCTTTTTCATTCCTTTCTTTCCCAGCAGGTGTGTTTGAATAGCAGCCCATTACTGCTCGCTTGGCACTATAAATATTTATAAGCACGCTCCAAGGAAGCTATTGTATCATAAACCGGCCAGTAGCATGGCCGGCTGCTATTTCTGAGTGGAGGTGTGAGACAGTTTTTGGGCATGGGGGCTCTATCCAGCATTAAAAACTGTGGTCTGTGAAGCATGAAGTTCTAGGCAGAGGTTCGTGAAAGGCATTTAAGTCAATCTCTGAAGGGGTAGGTCTGGCTGCTGTAAGGTGGAGCCATGAAGGAAATGCTGAGTTGTATTTTAAAGGAGAGGCTCGTGGTGCCTTGGTTTACAGAAAGAGTTTTACAGCTCAATTAACTAGTGTAGACATGTGACAGGGTACAATTTACTCCCATTTGTAGTTTTAAGGCGGTATGAGAGAGAGAGAGAGAGATTGAGATTGAGGACATCAGTCGTGTTACAATGGACAGTTAGGTTGCTGACCAATGAGAGTGTACAAGAGCCATAGTAGTATCCTGCCCTCTTGTGGTGTGGAGGGAAAATTGCATACTGGTCCTGAGGACCTCAGAAATGGATCCTCTACAATGAGATTTGTTGCCCTTGAAATCCAAGAAAGGTTGAGCACAGTACATTTGACTAACATATGTTGACAGATGATGTCAGACGCCCTCAACTCTATGCAACTGTCCCAAGTATTGCTTACACCAGAATGACTTTCAGTTGTTAAGAAATGAGTTATCTGCACACCCAAGGTTTCTAAAGAGTTGAAGATTCATTGTCAGTATCATGTAGTGTCAAGAACTCTGAATTTAGCTTCAGAAGACTTAATCAACATCATGCCTTAATTTTGCCTGCATGGTACTTGGGCCACCATTCATCTTTCAGTTTGTTATACTGAAACATATTGCAAACAAATGGCTTGCATATTGCTGTGATAATAAACGCTATATTACCAGTATCCTAAATACCAGCAGGGTCACCCACTGTAGATAAGTTTAAGCAGAGCATCCAGGCTAACACAAACTAAGAAGAAAGATCTAGAGATCCAGTTCTAAATATTGTTGTTGTTATGTGCCATCGAGTTGGACCCGACTCATAGCAACTCCTCCTTGGGTTTTGAGGTGGTATCACTATGGAAGTAGATTACTCATCCCCATGGAAGTAGATTGTTCAACCTTCCTTCAGAGGAGTGGCTGGTGGAATATTAGCCAATGAAAACCTATGGATCACAACAGAACACTGTTTAACTTGCTTGCTTTGGACATACCATCAGGAAGGATTATTCACTGGAGGAGGATCATGTTTGATGATGCTGAATACCAAAAAGATTATGGAAAACCTTTAGTAAGATGGATTGGCACAATAGCCACAACAATAGACTCAAACATGTTGGTGATTATGAGGATGACACAAGACCAGGCAACAATTCATTTTGTTGTATGAATCAGATAGCAGCTCATGATAACAAGTAGTACCAGGGACAAGCCACTTAAAGAAGATGAACTTTTTCTTTTGTAAAATATTCCAAAGGCATTAAATTTGTTAAAACATGCAGTGTTTTCAACTGTGTGAGGCATATGATAAGTGCTAGATAAATATAAGCTCTTATTTTTTTATTATAATTATATATATATTTTAACCAGGAAAAAGAGTGTCCTAAACTGGGCTCCACTTCCTCCTCCTCCTCCCCCTCTATCACAAAACTTTGAACAAAGGCTTACAAAGCATCATAGTTTAGTAGGATCATGACTGCAGGGAGCAGAAGCAAGTGAAATGGGAGTAAAAGTGGGAAAACCCAGAGAGGAATGTATTGTCTATTGACCACCATTGAAGGAAACTGATTCTTAACCCTGATGGAGCTTCCAAAGAATTGAATAAAATAAGTTTCAGAACAGGTGGCCTGGGGATGAACAGGAGAAACAGCCTGGCACCAAAGGTAAGGTGCTGTCTCATTGCACTTGCATAAAGCTAATTGAATTCTGCTTGGAAATATTCACCAGCCAAATAATTATAACAAGAAGGGTTCTAGATAACATGCATGACTCATGAGAGGTGTCCCATCCAAAGAGCCAAAACTGTGACTCTTTCAGTTTTAAATCAATCTAGGCCAGTCTAGAGGGCTGATGGGCCAGGCCCACTTGGGAGTCTAGTTTATAAGAACTAAGGAACTTGATAAGGAGCTCTGGTGATGTAATGGTTAAGACCTTTGACTGTTAACCAAAAGGTAGGTGGTTCAAATGCACTAGATGTTGCACAGAAGAAAGATGAGGCAATCTGCTTTCATAAAGATTTACAGTCTTGGAAACCCAATGAGGGTTGTTATGAGTTGGAATTGACTTGATGGCAGTGAGTTTAGTTTTGGGAAGGAGTTTGATAAAAACAGCATATGACTACACACTTCAGAGCTGTCAGTCAGTCTGTGAATAAGACCCTTGCCCCATTAGGGAATGAATATCATCTCTCAACAGTCCTAGCAGTGCAAAAAAGGAGAAAGATGCAAGGTACAATGTTTGGTGAAGGGGTGACATGGAGGCCATGGGATGGGGAGGGGACAGTGCCTTGATTCTGCAAAATGTTTGATTCTGCCTCTACCTACACACCCACATTATCTGGGTATTATAGTCAGAAGGAGGGAACAGGTAATCAAGCAGAGTCAGACTGAATGCTGTGTCATAGAACTTTCTGGATGATACTGAGGGCAGGAGACATTAAGCGCTCTGTTGGGCCAAAAAGTAAAGATGGCCAAATTTTCCCAAACAGATTTTAACTAAAACCAAATCCATTGTTTGTGAGTCGATTCTGACTCATAATGATCCTATGGCACAGAATAGAACTGACCCACAGGTTTTCCAAAGCTAGAAGTCTTTACGGAAGCAGACTGTCTTTCTCCCACAGAGAGGCTGGTAGGGTCCAGCTGCTGACTTTTTGGTTAGAAGCCAAATGCTTTAACCACCGTGCAACCAGAGTTCCTTTAAACAGACTATGGAGAAACATTTTATTGTGGAGTCAGACACACGTGTCAGTGAGGGGAAGTTATTCCAGAGACACAGACCTGAGAGTTCATAAAGAATGTGGACAACCACAAATAAAGACAAATTACAAGAGAAATCCCTAAGTCCATGTTAAGAGAGTGAGACCAGAAATTCTGTTTGATAGCTTTATTGTTTTATGCTTGTAAAGCCTCAATGATAAACCTGAGTAACAATGGTCAGAGCAATGTCTATTTAATGGGTTCATTTAAAGGCCCAGCCTTCCTTCTGAGGAGTGGTTGGTAGGTTTGAACCACCAGCCTTCTGGTTAGCAGTCAAATGCCTTAGGCACTACACCACCAGAGCTCCCCATTTAAAAGTGGCATTTGTTGTTGTTGTTGTTGTTATGTGCCGTCGAGTCAAACCCGACTCATAGCGACCCCTCCTTGGGTTTCCGAGGCAGTATCACTACGGAAGTAGGATTGCCCAACCTTCCTTCCGAGGAGTGGCTGGTGGGTTTGAACCGTCAGCCGTCTGGTTAGCAGGCAAGTGTCTTAGCCACGATGCTACCAGAGCTCCTAAAAGTGACATTAGATAATATAAATGAAACAAACAAACAAAAATGACTGTGTTAACCTAAGAACACCATAAATAGATTTCTTCTCTTCCTCTTCCTTCTTTTCTTCCTTGTCCTCCTCTTTCTTCCGCCTTCTATTAGTATTACTATTGGTTTTGGTTATTATACTATTAAAGGAGCTCTGGTGGCACAGTGCCTAAGGCATTTAACTGCTAACCAGAAAGTTGGTGGCTCAAACCCACCAGCTGCTCTGTGGAAGGATGATGAGGCAATCTACTTCCATAAAGATTTACCACCTTTGAAACCCAATGGGGGTCACTAAGAGTTGGACTCAACTTGATGGCAGTGAATTTTTTTTTCTTTTGTTTATTATACTGTGAGAACTACTGGTAGTTCAGGCATTTGGCTGTTAACTAAAAGGTGGGTAGTTTGAACCCACTAGCTGCTCCATGGAAGAAAGATTGGGCAATCTGCTTCCATAAAGTTTATAGCCACAGAAACCCAATGAGGGTTGCTAGTAGCATAGTGCCTAAGGCACTTGACTGCTAACCAGAAGGTGGAGGTTCAAACCCACCAGCCACTCCTCGGAAGGAAGGTTGGGCAATCTACTTCCTTAGTGATATTGCCTCGGAAACCCAAGGAGGGGTCGCTATGAGTCAGGGCTGACTCCACGGCACATAACAACAACATAAGTTGGAATCCTCTCAATGGGAGTGGGTTTGGGTTTGTTTGTTTGTTTTGTTTTGTTTTTTGGTATTATACTATTATTACCATAAAGTACCATTAAGACATTTTAATCACTTTCAGTGGAAATTTTCCTAAGGTTTATGTGATTTATATCTATCTCTATATATCCACATCTGTATATACACACATACATCATATGTGTGTGTATGTATATATAAGTATAGGTATAGATATATTAGCATTTTTAAACAAAAGATACTGAAAACAATATATTTTTTTTATTGCTGTTTCAGGATTTTCGTTAGTAATACCCATTATTGGGCTCTGCTGATTTATAGTGTTGATTTGTGCTGGGTGATTTGTCATTAGCCAGAATGTGCCTCACTGTCATGTTTTTTATATTTCTTTTTGCCTCCTGAATCACTATCAGACTGTCAGCTGTCACTTTTTTGTTGTCAGTTTTTCTACCTCCTGTTCTCTGTTATGTTTATAATCTGTACAGTGGCTATCTATTGTTAAGCAAATATCAAGATACAAGATCTACCAAAGAATATTTGTTTCTCAAGTGTGTGTTGTAATGTCTGTATGTGTCTGCATTGTGTATGTGTCTGTGCATGTGCACGTGCATGCAATACAATTTGGTTATGTCTCTGGATGCCTGAATATTAAATGTCTGAGACATACTGCTTGAAACAGAACTGTCCTTGGGAAACCCATGCATATGGTTGTCATGACAGCTAAGTTGAAGGTATAGCTAGAGACTTGCTGAAGTGCCATGTAGAAAGGGCAAATAAAATGGCACCAAATGCATGCATATTAACATGTGGCAGCACAAGGTTTGCCCTACGAATAGCATTGCACTTATTCTCTCCTTCCGACCATCACAGAAGATGCACTTGCCTGCACATGTTCTCTTCACACATTCTTGGTAATGCACAGCCAAGGCCTCTTTAAAGAGTCTTAACATTGTGTTTATATGACAGGGCACCTGGGAGGAAATTGAAAAATTCCTCCAAATCCCTAACACTGCTGACACACTGAACTTAAATCGGGAGATCTAGGATCTATTCACTGTGTGACTTTGGGCAAGTCACAGCCGCATGCTGAGAGATGGATGCATCCTCATTTGTCAGATAAGGACCCCACTGACTTTTGAAATTCCTTTGATCTCTGTGTCTGTGCTGTAAGTTTTCAAAAGAAACAGACCTAAACCTTTGAACCCAGGATTTGGTCGACACTAATTTTTATACTTGGGATATCCATAGGAAATATGTGACCATCAAAATGTGTATTAGCTCTCAGGAAAAAAAAATTGGATTCTGAATATAATCATTCTCTATTGTTTAATATAGTCTATCTAGGTAGGTATATTGTTATTATTACATAACTCAAATTGGTTCCAATTCATGGAGACCTTATGTTTAACAAAATGCAATATTGTCCAGTCCTGTGCCAACTTTGTGATAATTGATATGTGTGAATCCATTGCTGTGGTTATCGTGCAGTGCTTTCCAACTGAGGGGGCTCATCTTCTAGCATTGCATTGGAAGTATCCCATTATGATCCACAGGGTTTTCATTGGCTAATTTTCAAAAGTAGTCTGTCTTATCTGTCTAACATGAGTAACCCAGCTGATAATTTAAATACCATGGCATAGCTTCCAGGATCACAGCAACATGCAAGCCACCACAGTATAAGAAAGTGAGAGATGGGTGGTAGTATCTAGGTTTCAGTAAGGGTAATAATGAAAATATTTTACAAGTGGAATGGCCAAGAAACTAACCAAACAGAACAGATAAATAACCCTTGTGGTCATTCTGGTATGTCCAATAGAATATCAGTTCTAGAATGTCACTTTCTTAAGAGCAACATGTTTTGCCTACTTTGCTAAGTGCCTCTCCTGTAAGAACTGAGAAAAATGTCTGTTGTATAAATGAGCGATTGTGTGAGTGCATGAACTCATACATATTATAAATAGCTGATGGCTGGCATTGTTTATGCCTCTAAGAAAGAGGAATGTGTAGAGAGAAGGGCAGAAGATTAAAGAATATCATATTTTTCTGAGCAAGATGAGAAAGAGGGTCCAGTTAAGAAAACAGAGAAGGAGTGATTAGATTGTTTATTTGAAGGAAAACAGAAAGGACAATGTCATGGTTAACCCCGGGGAGAAAAATATTTCACAAAGTATTTGGCAATCAACAATGTCAAATTCTGCAGAGGAAACTACATCCTGTTGCTTTTGGCCTCCTGGTCAGTTTCTTGTTTTCTTTCTTCCACATAGAGAATGAAGACAAAAAAGGGAGGTCATGGAAAATATCACTGCTCCATGGTCACTTCTTTAGCAATTGGTGCAGAGGTCCAAAGGGGAAAGGAGGCATACTCGCAACAGGAGAGAGTATCTGGGGACTTCATCTATGCATGATATCTCTTTCATTACTATCATTCCACACATGCTGAGAAGGAGAGTTTTGTCACTGCCATCTACCTTATGTTATATTTCTCTAGGATTTCTATTCTGCCTGCCTGGTTCTAGCTAGCTGCCAGATGCTTTGCCAGATGTTCTAAATGTGGACTTGGTGATTTAGTTCCTATAGAAAGCAGCCTGTAATGCCCACCTTTTTTTCTTTTTTTTTTTTTTCTCTTAAGGTCTTAGGGCAAATGGTCCCTGGGATGGAGCATGTGATATTTCTAAGAACAGCATCTAGAGATATTGAACTTATGGACTCTGCCTCATTGTTTTAGATTTTCTGCTTTATAATAAGATGTGAAATCATGCCAAATCCACAGATGAGCAATCCAACCATGGATAAATTAATTTCTCCTCATCTAGGATATGAGACAAGTTGATGATAATCATCTGTCCTTGTGCCATCCCTCAGCCCTTACCCATTGGTCTGCATCTACAGTGGGATAGATACCTTATCCATGCCATAGCTTCATCTATACTCATATTTCTGAAATGCACCACTTTGAGGCTGGTCAGAGTATCCAGTTAGAACCTCTTACTGAAAAATCCCCATCACTGGCTCAATTCATGAATGAATCATGGGACCTCTGTCCTATGACTAGGTCCCCATTCTCTCTGCAGCCATCTTGCCACCATGTGTCACAAGGGCCAGAGGCCTGAAATTGTGAATGAATCAGTACAATCTGTTACCATTACTGAAAACTCTATGAAGAAAATAACAACACACACACACACACACACACACACACCTCCTCTCTCTACTTTTCTTCTCTTCCTCTCTCTCCTTACCTATGTATTGAGTCAAGGCCTTTATATGCATGAAAAACCACCTCATTTTTCATGAGATCAGAAAAACTGGATGAAACCTAAGTACCATTACTGAATATTTTGATCAAAATTTAGTAGAAGAATCCTGATAAAAGGGGGGGAAATACAGAACATAATTTCAAATTCCAATGAAATCAGACATTCTGGATCCATGAATGAATTCCAAAACCATTGACCTGAGATAATGTTTAAACCTTAAAGCAGAAACATCATCTGAAGTCTTCTTTAAACAATGTTGTTGTTGTTGTTAAGTGCCGTCGAGTCGTTTCCGACTCATAGCGACCCCATGCACAGCAGAACGAAACACTGCCTGATCCCGCGCCAGCCCCACAATCCCTGCTATACTCGAGCCCATCATCGCAGCCACTGTATCAATCCATCTCCCTGAAGGCCTCCCCCTCTTTCGTCGACCCTCCACCCTACCAAGCATGACATCCTTCTCAATAGTTTAGCTTATTTAGTGAAGAATGTCTGCCTCAAGCATTGTGCTGTTAAAGAAGTATTTAGATGAGATCAAACTGACAACTGTAACCTGAAAGGTTAGATAGGAAGTGTATGGGACAGTAAGTTTATGTTAATTGGGGAGGAATAATTTGGAAAAGGAAAGTGAGAATTACTGCCCAGCTTGAAGAGTATTATCAGTCACTGAACTGTACATGTAGAAATTGTTGAATAGGTGTATTTTGTTGTTTATATTTTCAATAATAAAAAAGTAAATTATTTAAAAAGACCTCGTAACTTCCACATGAAGCAACAGCTATTATTATCTCCAGTTCAGGGATGAGGATTATAGGGAGAAAGTTGAGGGATCCAGAGTCACATAGCTAATAATTAGCAAGACTAGAACTGTCCATCCAAAGCCCAGTACTCTTAGCTACTACCTCAGTTTGTTCTTATCAGAAGGTCATCACATTGTTGAAGTTTAGCATGAAATTTCCCTTTAATCCCAGTATAGGCTAGCACCTGGTGGTGTAGTGCCTAAGGCATTTGCCTGCTAAGGAGAAGGCTGATGGTTCAAAGCCACCAGCCACTCCTTGAAGGAAGACTGGGCAATCTACTTCTATAGTGCCTCGGAAACCCAAGGAGGGATCACTATGAGTCGGATCCGACTCAATGGCAGTGAGTTTTTCTCTTTTTTTTTTTGGTTTTCATCCTCCTGAGAATGGAGACAATAATATGCTTCTTCCAGGTCCTGACTCCCAGACTTAAATACCTCAAATACCCCTAGGATGAATGCCTAGTAATGAAGAAGGGACACTGTTTTCACAAAGTGAATTAATATTACTCTCTCCACTGCATAAATTAAATATACATGTGGTTGTTGTTAGGCATCGTCGAGTCGTTTCCGACCCATAGCGACCCCATGCACAGCAGAACGAAACACTGCCTGATCCCGCACCAGCTTCACGATCCCTGCTATACCTGAGCCCATCATCGCAGCCACCATGTCAATCCATATCATTGAAGGCCTCCCCCTCTTTTGTTGACCCTCCATCCTACCAAGCCTGACATCCTTCTCCAGGGAATGGTCCCTTCTTACAACTTGACCAAAATAGGTGAGACGAAGTCTGACCATTCTCGCTTCCAAGGAGCATTTCGGGTGCACTTCCTCCGGGACAGATCTGTTAGCTCTTTTAGCAGTCCATGGTACTTTCAGCATTCTT
>NW_006921737.1:3184716-3186713 GCF_000298275.1 Orycteropus afer afer | reverse complement strand
TTTTGGTCATTGGTGCTCAATGCATCAAATCTATTCTTTAGATGATCTCTAAATTCAAGGGATATATTCAAGATCATATTTTGGCTCTCTTGAACTTGTTTTAATTATCTTCAAACAATATAATTGTCTTTCACTTCAAGTTGAACTTGCATATGAGCATTTGATGGTCTGAGTGCATACATAAGTGCATATTTACCTTTGTATGTCAGCTTCATCTCATCTTCCAACTCTATGCTATATTTATATTTCTTTACTTAACCCCTCCCCTTTATTGAGAGATGGAGGAAAAAGGAGAACTATGCCTCATAAGTAGAAATCACTGTGAAATTGTAAGGAACATTTATTCATGGAACTTTGGACAGCAGAGTGTGCTTCCATCTTGATCCTTGAAATCCTGCCAAATATTGTGAGGTACTCCTCAGAATCTTAGGAGCCAAGTTTGCTTTTCTTCTCTAATCATTTTCTAAATACCTTTAAGAGTCTGGTATTTGGTTAATGTTGAAGATATATGAAAGGGCATTTATATTGTTGTCCAATCATGGATACAACATATGCTAACTACTTTATTCCAGAAATTTTCCCAGAAGGAGAAACTTGGCTTAAGGAAGTCACCACATGTTACACAGGCTTTTCCACTGAATAATTTCTGCCAGTGTCACATTCTACACTCATCCCACAGACCTCTACTCATGGAATAAAGCCTTCTCTGATACCTGAGTTGCATCCGGGATTTTTACCAGTAGCAATTTCATATGATAAAATACGTGTCATTTGAATCAATTGACAATTGATCTTTTTTAGTTTTCTAGAGCAAATGAATATATTTATTTATTGAAAGTATTTATTGAGTCTTTATATGTGTCAAGCACTGGAGAATCAATGGTAAGCAAACCACACACTCTCCTTACCTTCATGGAGCTTTCAGTCTAGTAGGAGAAACAACCCAAATGATCACTCAGAAAACATGAAACTAGATTTGTGATAAGCATTTAAAAAGAGAATTCCACTTTGGGAAAAAGAGGGTAGATGTACTTTTCATTATCCTACCTTCTAAATACAAATCAAAGCCCTCTGCTTATATAGTACAAACATAAGAAAACTCTAAAAAGTGAAGGGAAGAGAGCAGATCAGGTAGGAGCCTCTGGGTCCAAGAAACAACATGGAGGTGAGTGCCCTTGGGCTTCTATTTGGCTCCTATTACCCACTCTCGGAGCAGAGACACTTGCTAACAACTAACTCCAACAAACAGCAATAATCAGCAACAGCAATAAACCTGGGAAAGAAGGAGAAACTGTTTCCCAGAATTGCCACATTATATTATTTAAAATGTCTTCTGGCTATTGTTGTTAGGCGCCATTGAGTTGGCTACAACTCATAGTGACCCTATGTACAGCAGAACAAAACACTGCCCGGTCATGTGCCATCCTCACAATCCTTGCTGTACCTGAGCCCATCATTGCAGCCACTGTATCAATATACCTTGTTGAGGGTCTTCTCTTTTTCACTGACCCTCCACTTTATCAAGCATAATATCCTTCTCCAGAGAATGGTCCCTTCTGACAACATGACCAAACCAAGTGAGACAAAATCTGGCCACTTTTGCTTCCAAGGGGCATCCTGGCTGCACTTCATCCAAGACAGATTTGTTCCTTCTTCTGGCAGTTCATGGTATTTTCAGTATTCTTCACCAACACCACAACTCAAAGCCATCAACTCTTCTTGGATCTTCCTTGTTCATTGTCCAGCTTTCACATACATATGAGGTGGTTCAAGATACAGTGACTTGGGTTAGCTGCACCTTAGTCTTCAAAGTGATATCTTTGTTCTTCAATACTTTAAAGAGATCTTTTGCAGCAGGTCTTCCCAGTGCCATAAGATGTTTGATTTTTTTTTTTTTTTTTTTTGATTGTGGATCCAAGCAAAATTAAAACTCTGACAACTTCAATCTTTTCTCCATTTATCATGCTGCTAGTTTTAAAAATGTCATTTTAAATGCC
>NW_006921737.1:3163381-3184428 GCF_000298275.1 Orycteropus afer afer | reverse complement strand
TTTTTTTTTTTTTTTTTTTTTCCTTTAAAACAAATATTTTGAGACATGCAAAGAAACAAGGAATTATGATCTATACACAGGAAATAAACTGACCAATAGAAATTGTCCCTGAGGAACCTAAACACTGAAGTTATTAGACAAAGACAGTAAACCAGCTGTTTAAAGTATGTTCAAAGAACAAAAAGAAAGCATGTATAAAGAATTAAAGGAAAGTAAGAGAATGATGTTTTGTAAAGTGCTCAGTGCCCTAAAGTTGATTTTGACTCATAGCGACCCCTCCTTGGGTTTCTGAATCAGTGTCACTATGGAAGTAGATTGCTGCATCTTCCTTCTGAGGAAGTGGCTGGTGGGTTTGAACCACCAGCCTTATTGTTAGCAGTTAGTGCCTTAGGCAATATGCCACCAGAGTAGAGGATATCAAAAGGAAATATAAATAAAAAAAAAAAAAAATTCTCGAGTTGAAAAGTACAAAACTGAAATGAAAAATTAGTAGTGTGGCTTAATAATAAGTTTGAGCAGGTAGGGAAAAAAAATAAGCAAACTTTATGATAAGTCAATTAAGTTTATTCAGTATCAGGGATGAAAGAAACAAACAAACAACAAAAAAAAAAGAATAAAGAAAAATGAACAGAGTCTCACCAACTATGAGCCATAAACAAGTGTACCAACATGTGCATAAAGGGAGTCCCAAGAGGATAGGAGAGTAAAAGGGGAAAAAATAATATTTGAAGAAATAATGACTGAGAACTTCCCCATATTGGTTAAAGACATTAATCGCTCATCCTGGCTTTGCTCCTTCATGTGTCTTTACTGATTTTTTATTGTGAACTTATGTTCATATATCTGTGGGAATTCTTTGAGGTCTGGGTTTGTGCTCCTCCAGGAATAATATAAATAAATATATTTTAAGCTTGGAATTTGTTTTTCCAGACAACAGATCTAGAATAACAATTTGTAAATATTAATTCTTAAAGTAATATATTTTTTTATTTTACATGAAATCAAAGATAAACCTTCTATATATCCCACTGTCTCCCTCAGCAGAAAAGGTGTTGTTTTTTTTGTTTGTTTTGTTTTGTTTTGTTTTGTTTTTAATTCCCACTTTACCCAATGGAGATATCATCCTTCAGAAATTTCAGCTTTATTTTGGTGTCTCTGATTCTACTTTTACCTTGTGGGACCAGGTTTTTATTTATGTTTTCTGTGTACATGATTCCTTGAAACTGAAGGCATAAGGTCTTGTGGAAAGTGTCAGGTCCTACATATTTCTGCTTTTTTCCATGTTTTACCTCCAAAGACTTCCTTTAATTTTTTTTTTTCCAGTAAGTTATGCAGTATTTTCATTTCATCTATGCAGCCCATATCATTGTCTTATATTGGGGAAATTTTCTATGAGTTCTAGTCACTACTATTCTCAGCTTCCTATTTTTAAATGGTACCTTTTCTCTGAATTAGAAAGTTTAAATTAAGTAAAATTAAGAGTAGAGGTGGAAGGACAAGTTAGGAGTTATTGAAGTAGTCCAGACAATAAACTATAGTTTCAACTGCTATGGAGTTGTTAGAGACAGAGAATAATGGATCGGTTTGAGAGATACATAAGAAAAAAAATCAATACTAGTGAATTGAATGTGAGAGTGTAGAGAAGTGTTTAGGATAATATCAATGCTCAGGATAATGTCAAACTTGTATAACTGGAAATATGGTGGTGGTGATCATTGAAAGTGGGGACAGGTTAAGAGATTAAATATTACTGTCTCACTTTTTAACCTACTGTGGTATGTTTGAAGTGGCATATGTGGGCCTGGGGTTAAGAGATCTAAGCTAGAGATACAAACTCATATGTCATTCTCATTTAGGTGTAACTGAAACTGGTCATGGGTGATGTTGTCCAGGAAGAAGACACATAGTGGAAAAGAAGCAGGCTCAGGATAAAGCCTTGAGTACTTCCATCTCTAATGATCTGGCAAAAGAACATGAGCTCTCAGAGAAAAAGAGCAGCCAACAAAGTGGAGGGAAGCCCAGGAGAGTATTGTTGTTGTTATGAGCCATCGAGTCAGACCCGACTCATAACGACCTCTCCTTGAGTTTCCAAGCCAATATCACTATGGAATAGATTGCCCAACCTTCCTTCTGAGAAGTGGCTGGGGGGTTTGAGCTTCCAGCCTTACGGTTAACAGTCTAGTGCCTTAGGCACTACATCACCAGAGGAGAGTATAGTGGTTCCTTTTACTTTGTTTCTTCTTATGTCAGCAATATTGACCTCACCATTCCCTACTTGGTTTGCTCTTCCTTTGCTACTCCTTATGTTTTATTCCATATTCATTCCTCTATCCCTTTCTCTCTTTCACTGTTGTTCTTAATGAACTCCTACACATATCTTAATGTCCTCCACAAATATCACTACTTCTGCATTTCTCTAATCTTTGTCCTAACACTGGGTTCTGTGTAATTTTCTTCTTCCCAATTGCATGTATTATGTTGTATTTCAATGCTCTTCTGTCATCTGGCTATATTGTACTCCCCCTAACTGCAGGATTACTGTCTTGTATACAACACTTTCTTCAGTGTCTAGCACACACTTACACTATAGTTTAATCATTTGTTGAATAAAATGACTTAAAGTAGGTTTCCATCAGGGTGCAGGAAGCATTTGGGAAGAGAAAAGGCAGCCCACCAGCTGATATTAAAATAAGTAAGATGTTCAAATACATATAATCAAGACAATTTAGAGGAGCTCATTGGGGTTTACCAGATATCAGCCAATACATACATATACATATACATATATGTATATACATTTATACTTCTCTGTCTTCCCTTCCACTCTTAATCTTCAGTGACATCTTCTTTTCCTATATCCATAAAAGTCTTCCCTATATGTTCTATTGAATCATATTTTGCCTAAAAGAAATATTAAGAGATATATATTATAGACAGTATGGGGCATACACTATATGATTTTTCTTTTATCTCCTGAATTTCTAAAGTATTCCCTGCAGATAACAACACTGAACTAGTTGCATGAATTAAACTAAGAAGCTAAGCAAATGCATAGCATGAGAATTAATGTACCAATATCAGGGTGTGTGTCCCTTGTGAAGTGGCCAGAGAAATGAAGGAGGTAGGAGAGACTGAGAGAGAGTCACAGAGAGAGACTGGGGGAAGAGTCAATTACAGGGGATTTTTTAGGAGATTACAGAGGTGGTGTGTAAATGGAGGGGGAAGAAAGTAAAGGGAGTATAACAGTGGGAAGAGGTTAGACCTCAGGGAGATCTTTTTCTGGTGTGGTTGCTTACAGTTCCCTCAATGATACTCAGTAAGGTGAGGATACCCCATACTCAAGTTACCTATAAGGAGGGAAGTGGGTGTAATTTCAAGACTGTTTGGGTTTTCTTCCCATTGTTAATGCATATTATGACTGAAATGGGATGGCAAGCAGCTTTTCCTGCTGCTGACATCAGGGCGTAAAAAATTGAGGCAATATCAGCAATGTGAAGCAATTCTTTGGACAAACAGGAGAATGTCAGATTGAGGTCTCTTGGGCCTTGGGTAAGAAAACTTTATCTTTGTATGAAATTGTTACAGATGGCTGTCTATCAGCAACCGACAGGCAAAACATCCAGAGGCTAGGACTCCTAAAATTAGAATTCAACTCTTCCCGTAATTTGTTCACTAATTTCCTCTTAATCCATTTCCCATTATTTTCCTATGCAATGATTGCTTTCCTGACAATAAACATATTGTGCACCTTCTTATTTCCATCACACTTTTATGCCTTTTTTCCCCACTTAGACTGCTTCCCTTCACCTCTCTACTATTCTACCCCAATACCACCTCATCAATTGTTCCTTTAGTAGACATTCCAGTTTGAACTCTTCTTTGTAATATACTGCCATTGAATCTGTTCCGACTCACATTGACCTCTCCTTGGGTTTCTGAGGCAGTATGTCCACAGAAGTAGATCGCCCAGTCTTTCTTCTGAGGTTTTCTTTGTAAAGACATGTACATTTATGTATTTACAAATGTACATGTGCCTGCTAGCTCATGGTAGAGCAGAAATAACACAAACATTCAACCTAAGTAAACCAACCCTGTCACTAACTGGCTCTACGATCTTTGGAAATTTACTTAACTTCTCTAAGCCTCAATTTCTTCATCTATTATATTTACGCCATAGGGTTTTAAAATGAAAAAACAAACAAGCAAGCAAATGTAGAGCTGTCAGGTTGACTCCAACTCATAGCAACCTGGTAGGACAGAGTAGAACTGCTTCATAGGGTTTCCAAGGCTATAAATCTTTATGGAAGCAGACAACCTCATCTTTCTCCCATGGAGCTGCTGGTAGGTTCTAACCATTGATCTTTTGGTTAGCAGTCAAATGCTGTAATCACTATGCCACTGAACTTCTAGGGTTTTAGGGAAAATTAAATAATATACATTAAAAAAAGAAAAGCCTATCCCAGTCCCTACCCACAAACCATTTGTTATTGAGTTGATTACAACTCATGATGACAATATATGCTTCAGAGTATGTGATAGTTGGAGCTGTGTGTCAACTTGGCTGGACCACAATTCTGTGTGGTTTAAGCTGTTGTGATGTGGTTATTCCCATGATGGGATCAGATGATTATGTTTTGAGCAGCCAATCTGTTGAAAGGGAGTTTTCCTAGGGATGTGGCCTATTTCCAGTATATCTATGGACATCCTGGGAAAAGAGACATTCTTCTGTGGATTAGGATTCTGTTGTGCTGCCTACAACTGTCCATGAGTGAACAATCCACCATTTGGCCTGGAGATCTTGGATTCATCATTTGTTGGAGTCAACAGATGATGTACTACCTGCCAGCCTTGAATTCCTTAGCCCCTACGGCTGCAAGAGTCGGAAAAAGCCTCCAGCTTGACATGGAAAAGCCTGCAGCTTGACATTTGATCCAGGAACTTTGGACTTGCCAGCTTCTATAAGTGTGTGAGCCATTTTCCTAAGATAAATTTCTAAATATATACATATATATAAGATTTACTGGGTTTGTTTCTCTAGAGAACCCAGTCTAACACAGAGTAGAACTGCTTCATAGGGTTTTCAATGGCTGTCATCATTCTGAAGTAGATTACCAGGCTATTTTTCCAAGGACCTTCTAGGTGGACCCCCACTTTTAGTTTAGTAGCTAAGTGCTTAATCATTTGTGCCACTCAAGGATTTCTATTCCTGCCCACAATACTAATTTCATGCCCCCCTGATACCTTATATAGAACTTATTATGCACTACACTGAACTTGTTTCTTGCATTCATGATTGTACAGGCTCCAGAATTAATGCTGTGATATTAGTATCTTTTTTTGTTATCTCTCCACAGGAGACACACACCAAACCAATGATGGGTGAAAGAATGCATAAACACATGAGTAGATGGAAATTCCATTGTTCTTTCCAATTTGTCTGAACTACTTCCTTCCTGGGTAGCAGAAATTTTGCTATTTTAAACAAAAACAAAAGCAAACTCAAAACAAAGGTCAATGACCCAACTGAGTTATTTTTGCTAAGTAAGTCCCAATAACCAAAATGGCTTTGTAATACTCCTGAGGGAAAAACTGTGCTTTGTAAAGGTCATCAGGAAGTTCAGGCACTGTGTCTCAACTAACTTAAAACAGGTAAGAACTTTGCTTTAAACTCAGACTCTTTCAAAAGTTGACCTTTAGATTATCATTTATTAAAAATTATTTTTGTTTCTTGAGCTCTGATTTTCACCCAAGTCTTCAACACTTTTAGAAGTCACTTTTCCTCTCTGCACCATAATCCCCTCTTTCATAAAGGAAGGAAGGTGGTTTTGGAGGAGAGAAGTGATAGTGTGGTAGGGAAAATTGGGAGGATGAAATTGGGCCAGATTATCTATAAAGACTCCTCCCAAATCTGGACTCTGAGTCCATACAAAAGTACAGACAAGCACTTTACAGCGTAGGCAGCAATATGTCTCATATCTGGCCTGTCATTTCTCTCCAAGAATAAACCACCAAACAAATGAAAACCCTGTGCTAATGCCATTCTGTGCATAAGACTTAACTCCCCAAATACCGATTATGGAGCCTCAGATGATCTTCCCTTACTAATTTGAAACAGGCAGACCAGGAAGATGTTTAATGAAGTAAAGCAAGTAGTTGCTGCTCTCAGGATCTGACAAGGTGCTAATTGTTGTAAAGATTTTATCAGATCTTAGAGGCAGCGTTTAACCTCTAGCTCCTGGTAGTGCTTGCCTTGAAGAGCTTTGTTCCCCCAGAATTTCCCCATGCCTCAAGGTCTTCAGGGGAAAGATCCATTTTGGAGGAATACACACTGGAGAAAGAGCCCAGAAGCCAGGATCAGAGAGAGATGTGAATAGGCTTCGGGTCTCACATTGTGTCAGATTTTCTCCAAACCAAAAAATCCAAACCCATTGTGCTCCATAGAGTTTTCAATGGCTGTCATTTTATTGAAGTAGGTTGCCAGACCTTTCTTCCGAGGTGCCTCTGGGTGGATTCAAACTGCAAACCTTTCAGTTACTAGTTGAGCACAAACAATTTGTGCCACCCAGACAGCTCAATCACCCCAATTTTTTTTTTTTTTAATCTGGCAGAGATATCTAGGACTGTCTCACCCCAAATTAAGAGAATCATAACTTGGGGGTAGGGCCCAAGCATCTATTTTTCAAGCCCTCCCTTGCCATTCTAATGCAGCCTCTTTGAGAACTGTAATTTCCTATGAAGCATAAAACTGAGAGACAGGCAAAAATACCTGCCAGAGACACCTGTGGATCCAGTCTGCCTGGGTTCAAATCCTGACTTTTCATCAACAAACTTTAGGTAAATCATTCAATCTTCCTGGCCCTCAGTTTGCTCATTTACAAAATAGTAACAATCACTATATCATGAGACTGTTATGATAACAAAATAAGTTGGTATCTGTAAAGCACTTAGGATAGTGTTTGGCATATGGTAGGCAAAATAAGAGACTTTAAATAAATAAACATCACGTTTGGCCTTTTATCTCATCCAATTGTTCTCAAAATGTAATTCAAGACCAAAAGGAAATTGTTAGAAATGCAAAGTCTTGAGGCCTCACCCCAGGCTTATCAAATAAAAATCTCTGAAGTTGGCCCTGCAGTCAGGGCTTTAGGAGACCATACAGCGAATGCTCATGTTTAAGAACCTCTGCTGTAATCCAGAATCTCTCACTCAATTTTTTTTTTTTTTCTTGACTTCTTACCTACTCAACTTATTCTTGCCAGACTTCCCCTTTGTTCTTATCTGAGAAGCAATTGAGTTACTCTAGAACTCCTGGTACTCCTTAAAATGCATTTATTAGTCAGAATTCTTTTGGTTAAAAGTGACACCCACCTCAAACAAATTTAAGCCTAAAAGCGGGTTGATTGCACCATATAATAGAAGGGTTCAATGGTGATGACAAGAGCTGATGTTCATTGACCACTTACTCTGAAAATACCGTGGACTGCCAGAAGAATGAATGAATGAAGCCCAGCAGTGTTGTAAGCACCTTACACAGGTTAACTCATGTTCTTTGGAACAACTCTATAAAGTACATGCTACTACTATTCTTATTAAAGAGTCAGGGGAACTGAGAAACACAGGATTACAGGAACTCACTTCAGGCTACAGGAAGAAGGGTGGCAGATCTGGGATTCAAACCACAAGTTGGGCTCTCAGCCACCTCAAGGCAAGGCTGGGGCCACGTGCTTGCTCTAGAATAGCAGGGCTCTGTTCTTCTCTATTGATAGGCCCTGTGTTACATTGGGTTGGCCTCACTCTCAGTTAAACAGACCTTTGTGGGATGTTCCAAATAATGCCATTTAATATCACCAGTTGCAGAAGAAAAAGGACTCCTCTCCCTGAATTGTTCTAACAAAAGTCATGGGATTGGCTCTGGTTGGACTGACCTATATACTTCATGCCTATCCCTGGACCAATCATCAGTCTGGACCAGTTGGCCAGGCTACATCATTCAGCTATTCTCGTATTGAGGATTAGAGTTTGGGCCTGAGAGTTTGGAGGTGGCTTCCTCCAGAGTAGGGTAACCCTCTACTGGAGTAAGATTGCTTCCTTGGCAAAAACCAGCCTTATTGTATGTTAGGCCCTAATTTCAGGGCATTATACATACCAAACCACTTAATCATCACACTAAACTTATGATGTTGGGTTTGTCATTTCTCTTTTCAAATAAGGAAGTGAGACATCAAAAGGCTGAGCAACTTGTCCAGGGCTGTGTGTTATTGTTGCTAGTTGCTGTCAAGTTGGTTCAAACTCACAGTGACCCTATGTATGATGAAACACTGCCAAGTCCTGCACCATCTTCACAACTCGTGCCATGCTTAAGCTCATTACTGCAGACATTGTGTCAATCCATCTCATTGAGGGTTTTCCCCTTTTTTCACTGACCCTTTATTTACCAAGCATGATATCCTTCTCCAGGAACTGGTCCCTTCTGGAAACATGACCAAAGTAGGTGAAACAAAGTTGGACCATTCTCGCTTCCAAGAAGCATTTTGGCTTCTTCCAGGACAGATTTGTTTGTTCTTTTGGCACTCCATGGTATTTACAGTATTTTTCACCAACACCATAACTCAAAGGCATCAATTCTTCTGTCTTCCTTATTCATTGTACAGCTTTCATATGTGTATGAGATGACTGAAAATACCATGGCTTGGGTTAGTTCACCTTAGTCTTCAAAGTGACAACTTTGCTCCTTAACAGTTTAAAAAGGTCCCTTGCTGCAGATTTGCCAAATGCAATACGTTTGATTTCTTCGCTGCTGCTTCCATAGATGTTAATTGTGGATCCAAGTAAAATGAAGTCCCTGACAATGTCAATCATTTCTCCATTTATTGTGATATTGCTTATTAGTCCAGTTGTGAGGACTTTTTTTTTTTTATGTTGACGTGTAATCAATACTGAAGACTGTAGTCTCTGATCTTCAGTAAATGCTTCAAATCTTTTTCACTTTCACTAAGCAGGATAGTGTTACCTGCATATCACAGATTGTTAATAAGACATCCCCCAATCTTGATGTTCCATTCTTCTTCATATTGTCCAGCTTCTCAGATCATTTGCTCAGCATACAGATTAAGTATGGTGAACAGAGGCAACCTTGACCCATACTCTTTCTGATTTTAAACCATGCAGTATCCCCTTGTTCTGTTTGAACAACTGCCTCTTGATCTGTGTACAGGTTTTTCTTAAGGTCAATCAAGTTTTCTGGAATTCCCATTCTTTACAATGTTATCCATAATGTGTTATGATCCACACAGTTGAATGCCTTTACACAGGTAAACATCTTTCTGGTATTCTTTGATTTCAGCCAAGATCTATCTGACATCAAAAATGATATCCTATATTCCAGGTACTCTTCTGAATCCTCTTTGAATTTCTAGAAGTTTGCTGTCAATATACTACTTCCTCTGTTTTTGAATTATCTTCAGCAAAATTTGACCTCTGTGTGATATTAATGACATTGTTCGATAATTTCTGCACTCTGTTGGATCACTTTTCTTTGGAGTGGACACAAATATAGAACCCCTCTAGTCAGGTGGCCAGGTCTTCCAAATTTTGGGGGATAAATGAGTAAGTGCCTCCAGCACCGTATCTGTTTGTTGAAACATCTTAATGGGTATTCCTTCAGTTCTTAAAACCTTGTTTTTTACCTGTTCCTTCAGTACAGCTTGGACTTCTTCCTTCAGCGTTATTGGTTCTTGATCATATGTCACCTCTTGAAATGGTTGAATATCTACCAATTATTTTTGGTACAGTGACTCTGTGTATTCATCTTCATTTAATGCTTCCTGCATCATTAAATATTTTGCCCATAAAATCCTTCAGTATTTGCAATTTGAGACTTGAATTTATTCTTCAGTTCTATCATCAAAGGGAGCTCTGGTAGCATAGTGCCTAAGGCACTTGACTGCTAACCAGAAGGCTGGTGGTTCAAACCCACCAGCCACTGCTCGGAAGGAAGTGATACTGTCTCAGCAACCCAAGGAGAGGTCGCTATGAGTCAGATCTGACTCGACGGCACAGAACAACACAACATCATCTTGAGAAATGCCAAACGTCTTTTTCCTTTTTGGTTTTCTAATTTCAGGTCTTTGCACATTTCATTATAATACTTTACTTTATCTTCTCAAGGCACCATTTGAAATCTTCTGTTTAGCTCTTTCATTTCATCATTTCTTCCATTTGCTTTAGTTACTCTCTATTCAAGAGCAAGTTTCAGAGTCTCTTCTGACATCCATTTTGGTCTTTTCTTCCTTTCCTGTCTTTTTTATGAGTTTTTGCCTTCTTCATGCATGATGTTCTTGATGTCATCTCACAACTTTTCTGGTCTTTAGTCATTGATATTCAACACATCAAATCTAGTTTTTAGCTGGTCTCTAAATTCAGGTGGAATACAATCAAGGTCATATTTTTGCTCTTGTGGTCTTGTTTTAATTTTCTTCATCTTCAACTTGAACTTGTATATGAGCACTTGATGGTCTGCTCCACAGTCAGCCCCTGACCTTGTTCTGACTGATAATATTGAGCTTCTTTATAGCCCCTTTACACAGATGTAGTTGAGTTGATTCCTGGGTATTCCATCTGGTGAATTCCTGTGTATAGTAGGCATTTATGTTGTTGAAAAAAAAAAATTGCAATGAATAAGCTATTGGTCTTGCAAAATCCTATCATGCAGTCTTGGGCATCATTTCTATCACTAAAGCCCTGTTTTCCAATTACCTATGATTCCTCTTTTTTTTCAACTTTCACATTCCAACCACGAGTAATTATCAATGCATCTTGATTCCATGTTTGGTCAATTTCAGATTGCAGAAGTTGATAAAAATCTTCAGTTTCTTCATCTTTGGTTTTAGTGGTTAATGCGTAGATTTTTGTAACTGTAGTTTTAACCTGTCTTCCTTGTAGGCATATGGCTATTACCCTATCACTCATAGCATTGAATTTTAGCATAGATCTTGAAATGTTCTTTTTAACGATTAATGTGGTGCCATTAGTCTTCAATTTGTCATTCCCAGCATAGTAGACCATATGATTGTCAAATTCAAAATCGCCAATACCAGTCCATTTCAGCTCACTAATACCTAGGATATTGAACTTTATTCATTCCATTGCATTTTGGACAACTTCCAAATATCCTAGATTCATACTTCATACATTCCACATTCTCATTATTAATAAATGTTTGCAACTGTTTCTTCACATTTTGAGTCATGGCACAGGGTCACATGGGTAGCACATAGCAGGTAGTATATAGCAGAACTGATACTGGAATCTCGGCTGTATGGTCTGGAAGTCTCTGCCTTTAGCAAACAGATGCACTTCTCAGATCTGAGTTAAAGATACTCATTACCATGTTGGTCCCTTTCAGGTTCTTTTACACCCCTCCTTTCTCAGTGAAATGAGCTCTGTTGGAATAGTGGTTAAAGCATTCTTCTGCTAAGCAAAAGATCTGTGGTTGAGACCCACCAGCCATTCCATGGGAGAAAGATGAGGGACTCTGCTTCTGAAAAGATTTACAGCCTTGGAAACTCTATGGGGAAGTTCCTCTCTGTCTTCAAATGGTCAATGTGAGTTGGAATTGATTCAATGGCGATAGGTTTGGTTTTGGTTTAGTTTCTCAATGAGGAGACAAAGAAAGTTTCCCAACCTGCTGTTGTAAGGGGTTTCTTCAAATGAAGAATACTTTCTCTCTTTAAAAACAAACAAACAAACTCACTGTTGTTGAGTCGATTTTGACTCATAGCAACCCCTCCTTGGGTTTCCAAGGCAGAAGTAGATTACCCACTCTTCCTTCTAAGGAGTGGCTGGTGGGTTGGAACTGCCACTCTTCTGGTTAGCAGTCAAATAGTGTACATCTCGAACTAGAGTTGCCAGATTTAGTGACTGGAAATGCAAGATGCCCCATGGAATTTGATTTTCCAATAGATGGGGAATATATATAAATATATAACCATATAGGCTTATACGTATGAATTAATATACACAATATATGTGTATTATATGAGTGTAGATATACACATAGGACATATGTGACACATGGGGTTGCCATTAGTTAGAACTGACAGTAAATAAAAATTATATATATGCATATGGTATATGTATATATGTATGTGTGTGTGTGTTGTTGTTGTCAGTTGACATCTAGTCCATTTTGACTCATGGACAATCCCATGTGTCACAGAGAACTGTTTCATAAGATTTTCTTGTCTGGAACCTTCATAAAAGCAGATTGCCACACTTTTCCTTCTGTGGTAATGTTGGGTGGGTTTGAACCACCAACCTTAGGCTAGCAATTGAGCACAAATAGTTTGCACAATCTATGTGCACAAACAGTTTGCACTATCTATGTGTGTGTGTGTGTGTGTGTATCTCCAACAGTCATCTGCTAGTTTGTCATACTATGGTGGCTTGTCTGTTGCTGTGACAACAGAAGATATTTCATGGGTGTTTCAGATAGAAGCAGGGTCACCCATGATGGACATGTTTCAGCAGATCTTCCAAACTAAGATAGAGTAGGAAGGAGGACTTGGAAATATATTCCAAAAGAAAATGTCCAGTGAAAACCTTAGAAACAGAAGCAGAATATTGTCTGAAACTATACTAGAAGATGAGCCCCTCAGATTGGAAGGCACTCAAGATAGGACTAGGGAAGAGATGCTCCCTCAAAGTAGAGCTGGCCTTAATAACTTGAATGGAATAAAGCTTTAGAGACTTCAATTTGCTGATGTGGCATGACTCAAAATGAGAAGAAACAGCCAAAAACATTCATAAATAATTGGAACCTGGAATATACAAAGTATGAATTTTGGGAGATAGTAAGTCATTAAAAATTAAATGGAACACATAAAGATTGATATCCTAGACATTAATGAACTGAAGTAGACTAGCATTGATCATTTTGAATCTGATAATCATATAATCTACTATACCTGGCATAACAAATTGAAGAGAAATAGCATAGCACTCATTCTCAAAAAGAAAATTTCAAACTCTATCCTGAAGTACAATGGTGTCAGTATAATATCGACACACCTTCAAGGAAGACCAGTTAATATGACTGTTATTGAAATTTATGCACCTATCACTAAAGCCAAAGATGAAGAAATTGAAGATCTTTACCAATTTCTGTAGTCTGAATTTGATGAAACAAGCAATCAAGCTGCATCAACAATTATTGGTGATTGGAACGTGAAGTTGGAAACAAAGAAGGAGGATCAGTATCTGTAAAATAGGGGTTTTGTGATAGAAATGACATCAGAGATCACATGATAGAATTTTGCAAGACCAAGGACTTATTCATTATAAATACCTTTTTTCAACAACGTAAATGAGTGACTATGCATGTGGTCATCACCAGAGGGAATTTACATTAATCAAATTGACTACATCTCACAATCATTGCTATGTTTGAGTTCATTATTGCAGCCACAGTGTCAATTCATCTCATTGTGGGGCTTTTTCTTTTTCCATGATGCTCTATTTTAGTAAGCATGATGTCCTCCTCCAGGGACTGATTCCTGCTGATAACATACATGAGAGGAAGTCTCCCCATCCTTCCTTCTAAGGAGCATTCTGCCTGTACTTCTTCCAAGATAGATTTATTTATTCATCTTTCTGGCAATCCATGCTATATTCCATATTCTTCACCAATGACAGAATTCAATAGAGTCACTTCTTCAGTCTTCCTTATTCATTGTCCAGCTTCTACATGTACATAAGATGATTGAAAATATCATGGCTTGAGTCAAGCACACCTTAGTCCTCAAAGTGACATCTTTGCTTTTTAACACTTTAAGGAGGTTTTGTTTTGTTTTTTTGTGATTTGGGTGAAAGTTTACAGAACAAATTCATTTTCCACACAGAAGTTCACACACACTTTGTCTCATGACATTGACCACAATTTACCACAATGCAACAGCTTCCCTCCCACTTCCTCCCCACCCATACTTTCCTCTTCTCTGTGTCCTTCCTTCCATGCACTCCTGCCCCCTGAGCTGTCTCTCTGTGCATACACAGCCCCTCTATTCTCCCATAATTGTTCTCTCCAAGGAGTGTATCTACCTAATGTAAATGTTCAGCTCATATGCTTGTCTTCTGTTTGGCTGGAAGCTACAGGAGTGGGTTCAGTTGCAGACCTGAAGGGCAGCTAGGGGCCATAGTCTTGGGGGTTCCATCAGGCTCTATCAGACCAGCAAACCTGGTCCTTTTTTTCTTTTTTTTTTTTTTAAATGATTTTGAGTTTTGTTCCACATTGTTCTCCCGGTCTATTAAGGATCTCCTACACAGATCCCCCTCTGAGTGGTCTACAGTGATAGCCAGGCACCATCTAGTTTTTCTGGTCTCATAGTCATATAGATTAAGGATCACATGGTATACCAGTCACTTGGACTAATTGTTTCCATGAATCTTTGGTTTTCTTCATTCTTCTTTGTTCTGGATGAGGAGAGACTCATCATTGCATATAGATGGCTGCTTGCAAGGTTTTGAGATCCCAGTCGCTACTTGCCAAAACAGGATATGGAACAATGTTTTGTGTAGTATGTTATGCCAATTGAGCTTAATGTCCCCTGCAACTATGGCCCCGAGCCCATAGGTCCAACTACTTGCTCCCTATGAGTAGCTGGTTTTGCCCAAGAAGTGACAACAGGCTTGTCCCTTATATTCCTAGGGACTATATATTCCCAGGGACTATATACCTGGGAATTCTTACAGAGCATATCAATATACTTGTAGACATATTGTCTGACAGCCCTGTACATGGTCTTGGACACACTCCCCCATGCATGATGTTGTTGTTGTTGTTATGTGCTGTTGAGTCAGACCCAACTCATAGCAACCCCCCCCACCTTGGGTTTCCAAGACAGTATCACTATGAAAGTAGATTGCCCAAACTTCCTTTTGAGGAGTGGCTGTTGGGTTTGAATAGCCAACCTTCTGGTTAGCAGTCAAGTGCCTTAGGCACTACACTAGACATACCTAATAGTTCAACCTGTCCACCCATCTATTCACCCATATATCCATGTATGCCTTTACTGACAATGCTGTACTGTATGTGCAAAACTGCTCATTTTTGTTGTCTGTATCTCCCATGCACCTCTCTATGTCTTCCTCTTCCTCAATGGCACCATGTTGATCATGCACATTTGGTACATTGCCTGTCTCTTCAGCCAAATCAATACTTGTCTCTACCTATCTAACAGTGTTCCCTCCCCACCCCTCCCACCTCTGATAACCAACAAAGAAAATTCCCTTCCATATAAAAACTTTTCCTTCACTTTTTACAATAACAGACTAATACAATATTTGTCCTTCTGTTATTGACTTATTTCACTCAGCATAATTTCCTCCAAGTTCATTCACATTGTGCAGTGTTTTGCAGGTTCTACGTTATTCTTTAGGGTTGCATAGTATTCTATTGTATGTATGTACCATAGTTTGGTTATCCATTCTTCAGTTGATGGACACCTAGGTCATTTCCAGTTTTGGCTATTGTAAATAATGATATGATGACCATGGGTGTGCATATACCTGTTCTTGTCCTGGCTCTCACTTCTTTAGGATATATACATAGAAATAGAATGTCTTGGTCAGATGTTATTTCTAATTCCAACCTTTTAAGGAATTGCCATATTGCTTTCCACAGTGGTTGTATCATTTATAGTCCCACCAGCACTGCATGAGAGTCTCAATCTCTCTGCTTTCCCACCAGCATTTATTATTTTCTGTTTTGTTGAACTTTGCTATTAGTGCTGGGGCAAGACTGCATCTCTCTAATGGCTAATGATCATGAGCACTTCTTCATGTTTGTTGGCTGCCTGAATATCCTCTTTGGTGACGTGTCTATTCATGTCTTCTGCCCATTTCTTAATTGGATTATTTGTCTTTTTGTTGTTGAGGTGTTGGAGTTTTCTATAAATTCTAGAGATAAGTCCCTTGTCAAATATGTCATTGCCAAATATGTTTTTTTCCAATCTGTAGATTCTATTTTGACTCTTTTGGAGAAATCTTTGGAAGCACATAAAAATTTAGAAAAGTTTAGAAGGTCTCATTCATCTAGTTTCTCTTCTGCTGTTTGTGCATTTTGGATTATGCTCGGTAGTCTATTTATGGCATATAAGAGGGCCTTGAAGGAGGTCTTTTGCAGTAGATTTGCCTAATGTAATGCATTGTAAAACCATTTGATTGTGTGGATCATAACAAATTATGGGTAACGTTGAGAAGAATGGGAATTCCAGAATACTTAATTGTACTCATGAGGAACCTGTACATAGACTAGGAAGCTGTCATTCAAACAGAACAAGCGGACACTTAATGGTTTAAAGTTAAGAAGGGAGTGCATCAGGGTTGTATCGTTTTGCAAATATTTATTCAATCTGTATGCCGAGCAAGGAATCCAAGAAGCTGGACTATATGAGAAGAACATGGCATCAAGATTGGAGGAATCATCATCAACAACCTGTGTTATACTGACAATACAACTTTGCTTGCTGAAAGTGAGGATGACTTGAAGCACTTACTGATGAAGAATGAAGAATATAAGCTGCAATGTAGTATCAATATATAGTCTCAATATAAAGGAAACAAAAATCCTCACAACTGGACATATAAGCAGCATCATGATAAGTGGAGAAAAGATTAAAATTGTCATACTTCATATTTCTTGGTTCTGCAATTGACACCAATGGAAGCAGCAATCAGGCCATCAGACTATGTATATAGCACTGGGCAAATCAGCTGCAAAGGATCTCTTTCAAGTGTTGAAGATGTTTCTTTGAGGACTAAGGTGTGTCTGACACAAGCCATAGTATTTTCAATAGTCTCATATGCATGTGAGAGCTGTACAATGAATAAGAAAGACCCAAGAAAAGTTGATGCTTTTGAGTTGTGGTGCTGGCAAAGAATGCTGAAAATGCTACGGACTGCTAAAAGATCTAACAAATATGTCCTGGAGTAAGTGCAGCCAGAATTCTCCTTGGATGCCAGAATGGCCAGACTTTGTCTCACCTACTTTGGTTATGTTGTCAGAAGGGACCATTCCCTGGAGAAGGATGTCATGCTTGGTAAGGTGGAGGGTCCATGAAGGAGGGGAAGGCCTTCAAAGATATGGATTGACACAGTGGCACGGTGATGAGTTCAAGTATAGCAGGGATCATCATGCTAGTGCAGGACCAAGAGGTTTTTCCTCCTGCTGTGCATAGGGTCGTTATGAGTCAGAAACAGAAATGACTCAATGGCACCTAACAATACATTGTTTGTTTTGTTGACTGCTGCTTCCATGAGCATTGATTATGGATCCAAGTATAATTAAATCCTTGACAATTTCAGTCTTTTTTTCCATTTATCATGATGTTGCTTGTTGGTCTAATTGTGAAGATCTTTGTTTTCTTTATATTGAGGTGTGACCCATGCAAGCATGTAGTCTTTGATCTTCATCAGTAAATACTTCAAGTTCTCTTCATTGTCAGCAAGCAAAGTTGTGGTATCTGCATATTGTAGGTTGTTAATGGGTCTTCCTCCAATCATTATGCCACATTCTCCTTTTTATAGTCCAGTTTCTCAGATTGCTTGTTCAGCATATAGATTGAATAAGAATGGTGGAAAGGATACAACCCTAAATACACCTTTATTATTACTATTACTATTATTGGGAGCTCTGGTAGCATAGTGGCTAAAGCACTTGACTGCTAACCAGAAGGCTGTCAGTTCAAACCCACTAGCCACTCCTCAGAAGGAAGGTTGGGCAATCCTACTTCCGTAGTGATACTGTCTCGGAAACCCAAGGAGGGGTCGCTATGAGTCAGGGCCGACTCGACGGCACATAACAACAACAACAACAATTACTATTATTATTATTATTATTATTTTAAACCACCCTGTATCCCCTTGTTCTGTTCAAACAACTGCCAAATCTATGTGAGATTCTTCATGAACACTCTTAATTTTTCTGGAATTCCCATTGTGGTCAATGCTATCCATAATTTGCTGTGATCTACATAGTCAAATGCCTTTTGATTGGCAATAAAACACAAGTAAACATCTTTCTGGTATTCTCTTCTTTAAGCCAAGATCTATTTGACATCAGCAATGATAACTCTCATTCAGTGTCCTCTTCTGAATCAGGCTTGAATTCTGAGTCCTGTTCTTGAATCTCTGGCAGTTCCCTGTTGATGTACTGCTGCAACCATTCTTTCAAAATATTACTTGTGTGTGATATTAATTATATTATTCAATAATTTCTGCATAATGTTGAATCACTTTTCTTTAGAATGGATACAAATATGAATCTCTCCCAGTCAGTTACCAAGGTAGTGGTCTTCTAGATTTCTTAGCTTAAATGAGTGAATGCTTCCAGCATTGCATCTGTTTGTTGAAACAACCCAATTAAAACTCAGTCAACTCCTAGGGAATTACTTTTCCCCACTACGTTCATTGGAGCTTGGCCTTCTTTCTTCAATAACATCAACTCTTAATCTCAAGCTACCTCATGAAATGGTTGAATGTCTACCATTTATTTTTCATACAGTGACCCTGTGTACTCTTTCCATCTTCTTTTAATTCTTCCATTGTCATTCAATATTTTGTCCATAGAATTTTTCAATATTGTAACTTGAGGCCTGAATTTTTTCAGTTCTAAAGAACTGAAAAAGACACTGGTGCCAGACTCTGCAGGATTCCTATGGTTAAAATCCCAGCTCTGGTAGCATAGTGCCTAAGGCACTTGACTGCTAACCAGAAGACTGGAGGTTCAAACCCACCAGCCACTCCTTGGAAGGAAGATGGGACAATCTACTTCCTTAGTGATACTGTCTCAGAAACCCAAAGAGGGGTCGCTATGAATCAGGGCCGACTCGACGGCACATAACAACAACAACAACTTTATTAACTAACTGTGTAACACTAACAAGTAACTTACCTTTTCAGTACCTAATGGGGATGTGATAGTTCCTATTTCTTAGGGTTATTTTGAGGGCTGAGTCAATCAATATAAATCACTTAGAAATAAGTTTTTAATTAAGTTGAATGAATGTATTTTCTTGGTTCCTTCTCTGTACCATGTGGCACAGATGTTGAGGATGAAGAAAATATATTCCTTACCTTCAGTGAACTGAATCTGCTGATTCCAGGTGACCTAATAGCACAATGCAGTAAGTGCTTAAAGGAGGAAATTGTGGTTCAGTGGTAGAATTCTTATCTTTTATGTGGGAGCTCCAGATCTGATTCTCAGCCAATGAATCTCATGTACTGTCATTACCCATCTATCAGTGGAGGTTTGTATGTTGCTATTATGCTGAACAGGCATCAGCACAGAGTCTAGATTAAGAGAGACAGGGAAAAAAGACCTGGTGATCTCCTTTTGAAAATCAGCCAATTACAATCTTGTGGATCACAACTCTCTAATTGCTACCAATCATGGGAATTAAGCAGAGCAGGGTAGCATTTTTTCTTGTACATGGTGTTATCACATGTTGGGATCAACTCAGTGACAGCTAACAGCACCAATGAAGTTCCTTAAAAAGTGTTTGTATCTGGTTCTCTGGAAATACACAGGAAGAATCACTCAAATTTGCCGAAGTGAGTCAGGGAAGGCTTCACACTATAGTTGTAACAAGAAATGAACCTTGAAAGAATAGAAGGAACTGACAAGGTTTCTATAGACAAAACACCAACCTTATACTAGACTAAGCACCCAAAGGTACGAGATCAGGTCAGGAAGAATCTCAGGCTAGGGAAAGGGGTGTAGGTGCCCCATTTGTGATGGAATGAAGAATGGTCTTATTCAGCTAGAGGGCTACCTCTATGCCACCTTGGTAACTGGCACTTGCTCCTTCTTTAAATTCTGTATTTTAGGAAACTTGATCCCATAAGGCCAATCAAGCCACATGAATTTGGAGAACAAAGCAAGGTTGAGACAGCAAAACTGAGAGTAACAAGTTCCATTGGACAAGACCTATCTTTGGGGAGGTTTTGTAGAGATGTGCATGGAATTTAGAATCAGACAGGCTTGGGTCTTGATGCAAGAACCAGACAGGTTTGAGTCTTGAGGCAAGTTACTTCACCCTTGTGATCCTTTGAATTTTCATCTGTAAAATGGTTTTATCTTAAGGATTAATGAAGTATCAGGCACTGAGAAAGCCCTCAAGAAAGAAAAACTATTATTATCTATAATTAATTCCTCATCTTCTTCCTCATTGACATAATTTGAAAATATATTTGACAATATGTTCCATAGAGGTGTACTACTAAGAAACAAGAGCTATTAACTCACGCAACCTGGATTTAAATCCACCTCTGTGGATTACAAATGACACACCTTCTCTGTGTCTTGGTTACCCCATTGGTAAAGCAGGGGACATAATAATGTCATTCTTGTAGGATAATTGTGCATATCAATTATGATATATATATATATATATATATATATATATATCACATAATGTGGAAGTACTCAATATATCCATTGTTGTGTGTTGTCAAATTGATTCTGAATCATAACATTATGTGATAAAGTAGAACCGCCCCACAGAGTTTCCCAAGATGAAATATTTATGAGAGTAGATCTTTTCTGCCACAAAGGCTTTAGGTAGGTTCCAACAACTGTCGATCTTTCAGTAAGCAGATGAGCATTTAACTACTGCATCATTAGACTCCTTCAACATATATTGTTGTTATCAGTAGGTGCCATTGAGTCAGTTCCTACTCACAGCAACTCTATGGACAGCAGAACAAAATACTACCACACCATCCTTAGAATCATTGACATACTTGAGCCCATAGTCACAGCCACAATGTCAATCTTTCTCATTGAGGGTCTTCCTCTTTTTGCTAACCCTCTACTTTTCCTAGCATGATATATTTCCCCAGGGACTGGTCCTTTCTGACCATATGACCAAAGTGTGAGAGACAAAGTCTACCCTTTCTCAATTCTAAGGAGCTTTCCAGCTATACTCCCTCCATAATAGACTTATTCATTCTCCTATCAGTCTTATGGTACATTATATATATATATATAT
>NW_006921737.1:3159192-3162981 GCF_000298275.1 Orycteropus afer afer | reverse complement strand
ATATTGCCAACACCAGAATTCAAATACATATATTAGCTGATTAAAATAATAACACTTATAATAATTAAGATTAGCAATATAGAGACTTAAGATTGCAAAGAAGCCAATGCAGAAATGTTGAAGATAGTTGAGAATAAAGAAGCAAACTGTTGCCCAAGGAAAAAAGCTAGGAACACCTATCAATAACACAACGTGCCTTCTCAGAGAAGGTAATCCCTAGAGTTAATCCTGGACCAGCTTTCATTTCGCTTTCTACGGCAGCTGCATACCAAGATTGGAGGCTTGCTACCACATTCATCAGTTCAGAAGCCTCAGAGAGAGGCCAGGCTCCCAGCTGACTCCTGATGAGACAGGGTGGGGAGAAACGCTGCCAGTCCTCAGTGCTGCCTGTGATCTAGACCATGTGGAATTATAAACTCACAAGATGTTGTCAAATAGATTCATCAATTCAACCGCCAGGTGGAAATGTGTTGTGTTCACAACAGAAGCAGCTGCAAACACCAAAATACCAAGATTGGGATAATTTTTTTCTTTGGCTAAGAGGAGAGAGAGTTGTTTGCAGAGCTTGTACTCCTTTCTACCACTCTCCAAATTGTCAGTTCCTTATGTCCCACTGCATCCCAGCACTTCTAACAAGCACTCAGCCATCTTCAGGATTCTCCACCATGGCCAGCTTCTGTCCTTGCCTTCTCCCATCCCTCCTTCCCCAGCTCATATAGACTTAGGTAATACATTATTAGTACTCATTGCTCCAATGAACAGGAAAATAGAAAACAGTGTAAAAACATGGGATTTCCAGTCAGGAAGCCCTGAGTTTGAATCTCAAATCAGTCAGTGACCAGCTGTGGGACAGTGAAAGATAATTAGCCTTTCTATGCCTGAATTTTCTCCTTTGCAAAATGTGTATGATAATAAATCCAGTTATAGTGACTATTGTTTTGTAACGGTCCAGCTCAAATTTAGTGGAATAAAACAATGACCATCTGATTATGCTACAGATTTTGTAAGTCAGTAATTTTGGAGGAGCACAATGGGAACAACTTTCCTTTGTCCATGATGTCTGGGGCCTCAGCTGAGAAGATAGAACATTTGGAATGACTTGATGGCTAAGGACTGTAATGTCTGAAGATTTACTTTCATATCTGGAGCCTGGATTGGGAGGAATTGAAATGTAGGGCCATTGACCTGAAAACCAGCATATAACATTTTCTTGAAACGGAGCAATCTTATAGCTTGTTGGCCTCAGGGTAGTTAAGGTTCTCTTATGGTGAGAGTCCTTGCTAACAAGGCAGAAGCTATATCAAGGCAAAAGCTATATCTTTTATGACTGACCTAAACTTAGAGTCAAGTTATGTCACCTCTGATGCATTCTATTGTCTATAAGTAAGTCATAAACCTTCTCAGAATCAAGGGAAGGGGGATTAGCCCCTACCTCCTGAAAGGGAGATAGCAAAGTTCTAGAAGACCATGTGGGAACAGGAATATTGCTATGACCATTTTTTGAGTATAGGTTATTTCACATTTCTACACAGAATTGTCAGGAAGTTTAAGTAAAACACTCATGAGAAAGACCTTGGCAAATAATACATGTTTATTAACCTGCCTCAAAACCAAAAAACCAAACCTACTTCCATAGAATCAATCTCAACTGATAGCAACTCCCGTAGGGTTTCCACGACTATGAACCCATAACATTTTCATTTCCTGATTTTGGGAAGTAGGTCACCAGGCTTTTCTCCTTAGTCTGTCTTATTCTGGATGCTCCATTGAAACCTTCTCAACATCATAGCAACACACAAGCTTCCACTCAGAGATGGATGGTGAGTGGATATAAAGTACATTGAGCAGGAATGGAACTTGGGTTTCTCATGTGAAAAGTGAGAATTCTACTACTAATCCCCCACTGCCATCACCCACAACATTTAAAACTGAGTGCTATTATCTCCATTGTATATATGAGTAAACTAAAACTCAATGAGCAATAGTCATTGTCTATCGTCACAGAGAAAGTCAGTCAGTCCCAGTGCCTATATTCTAAGTTATGTTTGTTTTCTGAACTCCAAGTCAATTACTCTTTCATTTTACCTTGTTTGGAGGTTCAGTGGGCACTGCTCTCAGAGAGCAAGTAGTCTTGTCCATTGTGTGCCTTTAAGTATTTAACAACCACATTGCCAAAAAAATAAATAAATAAATACTAGTATGCATGCATATGTGTGTGTATCATATGTCATTTATAAATTTTACTAGCATAAAGAACGTGTAGCACACAACTTATAAACAATAATACTTATGACCTTGATTATAATTTCTGCATAATCAATCTCAATCAATTATTGCAGAAAGCTTGTTTTGATTTTGCAAAAGCTTAAGTATGTAGCCAACCCTTTTCAGTTGACCAAGGACTGTAGTTTCCACATGAATATTGGTTAATATTTTGTTTATATCAACAAGTAAGATGAAAAAGAACTAACAGAAATATATGTAGGGGATTCACTTGTTCAATGACATGAGTGCCTTTTTGGCTGAATCAGATAATAGGTGTCAAATATTGGAAGAATAGTCTCTCAATTTTTTTTTTTTTTTTTTTAGGGTACTATTCACAATGTATGAGCTCTAGTGGCATAGTGCCTAAGCCATTTGACTGCTAACCAGAAGGCTGGTGGTTCAAACCCACCAGCCACTCCTCAGAAGGAAAGTTGGGCAATCTATTTCCATGTGATATCACCTTGGAAACCCAAAGAGAGGTCTCTATGAGTCGGATCCAACTCGATGGCAGTGGGTTTGGTTTTTGGTTTTGGTTTATTCACAATGTAATGCCTAAGAACATAATACATTAAGTTTAAACTGCATCATTAACATCTTTCCATTACTTTAATAAACTTAGATAATCTTCAAAATAATAAATCAAGCCCTGATTTATAGCCTTTGCTGATTCCCATGGTGTAAATACTTCCACGATGGTAAATTTCAAACTACCCACGTGACATCACTGAATGCAAATTTGTAATGAAATATATAGTAGCATATCATTATATATCTCTATATTTATATAGATACAGTAGACACAAATAACCTCAAAAGGACAATTTATTAGTAAAATCAATGAGTATGTATTACCTTTACTTTTAACATAATTAATTAATTGTAACTTTATGTAATTTAATATTTAATGACTATTTAGTGGTCACCTTGCAAAATTTCTGAAAAGTCAACAGTCACCTTGCAAGAAATGGTATAAGACAGATCCAACACACCATTGACATCTTCCGTCTCTACTTGACTTCCTATCATGTTTGTTATGAGTTGATAATGAATCCCTTCACTCTTTATTCTTTTTACCTATACTCCCAGCATGCTCTGCGGCAAGTGCCAATGCTATGTATTGGAAAACATTATTAATCTATGTTTTTGATTCGAAAAAGGGAGCTTTGGTGGCATAGTGCTTAAGGCATTTGACTCCTAACCAGAAGGTTGGTGGTTCAAGCCCACCGGCCTCTCCACAGAAGGAAAAATGAGGAATCTATTTCCATAAATATTTACTAACTTGGAAACTCAAAGAGGGTCACTATGAGTCAGCATTGACTCTATGGAAATGAGTTTGGTTTAGTTTTGGTTTATGATTTAAAATTATTTAATCTTTCTATAATGTCTTTGGGTGGCACAAATAGTTTATTCTCAACTCCTCCCTAAAGGCAGTTCTAACTCACCCAGCAGTGCTGTGGAAGAAAGGCTTGTTGATCTGTTTCCATAAAGATTACAGCCAAGAAAATCCTATGGAGCATTTCAACT
>NW_006921737.1:3103603-3154802 GCF_000298275.1 Orycteropus afer afer | reverse complement strand
AAAGTACCATGGACTGCTAAAAGAACTAACAGATCTGTCCTGGAGGAAGTGCAGCCAGAATGCTCCTTGGAGGTGAGAATGGCCAGACTTCATCTCACCTACTTTGGTCATGTTGTCAGAAGGGACTATTCCCTGGAGAAGGAAGTCATGCTTGGTAAGGTGGAGGGTCATCAAAAGAGGGGAAGACCCTCAACGAGATGGATTGACACAGTAGCTGTGACCATTGGCTCAAGTATAGCAAGGATTATGGAGCTGGTGTGGGACCGGGCAGTGTTTGGTTCTGCTGTGCACAGTGTTGCTATGAGTTGGACACTACTCGACAGCACCTAACAACAACAACAACACTTTTTCAAAGACATAATAAATTTTCTTTCTTTCAGCCTGAGCGTCTGTCTTCCTTTCTCCTGCCAATCAAGGTGCAGTTTATGGTGAAGCCTGTTTAGTTTCTTCCAGTTTGGCTGATGAGAGGAGTCACCTCCAAGTGGTTTGCTCCACTGATGTAAATATAACCGCTAGCCCAAGCCTTACTTTGAGATGCTCTTAGATGCAAGTTTTCCATTTTACATCCATGCTGTAACTCATTAAAACAGTGTTTCACTCCAGTATTCTGCTCATTACAACAGGCAGAGAGAGTTTTGCTTCTGGGAAGCACAGATATAATGAGGGCAAAGTGTTCAGCACAAAAACAGTTTCTAATAGCTCATTAGGAAAATTGACTAGTTAGGCAGAACTGTGGTTCCTCACTTTGACTAAAGATCTGAAGGTCTTTCCTTCTCCCAGGGCTGGGGACACTGATGATCCAGCACAGGTCCCTAGCCAGGGCTGGCCAGGCTGGGTGGGAGCTTTTGCTTCATCCTAGAAATGCCTTGGCATGTCCTGGTGGTCATGGGTGGTTGACCATTTGCCCGAGAGATAGACTGTGGCTTTCTGTGAATGAGTGTGTGTGCACATGTGTGTTTGCTTGTACAAGAATGGGGGAAGGAGATAGAAAACAAGGAGTCGGGGAGCAAGGCAGGAGTGATGACTACCCTTTGTCCTTAACCCAACTCTAGTGATAGGAACAAGATATTAGCAATTCATGAAGCATATTGAAATATCTAGTCTTTTCTAGAGGTTCCTCCAGTCTTTACCATATAGACATTTCCTCAATCCCTGATAAAGATAGTGCAATTTTGGCTGCTTACCTCAATGAAAATCATCATCATTAGTTTGGTAATTATGAGCATAATTTCCCTGAGTCACTGGAAAATCAAGAGCATACAAGTTCAGGGATACAGATTGGATCAAACATGCATTTCCTCAGCCACTTGTGTCACCAAGTTGTAATCACTTGTAACATGATTGTATCCGTGGTTTGCAAACTTTATATAAATGTATTTTAAAACCAAGACACAATTTCTTCAAACATATTCTTATATGTAGCCCAAACTATAAAACTGTGTAAAATTGAAGCTACCTTTGTTGCAATGAGGTAAAGAGCCTGGGATTTTGACAACTGCTTCCCTTGTCCAGTTCCCAGGCACCTCCTTTGAAGTTTTGTAGGGCATAGATTGAAAATCATTACCAGGGATCAAAGACATGAATAATGTACATATCCTTTGACTCAGCAATCCTACTTCTAGAGCTTCAACATAATCAAAGAATCAAATAAGAGCCAAAGAAGTTTGACCAAGAATGCCCCTCTCACCTTTGTCCACAATTTTAAAAACTCTATAAAATTAACTAAATGTTTTATAACTATTCATAAAAATACCTGTAGTGGTTGAATCAATTCTGACTCATGGTGACCCCATGTATGTCAGAGTAAAACTGTGCTTCATAGGGTTTTTGATGGTTGTAAACTTATAAAGTGCCAGAGCTTTTGTCCATGGTGTCCTGGGTAGATCCAAACCTCCATTCTTGCAGTTAGTAGCAGAGCACAAATTGTCTAATCAAAGACTTCCTTAATAAGAATAGGACTTGTTAAGCAAATTATAATACGTATGTATATAATAGGAACTCTGATGGCATAGTGCTTAAGACATTTGACTAGTAATCAGAAGGCTGGCAGTTCAAACACTCCAGTCAATCCTCAGAAGAAAGACGAGGAAATCTACTTCTGTAGAGATACTGCCTTGGAAACCCAAGGAGGGGTCAATATGACTCAGAACCTACTGGACAACAGTAAGCTTTGTTGTTGGTTTCTTGCTTTTATGTATATAATAGTATAATTGGCAAAAAACAATCCAAACCCACTGGCAATTTCAATTCATAGTGACCTTCGTTGGGTTTCCAAGTCTATAAATCTTTACAGAAGTAGATTGCCTCATCTTTCTCCTACAGAACAACTGGTGGGTTTGAACCACTGATCTGGTTAGCAGCCAAATGCCTTGTGCACTATACCACCTTAGCTCCTTAATGGAATGATAAACTCCATTAAAATTGATGTGGAAAAATATCCTACCATACTGTACTGGCAATGAGAAAAAAAATGAAAAAGAATACAGAAAAAACTAGTATGGCAGCATCTGTGCCAAAGTCCACATATAACTACATCTGCAGTGGCTACCATTATGGGCTCAAGAACAGCAAGGATTGTGATGGTGGCAGAGGATGGGGCAGTATTTCATTCAGTTGTGCATAAGGTCACTGTGGGTTGGAGCTGACTCATTGGCACCTAGCAACAACAACATATCTGCAAGGAAGGATGTGCATCAAGATATTGCCATTCTCTGAGATTTAGCATGATATTTATTTTGTCAGTAATTTCTGGATTTTAAAATTGTTTAGAATATGTATGTATTATTTTTGCCAAAAATAAAGAATGAGGAATAAAAGATAAATATTTAAATAAAAGAAAAGAAACTGCTTATTTTTATCACCATTAGAGTAGCATCCACTACCCCTGGTCTGTTTTAAGCTTTTTTTTTTTTTTCCCCCAAATCAAAGGCATTATCGTTGTTAGCTGCCATGGAGACTGATAGTGAGCCCATGCTCGGTGGACTCAGACCCATCTGCTCTATAGGGCTTCCATTTGCTGATTTTCAAAAATAGAGCACCAGGCCTTTCTTCCTAGTGCATCTAAGCCTGAAAACCCTACTGGGCTCTGGTCAGCATCATAGCTATAAGCAAGCCTCTATGGATAGACTAGGTGGTGGCTGCTCACTGGCCAGGACTCAACACAGGTCTCCTGCATAGAAGGCCAGAATTCTACAATTGAACCAATAACCAAACAGTGGAGTGCTTTTTTCCTTCCTGGAAGTCAGGATGTTCTCATTTGTAGCATCTGCCAGCCATGGCCTGTTTGGCTCACGAGACAGGAAAAGTCACACATGAATACAACATTTCCCCACATCTCCAGTCTATAATCCAAACGAAACGTGTCTGTATGTGTGTGCTGGGGATAGGTACTGCAGAGACAGGGGCTGTGGTTTGCCTGGTGCTTTATTACACTCTACTCCAGAAATCTGACTTTCTCTACAAATCCTCTACTTATGGGACCAAATGAAGCCATAACAACAAAAACAACAACTGAAAACAAACAAAAACAAAAACCTAATCCACTGGCCCTTACCTTCACCTCATCATTCTGTTTTGAAAGTACTCCCAAATGCTTTCTTGGGGGACTGCATCTTCTTGGCATCTGTAAGTATGGTGCTAATTTCCAAGGTGTTCTTGCAGCCTATCAACTGCCATGCTCTCCTGAAACTGGTGTGTCTCCCTAGCGCTGTTCTGAATGGAAGTAAAAGATCTTGCTCTTATTCAGCCCTTCATATCAGGCATAGAAGGAGCTCTGATAATATAGTACCTAAGGCATTTGACAGCTAACCAGAAGACTGGTGGTTCAAACCCACCAGCCACTCTGCTGAAGGAAGATGAGGCAATCTACTTCCATAAAGATTTACCACCTTGGGAACCCAGTGGGGTCACTATGAGTTGGAAATGACTAGATGATGTTATTGTTATATGCCGTGGGATCAGACCCGACAGCGACCACTCCTTGGGTTGCCAAGGTGGTATCACTATGGAAGTGGATTGCCCAACCTTCCTTCTGAGGAGTGGCTGGTAGTTTGAACTGCCAGCCTTCTGGTTAATAGCCAAGTGCCTTAGAAACTATGCTACGAGAGCTCCTCGACTAGATGATAGAGGGTTTATTTTGTTTGTTTGTTTGTTAACAGGTTTAGAGAAGTCCCTGAGTAGTGGAACCTCTCAGTACCCATGTTCCCATAATTCAGCAACCCATCAAAATAGTTCCATTGGTTTCTGCCCACCATATGGAGACCCAGGCTGGAGGACAGACTCCGGGCATCTGCCAAGAGCCCTCCCTGGTGCCTGCTTGTTCCCTTTACCCAAAATGGCCCCTTTCCTCAAGCAGATAAACCCCCACAAGCATTCACTTCCAGACCAGTAGAATGCCAAAATACTGTTCCTTCTTCCTTCCTCTCAGCCTAAAATCTATCTTTACCTCTATCTGTATCCTTATTTTCAAGTTAGGAGACAGAAAGCCGCTGTCTTACTTATCTAGTGCTACTGTAACAGAAATATCACAAGTGGGTGGCTTTAGCAAACAGAAATTTGTATTCTCATAACTTATATTAACTTCTCATTTAAAAGACTAGAAGTCTAGATTCAGGTGCAAGCTCTAGTGGAAGGCTTTCTCTCTCTGTTGGCTCTGGAGGAAGATCCTTGTCTCTTTTCAGCTTCTATTTCTTGATTCCTGGGAGATTTCATGTGGTTTAGCATGTGTTTTTCCCCATCCCTGCTTGCTTGCTCTATACCTAATCTGCTCTTTCATATCTCAAAAGAAACTGATTTAAGATACACCCTAAATCGTTGTTGTTGTTATGTGCTGTCGAGTCGGACACTGTCTAATTATCATACCAAAGAAAACTCATTTCCAGATAGGATTATAATCACAAGTATGGGTTAGGATTTACAACACACACACACACACACACATATATATATATATATAAACAATTCAATCCACAATACCCAAGTATATAGTTCCAGCCCTAATAACTACATTCAACCCCTTGCCCTCAAGTTGATTCCAATTCGTTGTGACACTATTGGATAGAGTAAACCTAGCCAATAGGCTTTCCAAGGCTATAATCTTTATGGAAGCATTTTGCCACATCTTTCTCCCATGGATTGGCTGTTCAGTTCAAATCATTGACCATTTGGCTAACAGCTAAGCACTTCAACCATTGTACCACCAGGGCATAGGATGTCTTTATGTGATCTGTGGAGTGTTTACTCATATTGCCTTGCTTACCAGTGGCCCAGCCTGACAATGGAGGAGTGAGGGAAAAGACTTGAACATGTATTGAGAGCCTTTAATTGCTTCAGATGCATGTGAAAGCTGGACAATGAACAATGAAGGTGGAAGAATTGATGCATTTGAATTGCGATGTTGGTAAAGAATTTTGACTATATTGTGGGCTGCCAGACAAATGGAAAACTTAATTTCAGAAGAAATACAGCTAGAAAGCTCCTTAGAAGTGAACATGACAAGACTTCATCTTGCTTATTTAGGGCATGTCATCAGGAAAGACCAATCGCTAGAAAAGGACATCATGTTTGGCAAAGCAGAGGGTCAGTGGAAATGAGGAAAACCCTCAATGAGAAGGATCAACACAATAACTTCAACAATGGGCTCAAAGATAGCAGAAATTTTGGAGATGGCACAGGTCAGGTAATGCTTCATTCTGTTTTATATGTAAACTTAAATCAGCTAACTCATTGGCAAATAACAAGTATGGGTGCAGTACTGTTAGATGAGATGCCTCATTTTCATCCTCTCAAGTTTCGTGTCTTGGTTTTCATATTGCTATTTACCAGGTAAGCGAGAGTTTAAATGAAAGCAAAACCAAATCCACTGCCATCAAGTTGATTGTGACTCATAGCAATGCTGTAAAACAGAGTAGACCTGCCCCATAGGGTTTCCAAGCCTATAAATCTTTACAGAGATAAACTGTCTCATCTTCTACCTCAGAGTGGCTGGTGGATTCAAACTGACAATCTTTTGGTTAGCAGCCGAATGCCATAACTACTGTGCCACCTGAGCACCTTAGTTTAAATAAGCTACCCCAAATTATCCTGTTAGTAAATGATTAAATGAACTTGAACTTTGGCCTGAGAGACTTCAGCAAAAGGAGGATACTCCCTCAACTCTGCAAAGTGAGTATGGAATTTAAATACCCACGTGGTAGCCTAACTGCTAAGTAAAAGCCTTTCCTAAACAGTGCAACGGTATTCAATCATCTCTCCCTTGCCTGAACATCTCTGGTTATCAATCAATTTAGTGAGTCCCCATGAGGCATCTCATCTAGACCAGCTTTGATCCATCATTCAAATCATTTATAATTATTTTTCTTTCCCAGAATTTAAATATCATCTTTCCCAAAACACCAGCTCCTCCTGGGCACTGGCTGTATGGCTTGTTCATCTTCATATGTCCCATCAGTACCTAACATGGTCCTCAAGGTATGTTTGTCACTTTCATTTAATTTTCTGGGTATAAATTTTTAAGGTTAATTAATTGTTAAAGGTCCCTACCTTTTTTCTGTTATGCAGCATATTCATCTTACTATAAAATCAGTCTACAAGAAGATACTTTGGAAATTTCTTACCAGGTATCTTTGACAAGGATGAATAACAGTCTTGCCTGTATATGACAGAACATATTAAAATTATGTACTATATTTTTTTGCAAACGGTGTCCCCATGTAAATAATAGACATACATGTAACACATATTATGGCAATATTATGTTAAAAAGTCCTGGCATAGTGCCAGAAAAAGTTCTGGCATAGTTATTCATATTCTGCGCATATCTGGTGACATTTCCAGAAGTGAATTTCAGCTTCATTCAACCTCATTCAATAGTCTGAAAATGTTATGTTTGATCATATTTGTATAACAAAGGTAAAAGCTGCATAGAGATTGGTAGTACCCCAGTAATTAAAAAATAAACAATTGAAATTGTGTGTTTGCTCTAGGGCAGTTTATGGTCAGGCCTGAGAGTAATGGAGTTCCTTGTAGATGATCTGTGACCAGGAACATTGTACAAGACAGAGGTCCTGTGGCAGACAAAGGTCATCACCCACAAGTGCTCAAGTCATGTGGTGCCTGCCCATGTGAAGCCTGGTGGCAGGACAGTGTGGATGCAGGCATGAACTGCCCCAATCTTGTAGTATTCCAGGGCAACCAATCAGACTTATCTCATTCAAGCAAGGGCCAAGAGATCCTTCCATGCCCCTCGCTCTCATGCCAGCCCTGAGATGTTTGCATAGGCAGGAGATTCAAACAGCTTGAACATGGCAGCCAGACAGCTGGACAGGGAAGCAGAGTGCATGAGGCTGCATCAAACTGGTCTCACCAGCCTGTCTCTGTACTAGGGTGTGCAGACCCGCGCACATCCTGGTCTGGAGCCAGACACCCTGGCAAGGGCTATTTCCCGGGTAGAAAAAGCGATTTCTTCCTGCATTGGAGTATGTGGTTTACAGAGCAGAGAAGGAATCTTACTGGGAAAGGGGCTGCTTTTAGAAACTCCAGAGTAAGCTAGTGAGGATCTGCTGTTGGGAACCAAAGCTCCACATCAACAGACACCAAGACAAATATATTTTAGCATTAAGTCTGTTGAACAGAAAAAGAAAAAAAAAGAAAGAAATTGAAGTAAGCAGCATGTAAAAAATTGGTATAACTTGCTTATGAAAGTAACACACAGGGGTTATGCAGTACACAAAACTGTATAATGCAAGCATTATTTGCATAAAAATACAGTATTATAGGTGAAATTATTTATAAATTATATAAAATTATACAAATCGAGTCATTATTGTTACTAGTTCATTTATAATGTTATTAGGAATAATAACAGCAACATCTGATTAAGTACTGTTTTCTTCTTTTGGGCTATAGTGATGAGTGGCAGGACGGTTTTACAAGCAGCAGAGAAGTGTGATAATAGCTCTCAAAGTCTGTTGTGGATTGAATTATGTGCCCCAAAAATAATATGAAACTGTGAATATGACCTTGAATAGGGTTTTTCTTTTGTGATGTTAATGAGGTCATTCCTGAGTAGTCTGGGTCTAAAACTTAATCCCTTCTCAGTGGTGTCTTATAAAAGGAAGTACTTACACAGACATAAACACACAGTTGATGGAGATCATGAGAGGAACCCTCTACAAGGCAAGGAACACAAAGGACTGCCAGGACTACCAATAAGGATGAACTCTCCCCTAGAGTTGATACTCTGATTTGCACTTCTAGCCTCCAAAACTATGAGGCAATATTCTTTACTGTTCTTTACTGTCACTCATTTGTGATATTTTATTATGGTGATGGCTATTAGCTGCCATCAAGTTGGTCCCCTACTCATACTCATGGCAACTCCATGCACATTGGAACAAAACACTATGCAGTCCCAGCCCTGCACCGTCCCCGTGATCAGCTGCCTGATTTTCAGAAAGTTTGTCAAACTTTTCTTCCAAGCCCTGTTCATCACCATAGCAACACACAAGCCTCCACTGACAGACAGAACCCAGGTCTCCCTCACAGAAGACAAAAATTCTACCACTGAACTATCACTGTCTGCTTTGCTGTAGTAATACTAGAAAACTAAGACATAGCCCCTTGAAAAAATTCAGGCCAGAGATGATTGGAAGCCAATGGACAGAAATGAAAGAAGGAGCTGGATTTATATTCAAGTTAGTGTCAAACAAAGAATTAAGAGGAGTATTCTTTTCAAAGGTTGTTGTTGTTATGTGCTGTCGAGTCGACCTCTCCTTGGGTTTCTGAGGCAGTATCACTACGGAAGTAGATTGCCCCATCTTCCTTCCAAGGAGTGGCTGCTGGGAAGGTTAGACTTTATAAAAGAAGAAAATGAAGTTTCAATCAGATAAGAAAATAATGAGAATAACTAAAGATCAGGGTCAAATATAAGACCTGCCATTGTGTTCATAATTCTTTGCAATTGGGGATCTTTCCACATCTCACTAATGGGATCTGATATATCAGCCTCAGGGACCCTGAGGTCTCTTCTCACACACAAAAAGTAGTCTGTTGTGGAGGCCTCAGGGCCCTTAAGGCAAGACCTAGAATCATTACTAGTCCATACTCCTGTTGTGAGCTTGGGGATGACCCTTAAAAAAACAAACCTTTGTTTCCTTATCTAAATGATACCAATAATATTATCTAAGACAGTGTCATCGTGAGAATTAAATGATACAATATTTGTGAAAGTACCTAACCTACTTGAGACGTGGTAAATTGAGCCTGTGTCTATTCCCTATTAGAAACCGAACAACTTTTCCTGAATTATAGCATACATATTTTCTTCCCTTGTTAAAATGAATGTTCTTGGTAAATATTATTTTAAAGATGAAAAACCCAATTGTATGAAAGAACTGGAAACCAATTTAACTCTCCTCAAATGTTAAACATTTAGATTGTTTCCCACTATTAGACAATTATTGCTGTGATGACCATCATCTGTAAAATAAGAATAATATTTTAGCATATCATATTATTGTATGAATTAAACACATAATAGTCACACAGCTTTTGAAGTTTTGGAGCATCTGTGGATAAAAACTTTATCAAGTCATCTTTCAACCATGCCAACTCGCTCCTGCCATACTCAAGTTCAACCAGGGCTGTGGTTGTAACAGGAATGCAGTGACTTAATCTATCTAATCTCTCCATTCAGCCTGTTTTCATTTTGTGAGACTGGGAATACCTCCCAGGTATATATGCAGTTCTGTTGGTTATTTGTCTATGGACAATAATAGAGTTGCCTAGAAGATAATGATCCTAATAAGGTCAAGGTCATAAATTTAATTGATGCACAACATGTTGCTTCATTGCTTCCCAAAATTTCAAAACCACTAAAATAGGCCATTCCTCCATTTCCCACATAAGGTGCAGTGAATTAGTTAATAGGGTCCTTCTACTCAGTCTTTGTGACTCCCACACAATGATTAGGTAGGATTATGCAAATAACATGCCTGTGGCTCACCGGATGGGATGGGATTGGGCAGCTCTCTGCTATTGCAAAAAAAGATGCATGGAACATTTGTGGGGGTGGAAACATGTCAATAATCCAGAGAGGACAGACAGACTGGTAGACTGGATAAAATTTGCAGTGAGGTTTGTTTACTCTGAGAAGGGAAACTGTCCCTGTCCCCTCCTAAATACCAAATGGAACACTCCAGAAGAAGCAGCTGAGATGCTGCTTTTGCAAGCTATACTGGAATGGCTTTATGGTGACCATGTTCATCCAATGAGTATGTCCCTTACACAGATCATGGTAGATATGGTAATCTTGGGAGACCCTTCTACATCAGCACCCCATGTAACCTTGCTACTGTGAAACAAAGCAACAATCTGATAATCCTTGTCAGATCTGTTGGCACAGCTTCCCCACATAGGTCTTACTGATGCAAGAACAAAAGGGTAATTGATAGAGGAATGGGAAGAAGCAATGGGGAAAGAACTTATGCCAGCAGGACAGAGAGTTTTAAATTGTTACTAAGAAACAGGAGAAATATAGAGTACACTAATGGAATTGAGACAGAAGTTCTAATGTAGCACTCACTACAGGAGGTTAGATGGATCAAAAGAAACTCTTGTTTGTCTCCTAATGTTAAAGAGACTTAAACAAGTCAATTTAATGATGAGAAGCCTCACCTGGGACAATTTGAAGCAAAGGCTCAGCTAGTCAATCAAGATAAGGATTGATGAGGGGGCCAGGGTCTTCTGATCCAACCCCCATCAGAAAATCCAAGAACATATATGTGGGTGAAATGACCTAGGGATGGGGAAGAGACTTTCTTGGGGCTCCTGGACACAAGAACCCAATGTTCTATAATCGCAAACGTTGTCAATAAAATCTTAAAGAGCCTAAGGTTACACAGGGGGGATGTAGAGATGCAATATTTTATGGGACTGAGGTGTAAGTTTGGATGAGAATTGGAAGATTTAAACAGATGTTGTATGAAGTAGCTGCATCTCCCTTGTTTGAATGTATTATTGATATGGAAGTTATGTCTAATTAAGGAACATTCCTTCTCCTAATATTATAAAATTGAAGGTGTATAAGTATACCATTAGGCCAGTATCAATTGGGCAAGCTTGATTAGGAATCATTAGAATTGCTTGAACACCCTCAAGTTGTTAATTTGAAACAAAATAGGATATCTGGTGGACAAAAGGAGATTACTACTTTGATTAAACATGTACAAAGAGTTGGAGTGTTGGTGCCAAAAAATTCACTGTATAAGAGCCCTGTATGATCTGTGAAAAAGGAAGATGGCTCATGGGGTCTGAAAGTAGACTATTGAGGCTTAAATAAAGTAATGTCACTTGTTGCTTCAGCTGTTCCAGACGTATTATCAATGGTGCAGAAAACATAGAAAGCTAAAGAAGACTAGTACTTAGTGACTGGTCTTGTAAACACCTCTTTCTCAATCCCAATCTCAGAAAAGAGCCAGCCACAGTTTGCTTTCATGTGGAAAGGAACAAAATTTACTTTGACTATATTGCCACAGAGTTACTTAAATTCAGCTCAATGGGCTGAACTGCATGCTATCTTCTTAGCTGTGATAGAAGAATTGGACAATGGTGAAAGGTCACATATTTGGATATTTACTGATTCATAAGCAGTGGTAAACATCCTGACTATACAGTCAGGAAAATGGGTGATGGAAAATTGGATGATCAAGGGGAAATTTGTGTGGGGTATAAAAAACAAACTTATTGCTGTCGAGTCAGATCCGACTCATACCAACCCCTCCTTGGGTTTCCCAGACGGTATCACTGCGGAAGTAGATTGGCCAATCTTCCTCCAAGGAGTAGCTGGTGGATTTGAACCACCAGCCTTCTGGTTAGCAATCAAATGCCTTAGGCACTATGCCACCAGAGCTCCCTGTGTGGCTTATGGACCTATGGAAATCACTCTTGGAATTTAAAGGATGCATTAGAGTAGAACACACTGAGGCACATAAGAAGAACCCCCTTACTGGATTGGAAAGCAATTGGAATCAGCAAGTGTACTTTGCTCACATGAAGGGGTCAATTGAGTCCATGAAATGAGTGGACATGACTGTCCTGCAGCAATGTAGAGATGGGCTGAATCTAGACACATCTTTCTTGCATTCTCTGAAGCACAAAATACCAATAAAGATTGCTCTGTCTGCCAGTAATAATGACAGAAGCTGCAGATGGTATGCTGCAGACTCCCCAGGGCAAAGGCCTTACACATAGCTGGAAAATTGATTATACTGGTCTAATGATGCCAGTGGCACCAAACAGCTACAAATAGAATAGATACTTACTCTGGATTGGGCTTTGCATATCCTGTGACAGGTGCAAATACCAAAAACACCACTAAGGAATTGGAACAAAAGATAATGTACCAAATTGGGCCACCATGTTATATTCCATCAGACCAAGAAACACACTTCACAGCCCACAGTATGCAACAATGGTCCAAGAAACTTCATATTAAATAGATACACCATGTTACATACCATCTACAGAGTAACTGATGAAGAACTGGAATGACGTTTTATTATCTAAAATAGTAGGAGATAAAAGCATGAAGGGCTGTGTCACATGCACTCATGTGTGTGTGTTCATACTCACAATGTGGTGGAGCAAAGCAAGGATTACCACTGGATAGATTCCTACACTCCTCTGAGGAATTGGGAATTGGGGAAGAGGGGGTGGTGAAGGATGTCTGCCACTTTATAGTTATTCCCAACATCCTCCAAAACAGTTTTTTTTTTTTCCATACTAGATGCTGTGGTCTTAGGACCAGGGACTCAGCTGTGGATGCTGCAAGCAGGGGTAATCCCCAAGCAAGAGACTGTAACTATACCCCTGAACCAGAATTCCCAAGAGCCTGATGGAAAAGTGTCTTAGTTAAGTAATGGTGCTATGCTAAAAGTAGATGGCTTTAGCAAACAAATATTTATTTATCTCACAGTTTAGGAGGCTACAAGTCTGAATTCAAAGTGCTGACTCTAGGGGAAGGCTTTCTTTCTCTGCCAGCTGAGGAGGAAGATCTTTTTCTCATTCTGACATCTGTGGGCCTAGTGTTATTTGGATATCTCCATGTGTATTGGAATCAATCTTCCCCTCGGTGTAGGAGGTTCTCAGCACAGGGACCCTGGGTCCAAAGTACATCCTCTGCTCCTGGCTCTTCTTTCTTGGAGGTAGTCATGTCTCTTTTTCTCTGCTGACTGCTCTCTCCTTTTATTTCTTGTAAGATAAAAGGTGATTTAGGTCACTCCTCAGAGAAACTCATCAGATTAGGGCTGTGACCTGAGCAGAGGTGTTATATCCCACCTTAATCCCCTTACAACTGATTGGCTGATCAAATCAGATCACATCATAGGGGATGATTATATCATTACATAAATGCCAAATTACATTATTACATAATTGCCAAACCACTGAGAATCATGGCCCAGCCATATTGACATATATTTTGGGAGGACACAATTCAAATCCATTACAGATGGATCATACCTTCCCTTCATGTGACAAAATTGGATTGACAATGAATACTGCCATAGTTCCTAGTGGTCAAGATCTTACCAAAAATGATAGTCTTTTTATTTGTTGACCTTGGGTTTGTCAGCCTCAGCAGCCAGCAGTTGCCTGAGTGAAGAAAAGCCTCCAGATTCAGTGGGTCAGGAGCAGGAGGCAGAGCTAAAGCCTAATGAATGGGAGTAGACTGAAGGGGAAACATTTATCAGACTGGTCTTACTACCAGCAATCTGGACCAGCACAATAGCTGAACCTGAAGTCCTTTCTCAAGATGGAAAAGTTTGAGTAAAAATAAATAACAAATGGAAGGAAGGAGAAATAATAGCTAAAGATAAAGGAATGAATAAATGAGATATGCAGCAGGGAAAATCTAACATTATGGTGATACCTCAAGAGAGATCTCTCAGTTAAATTTTATCAGAGGACTGAGAGGGTGAAGCCTAAATGACTTTTGCAGACCTTGACTAGATGAGATTACTTGAAGCAGACTTCAATGACTGATACCTGAGTAACCATACCCTGAGGACTTTTACCCTACTGAAATTCATTGTTAGTGACTATTTTGACTGGTAAAATGATTGGGAAGGTAAAATTAATCCTTCAAGTCTGAAAGGTCCAATGCCAAGAAGAGCCAGGGGGTGGCCTGTGGTGCAGTGAATCACTTAATATGGCTCTTATATCCATAGTCTTTGTGACTCCCACAAAGACTGGATGAGGCTATGCAAATAAGGTACTTGTGTCTCACCAAGGATAATGGACAACTTGCCACTAAATGCAAACAAGGTGCAAAGAACCCTTGTAAGGGTATGTGGTAGTTAAGGTTATGAGTCAATTTGGCTGGCCTGGTTTTTAGTGGCTGGGCAGCTGGATGTACTTATTCCCTATGGAGAGACTGGTAATTAACTCCGTGGTGGAATCTACTGGAGCAGCTGAGGGATGTGGGCTGCTTCCAGTATAAAATAAGCAATTTGAGGAAGGTCTCCAGCTTTTTGGCATGCTTGAACCCTATATGACCCAAGTCATTATTCAGCAGCCTGCCATGCCCTGACCATCTTGGAACTTTTTCTGGACTTGAATTAGTGGCCCACCCTGTTGTTTGGTAATATTGGGACTGTGCCTTTTTATTTGTTGATCTTGGGTTGGTCAGCCTTGGCAGCCAGCAGCTGTCTGAGTGAAGAAAAGCCTCCAGCTTCAGTGGGCCAGGAGAAGAAGGCAGAGCTAAAGCCTAAGGCTGAGGGGTTTTCACCCAGCCCCTACAGCCTGGCACTTTGAACTCAGACTTCTTGCCTCCAAAACTGTAAGAGAATAAATCCTTGTTTGTTCGAGCCATCTCATTTGTGGTATTTTCTGTTAGAGCAGCACCAAACAGGGTAATCAAAACAGGGTAAGACCATGCAAGTAACGTGTATAGAATGCTAAAGAGCAAATTCATCAATTTTACCATCCCACTAGGCTTAAAGGAGACATGGAGAGAGAGACAAAGGAGTTGTTACATGGAAAACAGTGAGAGACAGCCGCACAGCAGTAGGAAGAGTGATAATGGCATAAGACAACAGGAACCAGGAGACCAGAATGAGATGGCTATGGTGGGGCTTGCCAACCCAAGGAGCTACAAGCCATAATATTTGCCCCAAAATGCCTCAAGCAGGCCTCAGCATCAGAGGGCAAGAAAAAGCTTTTCTGATGAACTATATCCTAAATCGTTCCTACTACTTCTGAGTCATTCTTGATCCTGAGTTGTATACTGTTATTTCCCTAATTTGGATTGATCAAGTTTAACCCATTGGCCCCTGTAAAACAACACTTCAAATGGATTGCCAGGCCCTAAAATCAGAGTTGGGTCTCTGACAAGTTACCACATCCACATCTTATGATGTTGTTGTTGTTGGATGTCATCAAGTTGGCTCCAACTCATAGTGACCCTACATACAACAGAATGAAACACTGCACAGTCCTGAGCCAACCCCACAGTCCTTGCTGTAGCTAAGCTCATCATTGCAGCCACTGTGTCAATCCACCTTGTTGAGGGCTTTCCCCCTTTCGCCGATGCTCCACTTTACCAAGCATGATATCCTTCTCCAGGTTGTGGTCCCTTCTGACAACATGACCAAAAAAATCTTATGATAGGTGTCTGAAATTCCTTGAAGAAAAGTTTTATTCCCTGTTCCCAATTGTTTCCCCATTGTATGAGGACAAAAGTAATAAGTGAATGATCACTCTAAACATCAGGCTGTAAGTTCTCCAAGAAAGGAGGTAGGTAAACATCCATAGCCCAAAGGCCCAGTACAGTAAACCCTGCCTGGGCCCTGAAACCAGTTCCTGCTGGTAGTTCCCTGGTTCCTGTCCCCTTGCCTTTGATTCTTCCTTGACTAGCTGTGTGATTTTGAGCTAGTCATATAATCTACCAGAATCTCAGTACCTGATCCATAAAATAAGGGTCTTTCTAGCTGCCCTGTCACTTGACTATTAATTATGACCCAATAAACTAACACCTATGAATTGGTGATGGTTTCACAACATGATTGATATAACTGATGTCACTGAGTATTACACATGAAAACTATTGAATTGGCAAACATAAACTAAACCAAACTCACTGCCATCAAGTCAATTCTGACTCATAGCAACCTTCTTTGGATTTCTGAGGTGGTTGGTAAATCTTTATGGAAGTAGATTGCCCAGTCTTCCTTCTACTGAGTGGATGCAGGGTTTGAACCACCAACTTTATAGTTAGCAGTCAAATGCCTTAGCCACCACACCACTAGAGCTCCTTTGGAAAATATAGTGTTATCTGTATTTTAAAACAATAAAAAATCTAGTATCTGTTGAAATAATGCAAACTGTAAAGTGTCGCAAGGTGACAATGAAGCTGTAATTCTTGACGCTTTGGCTGCTTCCCTACTCTCCCATTTGCGTTCACACTGATAACCATCTCCCTTCTTTACTCAGGAGAACATCCAGCCTAGAACAAAGGGAAGAGAACACAACAGAACATAGATGACAAAGAAACTATTTTAAGACTGTCTTTATTAACATCTCTCATATGTTTCATGATGAATCATGCTTTATCTCTACTCTGTCCTTGAAAATAATTCCCTTATTTTAATATACAGTGATCTCTGTAGGATTTTTGTTTCACTTGTTTTTCGAGGGGATATATTTGAGTAGAGTCAAGAGGGTTTCACTGGAGAAAGCTAGCGTGCCTTTCTGTCTTTGCCACCTTCCTCTCCCTGCACACACCCTGTTATCTCTAAATATTTTGTAAATAAGTAGATTGATCCACTTGATATAGTTCTAATGATTTATGTTGTAGAGTAAATCTAAAACCAATAAAAATGGAGATCACAAGAATGTGAGTCTATTTAAATAGTACTGATTATTTCTTAACAGTTTCTGCTTACTCTTCACACCCAGTTATGCCTTTCAGTCATAATCAAAAGCTTCAGCATGGGGAAAAGAAAATAAACCCTTGTAGTTTACTGTCATATTCACACCTCCCCCTGTCTCAGCTCTTGTCCCCCACCCTCATTCACTGAATCAGATGACAGACAATGTTTAGCATCCACTTTAAAAAGCATAAAAAGAGGGGAAATCTACATGCTTCCTCCATGCCATATTTTATATTTCCGGGACATAAAATATGCAATATAACTTATGGGAAATTGTGCAGAAGAATCAAGCCAGCTCATGAAAAGGACTGGTTTACAATAACACAAATCTCATTTGTAATAACTCACGGACTAGTCATTGGTGCCTCCCTCATATCCCCTTCACACCAATGGTCCCAAACTCACTCAAAGTTCTCACACTGCACAGACCTATTACTCTCTGCCTGAAGATTTTTTCTCTGGCCATTGGGACATGGTTGGACTGTATGAGAAACAGGATGGAAAGACAGTGGGCTAATGCCTCTGGGAACAGCCTTCAGCCTCTGATGGATAATGCAGCCACCTGACCACTTAGGAGGGAGAGGTCTGGGGCATACTCTGTGTGCTCACCCTATAACGATTGAGCCCCTGTTGCTCACTGCAGTATCCAATTTGTTGACACATAGTGCATTGGCTCCCTTTCCCTATCTCATTTCTCCTACCAGTGTTTCCTGGGATCACGCGCTAAATAAACTATTATCATTCAAAGCTCAGAAAACCCAGTCTAAGACAATTATTTTGCCAGAGTCTCTCACTCATTCTCTCAGCAGCACCCTCCCTCACAGGCCCAATTAGAAACACCCTGAAGAGCTCTTTCCCTCTGTAGGACATGACCAGTGCCTCTTCCCTGAGCACAATATTGTCACATGTTCCAGACTGGCCCCTACTGTCCTCTTTTCCCAAAGGATTATGCATAAGACCACTATAGTCAAGACCATAATGGGTCAATAAATGTCAGCACTTGCCCCTCATGTCTCTGGGAGGACAATATTGTCTTATCTAGAGGAATTATTTTCCTAGGAAGGAGAGAAAACACAGTTGTTGGCCAATGAAAAAGACTGGAAAGGGTTGAGAGGTATCTTGGAATCCTTCAAGTGGTAAGACACTTATTAAGTCCAGTTCTACCAGAATCTATGAGTTTTTGAAGGAATTTCTTTAGTTTTAGTTTGTTATTTTATTCCAGACTCAAAATCCTGTTAGGGCCCTATTCAAATGCTGTTTTACTCATCATCTCCTTCTCACCCAGGTCAGAATAAATAAATCTCTCCCTGTTCTATGTCCTATAGGACTTTGCTTCCTCTCTGCTATTACCTAGATATGTTAACAATAATAAATATGACAATAATTATAATAATAATTAATAGTCAATTTCTATTGAGCATTTACACAAAACAAACAGTTGCTAAGCCCTTTCCATATGCTATTTCACTTAATCCCTATGGTAACCACAATAGCAAATCTTGTAAGTATCCTGTGACAAGCTGACTATATTAAGGGCCCAATTCTTTAGCCCTACCTGTAACTGTGGAGTCCCTGGGTGGTACAAACAGATCAGCACTCAATCAGTACTGAAAGGCTGGTGGTTCTAATCTACCCAAAGATGCCTTGGAAGGTTGATCTGCTTCTGAAAGGTCACAGTTCTGAAAGCCCTATGAAGCACATTTCTACTCTACACACATGGGTGTCCACAAGTCAGAATATAGTCAAAGACAACTTTTTAAATTTTATTTTAAATCTGCATCTGTAGTCTTTGCCATGAACCTTTGCAGCACTATCCTTCTCACTCCAGGCAAGGCATTGTCTCACCCCTTGACTGTGGGCTCATCTGTGCAACTTATTTTGACCAATAGAATTTTAGCAAATGTGACACAAGGAAAGGCTTGGAAAAGGGCTTGTGTTTCTGCTCAAGGAACCTTGGTGGTGCAGAGGTTAAGTTATTGGCTGGTATGAAAAGGACAGCAGTATAAACACACCAGCCACTCCATAGGAGAGAGATGTGGCAGTCTGCTTCTGTAAAGCTTACAGCTTTGGAAATCCTATGGAGAGTTCTATTTGTCCTATAAGGGTTGCTGTGAGTCACAATCAACTTGAGGGCAACAAGTTTGCTTTTGGTGTTTGTGCTCACACTCTGATTCCTCCAATAAGTGTATGAGAATGTACTCGATTAATTGTAAGTGCACTGCCTGGCAGGCCTGCATACTATATGTGAGCTATTCCTCATGAATGATCCCCCATCCTTCATAATATGACTCCATCTTACTGCAGAAAGATGGAGTTGGAGCAGAGCAGATTTATCACAGTCTTCCCAGCTGAGGCCACCCAAGTAAGTTAACAGACAGCAGACCTCCAGTGATACAAGTAAACCCAGAGCAGAACATAAGAATTTTCCAGGCAAGTGTAATCCAAGTTCCTGAACTACAAACTCATGAGGAAAATAAGTGTTTATTTTCTTAAACCACTGAGTTTTGAATGGATGGTTATGAAATATTATCATGGCAATAGATAACTGATTCATAATCTCATTTTAGAACTGAGGAATATGAAACTTAGAGCAAATGACAGTGACCACATGGCCAGTAAGAGTTGGAGGTAGGACTAAGTTTTGTTAGACTCAAACTAGTTCTCCAAACCCTTGTCTTTCCATCTTCCTACTTTTCAAACGCAGACTTGAAGACCAAGATATTAACTTATTGATATTTGCTTCCCAATTACCCAGAGTTCCTGGACATAGTAAAAGCCAAGTATTAAACTATATTGTTTAGATTCAATTCAAAGAAATCATAGGTTCATTTTTAAAGTCAGAGATAAAAGACTAGGTACAAAAGAAAATAAAAGTTGCTTTATTTGTTCCTTTCTTGAAGGCAGGGGAAATATCATAGAGGGTGAATCTTCTAAAATGCATCAACCTCTGAAAGACTTGTGGGCAAAATGATGTGATATTTCTTACTTGCTTCAAATTATTCCAGAGGGGAAAAAAGATTGATAAAATCCTAATAATTGTTGCAGAGTGATGATTACATGGGTATTCACTTTATTAATCTCTCTCCTTCTGAGTAAGTTTGAAGACTTTCTAAGCAAATAGTTTAAAGGAAAAATGAAATTTCTTTACCACAAGGCACTGCTTTTTAGTCTTGCCTAAGACACTAACTTAGATAAGTCATTTTATCATACTTCTATTTGCCCTCTGATAAAGCAAGGATAATAACAATTTTCTAAAATGTCCCCAAAAGAGTGTGGTTAAAAAAAAAAAAAAAAAAAAAAGTATATGTGAACTGCTGTATGAATTTCGTATTTACTCTGTAAATCTTCACCCAAATCCTAAAAAAAAAAAAAAAAAAAAGTGCAATCATAAGCCCCTCCCTCTCCAGGGCTTGAATAACATATGGGAGACCTTTCACTCCTTGGAAAGATGCCATCCATGTAGGTTTACGTCAATGTATTGGAGTGGAATGTGTCCACTACGCCAATGAATGACCCCTTGCTGTTTTGCTCTCAGACATGAACACTTATTTTTATTCACTGCATATGTTCTGGGAAGTCTTGTGCTTAATAATACAGCAATATCAATAGACTCCACTGTTTTATTAAGTTTATCAAGTACCAGAATATCTTGTCAGCAGCAGAATTATAAAGTCTATCCTAACACATTGCTTTATTTGTTCCTTTCTTGAAGGCAGGGGAAATATCATAGAGGGTGAATCTTCTAAAATGCATCAACCTCTGAAAGAAGCAGCTGTTTGTAAGCACATTTTGATTCATACTTACAATCTTATTTAAATTCATTTATTGGCTTGCACTTGGTGACTCACTGGGGGTTCACAAGCTTGTCATCACTCCAGTTCTCTAATCTAGGGCAGCCGAGGAAACAGCTCTGCTAATTACAAGTGCACTGCCCAGCAGGCCTGCATACCATCATGTGAGCTACTCATGAATGATCAGCTGTCCTTCACAAGCTGACTCATGATTGTCTCTGTGTTTGGCTATCATCTAATATCCTTAGCCCAAAACATAAGAACCTCTATTATCTGATCTGTGTACACCCTTCTGGTTTTATCTCTTGCCTCAATCTCTATCCACTACTCTCTCTCTCTCTGACCCAATAGTACTCAACGGTTTGTAATACCTCAAGAGTATTCCACAGCATTTGTTTTTTATCTCTGCCTTATGCTTAAAATGCTCTAACATACCCATAAATATTTCATCCATGTCACCAACTTCTATTCATTTTTCAAAACGCTAATTAAAGGGTCACCTAGTGATGAAGTAGATAAGTGCGCTACTATTAACTGAAAGGTTGGCAGTTAGAAACTACCAGCGGCTCCTCAGGAGAACCACGTAGCTGTCAACTTCTGTAAAGATGACAACCTTGGAAACCTTAGGGCAGTTCCATTCTGTCTTGTAGGGTCACTATAAGTTGGAATCAACTTGAGAGCAGTGGGTTTGGGTCCTTGATGAATATTTCTCTGACTTCTCCTCTTGCAAGGGTAATTCTAGACCTTAGATCTGTTCTTGACTGGAGTAATTTTTCTTCCAGGAGACATATTGTGATATTTGGAGACATTTTTGGTTGTTGCAAACTGAGGCAGTTGCATCTAGATACTGACATCTAGTTGGTAAATGACAGGGGTATTTTCATCATGCACAAAACAACCATTCACAACAAAGGAGTATATGGTCCATAACATATGGTATATGGTCCATACCATCAGTGGTGCCTAGGTTGAGAAACCATGCTCTAGAAAAAAGGAGCACACTCTCAAGCCTCTTTCTCTATATTACTTTTATACCTGTGCTGTCGACTCCAGGAACTCTGGTAGTGTGGTGCCTAAGGCATTTCACAGCTAACCAAAAGAAGGCTGGCAGTTCAAATCTACCAGCCACTCCTCAGAAAGAAGGTTGGGCAATCTACTTCCATAGTGATATCACCTCAGAAACCAACCCAAGGAGGGGTTGCTATGGGTTGGGTCTGACTCGATGACAGTGTTTGTGTTTGTGCTTTTGGTCGATTCCATCTCATACAAATGCTATGGATAGTGTAGGGTTTCCCAGGTTGTAATCTTTATAGGAATAGGTGGCCACATCTTTTCTCCCATGGAGCTACTGGGTGGGTTCAAATCACTGACTTTTTGGTTAGTAGCTGAGCACTCTACCATTATGCCGCCAGCGCTCCTCATACCTGTCTATACCTCTATTATTACACAAATCCTTTGATAGTTTTTTGTGTACATATTTATTTCTCCCACTAGAGCAGAAATGGCAAACCACAGCCTAATCTGACCTGTTGCTATTTGTAAATCCATAAACACAACCAAATTCATCCATTTGCATATTGTCTATGGCTGCTTTTGCTCTACATTGGGAGAGCTGAATACAAAGACTGTATTTAGCCTCTTGGTCCACAAAGCCTAAAATATTTACTATAAATCATTTGCCATGGAGTTGATACCAACTTATGGTGATCCCATGTGTCAGAGTAGAACTATGCTCCATAGTGTTTTCAATGGCTGATTTTTCAGAAGTATCATAAGGTCTGTCTTTCAATGTGTCTCTGGGTGTATTTGAACTTCTGATCTTTCAACTAGAAGTTGAGTCCATTAACTGTTTGCACCATCAAGGGACTTCAAAATATTTACTATATGGACCTTTCAAAAAAAGGTTTTCTACTCCTTGTGGCATAGTGCCTAAGGCATTTGACTCTTAACCAGAAGGCTGGAAGTTCAAACCCACCAGCCACTCCTCAGAAGGAAGGTTGGGCAATCTACTTCCATAGTGATGCTTCCTTGGAAACCCAAGAAGGGGCCGTTATGAGTCGGATCTGACTCTATGGAAGTGTGTTGCATTGTGTTGCATTATTCCTTGTATAAGTATAAACTTCTTCAGGACAGGTCACTTTTCATATATCTGGCACCCAAGCATCTAACACACTCTCATGCACAAAATTGATACTGAATGAACAATGGCTGAAATGAACTCATACTGGTGAATCATTTGCTTATTCTAAGCCCAGCCATTCACTCCCTGGCCCTGCCATGCATATCTGGCAGAGAGCTTGTTGAGGTTACTGGTGAAGGCTTTGACCTGACCATGAGATAGCATAATGAACTTGATCACATAGGCATGATTATCATACATCAACTCCACTAGCTATGGGTACCAAATGAAGTGACCAAGCACGTCATTTCTCCTTCCATATTATAGGAAACACTTACTGCAAAGCATGTTCCTTCTCATATCTTTGTGTGGATATAATGCAGTCTTTTCTGTTTATGGTGATGTAAATGTGGTCATCCTGCTCTATCATCTAGAAATTGTGCATTGTTAAATTAGTTGTGAGGTACTCTTGGTATCTCTGCAAAACAGCTGGTGAAAAGAGAAAAGGATCTAGGCTTGGGGAAGAAAATAACTGGAGAAAATAATACAACTAGATCAGTAATCTTTGTAAAGGCAGTTAGATAATCCAGTACACATTAACCAAACAACACAGTAAGCTGAAGCTTTGATTAGAAAGGGTATCAGAATAGAAGACTCTTACTTTAGCCAAAAAGCAGGAAAGAGTTAGAATTTAGGGTTAATGTAAGAATAAGTGGGGAGCTCTGGTGGTGTAGTGGATAAAGCATGTGACTACCAGTCAGGTCAGTGGTCACACCCACCAGCTTGTCTGTGGAAGGAAGACTGGGCAATCAACTTGAGTAAGATTACAGCCTCAGAAACCCAAAGGGGGTCACTATGAGTCAGAAACAACTCAATGGTAATGAGTTTTTTTTTTTTTTTTCTTGTTGTTTTTGTAAGAATAAATGAGGTGACATGTACAAAAGACAGCTTCTGGCACAGTAGATACTCAGTAGATGCTAGTGGCAAGTACAATTTTATCCACATTTTATAGATGAGGAAACTGAGACTCAAATAGAATAAGTTGTATGGTTTCATGGATAATAGATTTTTGTGCCAGTTTTCAAAGCCTAGGCTGATTTGACCCCAAACATTTTCAATTACACCTGAAGTCTTCAGAGTGGGATATGCAGAGGGGTCCAGAGTCCCAAGGGCAGTCACAGTAAGGTGGACAGTGCCTCCATAGTTGGAGGTCATTGTTGTCTTAAATATCCCAACAGGAGTGTTGCAAGTTTGAGTAAGACTCAGCTGGAGTTCAGGCAGCTTTCTAGACCCACAGAGACTAATAAAGAAGACAACAAAAAAAAGTAGAGTAACAAAGTAGACAAACATGAAGAGCTAGGTATAGCTCATCTGGTATGTAGGAAGCCAAGGCCCACAACAGGCATGAGGGTATCTGGGTCTGAAGGCAGCCAAAGTAATTATAAATCTGACTTATTGATGGAATGAGGCTGTTGATGTTCTTTCTCCAGTCTAAAGGGATGTCAGAACTTGAGGAGCAGATGCTGAGAGTCAGAGGTCTTGGACAGTAACATTTTGGAGGGGTCAAAGTGGCTGAAGGTAAAACTTTATCTATAAAGTATACATTTTATCTTGCATTGCCACAGTTGCTCTTCTGGTCACCTTTTCCCCAGAGACAGATATAATCATCATCTGCTATACTAACTAGCTTGAAACCAGCTTCCAAAGTGCCAACCCAGGTTGTGAGGCAAAATAAACCTGGGTTCAGACTAATCTCTTTGCAGTGATATTAAAATTGTTTTTATTGTTTGTTGTTATCAGGTAGGCTCAAATTCATGGCAATCTTACACATAACGGAGCAAAATGTTGCCTGGTCCTGTGCCCTCTTCATTATCCTTGGCAAGTTGGAGTCCATTGTGGAAGCTACTGGGTAAATCCACCTCATTGGGGTGTTCCCTAATTTATGTTGACCCTTTACTTTACCAAGTGTAATGTCCTTCTCTAGGATTGGTCTTTCCTGATGAAGTGTCCAAAGTAAATGAGTCCAAGTCTCACCATCCTCATTTATAGGGATTATTCTGGTTGTATTTTTTCTAAGACTGATTTGTTCTTTCTTCTGTCAGCCCATGGTATAGTCAATATTCTTCACCAACACTGACTGAACAGTGGCAGCAACAATGGACTCAAGCATACCAGTGATCATGAAGAAGGTACAGGACTGGGTAACATTTCTTTCTGCTCTATATGGCATTCGTATAAGTCAGAACCAACACAACAGCAGTTAACAACAACAACATAGTTGCTTGAAAATTCGAACTAGAATAAAGAACCTAGCATTTGGTCAATAAGTGCTGTGGTACAGTGAATTACTTGGTATATTTTTTCTAGCCATATTCTTTGTAATTCCCACCAGATTACTGGGTGAGACCATGCAAATAAGGAGTGTAGAACTCTGATGTTGAGATTGCTTAGTTTTGTCACTCTGCTAGGCTTAAAATGATCCCTCCTAAAGAGCTCTGGTAGAATAGTATCTAAGGCATTTGACTGCTAACCAGAAGGCTGGCAGTTCAAACCCACCAGCCACTCTTCAGAAGGAAGTTTTGACAATCTACTTCCTTAGTGGTAATGCCTTGGAAACCCAAGGAGGGGTCTCGGTGAGTCAGGTCCAACTTGATGGATGGCACATAACAACAACAACAAGAGGAAGAAAGGGGGTCTCACTGGCATCAAGAGAGAAAAAGTGGAGGTGAAGTAGAGTTCATCCGTGGACCTGAGATTCCTGCATTGGATGTCCTTGCCAGTCACACCTGGTAGTGAGAGACCCCCGAGCAGAGAGACACCCTGGCAGAGAGAGACACCTTGGCAGAGAGACAGTCACAGTGGAACCAAGAGGCATATGACAGAAAGGTGGGCTTACCTGCACACATAGCAAGAAAGCTGAGTGCCCTCAGGCAGGAGGCTTACTGACAGAGTGGGGTGTATATAGGTGTATCTATAGGCAGATCCAAAAGAGCTTTGTAACACTTGCCCTAGGAGGGCAGAGGCCAGGCCAAGAGGCCAAGGGCTAGAGAGGCATGTCTGAGGGCACAGAAAAAGAGAGACTGTCCTGATCAGAGAATTGTGTCCTGAGTACGTTTCCGAACCTGAATTTGTAGCCTGTTAACTTCTCTAATAAACCTCATAATCATGAGCATTGTCTGTGAGTTCTGTGTGGCTATTGAAACAAATTATCAAACCCAGCAGAGAAGTAGTGAGGGACGGTTGGAATCAAAATTGTTAAAATGTCGGAGTGTGGTGGCATGTCTGACCTCATAAGAATAAGCCTTGGGCTGTTGATAGTGATTCTGCCTTCCTCTTGTGAAGTTAGAGGAGGTCAGAAGATGTCACCTCCATGCCCTTGTTGCAAGTGCTTAACAAAGGATGCTTCTTCTTCTTTTTTGTATTGACGTTCGTGTATGATTTCTAGTTGTCTTCAAACCTCAGCCCTAATATTGTTCATTTTAGATATAGTCACCAGGGATGTGCCTTTACAGTGGCCCACTTCTGACCTCAAACATGCTTCCACATGAGGCTAGTTGTCAATTCAGAATATTTGACAATAACCTACAGATACATTGCTACCCAGTGAACTGTTGTTTCAGCTTTTAATTTTGTAGTTTAAAAATAACTGTGTTTCCTACTCTTGTCCTCCCATTTGGTGTGCTATTATGGGTTATCTTGCACTGACTTCCATCAGCCCAAACATTCTGAGCAGTTGCAGCTCATTGGGTCTGAATGCTCCTTAAATTTCCTGAGTTTCCAGGCCATTGGCTGGTACTGCTCCCTCCACTTTATTATACTGATGGTATTGTTTTTATTATTATTCATCCTTTATTCTAAACCACAGTTCTGCCAATGTCACTCCATCCTGGTCTACATCCTCTAAGCTATGAAAGCATACCCTAAACCTACACTGCGAGGACTGTAGGCACACAGGTTCCAACAAGGAACAGCAAACTCACCATGTGATGACCTTGCCATATGTCTTCATTATGTAGTGCTGCTGCCATAATACAAAGGCCACAAGCGGGTAGCTTAAAAGAATAGAAATTTGTTATCTCAAAGTTCAAGAGGCTAGAATTCCCAATTCAGGGTGTGGCTTTAGGGGGAGATTCATCCTTGTCTATTTCAACTTCTAGAGTTGCCAGCAATCCTTATAGCTACATCTATCTCCATTATCTATCTTATTTTTTCCTTGTGTGTATCTCTGTCCATACTACCCTTATTATAATTCAGAAATGATTAGATTTAGAACACTTCTTATTCTAGTAAAAGTCCTTGGGTGACAAAAATGGTTTGTGCTTATCTACTAACCTAAAACTTGACAATTCAAATGTATCCAGCAGCACCACCAAAGAAAGTCCTGGGAATTTGCTTCTGTAAATATTACACAGCTAAGAAAACTGTATGGAACAGTTCTACTCTGTAACATATAGGGTCCCCATGAGGCAGAATCAATTGACAGGAACAGGTTTGGTGGTTTTTGATCTACTCAAGTAGGACTTCATTAACATAACGAAGAAAACTCTACTTCCAAGCAGGATCACATTTCCAGATACAAAAGCCAAGATTTCAATACATAATTTTCAGAGACACAATGCAATCTGTTATAGCACACATCGACTCTTCTTCAAAAATGTGACTAGGTAAACAGATTTTCCTTTTCCTAGCTTTGCATCTTATCCCTGGTCAGTCTCAAGGAGACCAAGATTATACTTGTCAAGGAAATCTGGTTTGGAATAAGCCTAGATTCTGTGACTTCTGCTAGTTCCTATTCATGCAAGACCACTTTCTTCTTACCTATCTCAGTATGGATACAACAGTCTTCTGTAAATCATCAGTATTTCTAGGAAACAACAGCTTCCAAACTCACTGGTCCCTGTATGATGCTAAAGTATTTTATTAGTCAATTTCATTGCCTTCTTTTGGTCCTCATTTGCTTTTACTTTTCATGTTCACTTCTGCTGGTGCACCCTCATTTTTCTCATGGCCCCTTTGACGGATAAAACAAAAGACATCCACACAGCTGATAAACCACCTTCCAGCCTAGATAACCCATCTCTCTAGAAAGCATCAGAGCCTACCAATTTACATAAACCTGTAATCCTATAATCCCACCAGGACCCCATGTGTTTCACCTTGCCCTGGTTGTAGGCTTACACTGACTCCATTCTCTATCAACTCAGTCTCACTTGTCTGACCCCTGCTTCCAAGCCTCCTTACCGCCTCCCAACCACATACATTCTCTGATCAGCAGAAGCCAAAATATGGGGTCCTGCATGGCAACAAGAAGCAGCAGCAGCATATGGATAATCTAAACCATTCCCGGGTCTCCCATCCCCCTGATCCTGAATATTCCTTGTTAGAGTATAACTTTGTCTTCTTATCTCTTCTCCTTGAATTTGTGATCTCTCACTGGCCTATCCTCAAAGAACAAAATAAAGAGGAGTTGATAAGAGGAGAATAAGTCTTCCTCGATGAAAAATAAATGAAATTAGCTTGTCTCTGGAAGGAAGAAAACTATTAGTCATGCAGACTGGCCAGTGCAATTTTGACCAGAGGCTAAAATTGGATTATGTAAACTAAAAGTTTCCAAATCCATGCACGGTTCAAAAATTCAACTCTTTTTTGTTTTGTAGCAGCAATTCCTTTTGTTGTTGGTGGTGGTGGCAGTGTTGTTATTCATGCAAGAAACCAACAAGAAGGGCTTGGAGAAAATATCTATGGCCTAAAATGCCCAGCCACTGTCCTCTGCTTGGGTGTTGAGCAAATTAAAATTGGAGCCCAGCAGAATTTACAGTGCTGCTGGTGGCATGGAACCTTGGGCAAGGGATTCAAATTAGAATGCAATGGCTCTTAATAGGTGAGTGGTGAAAAGGCTTTTTGTATAGGGAGGCTCAGAATTATGGTATCTAGCAGACACAGCTCTGAATCCTGATTCAGAATTTAGTTTTAGAGATGGCAAGAATCATCAGTGAATGATCGCTTGGTACCAGAGATGAAAATGCGATTTGCAGACCAAGTGTTTCTTTATCTTAGAATTACTCTTCTTTATCATATTTTACGAATTTTACTTCTAGATTTGAAATTAATTGGGTAATGAAAACAAAGACCTAGATGAGGATCAAAGAAGAGTTTAAGCTTTATTAATAAAGTTTAACAAAATAAAGAACTTCAGATGAAGTTTCTATCTGCCTTGGCTTAGAATCCCTAAAGGAACCCCTTTCTGCTTCCCTCCCTGTCCCAGTATGACTTAGGGGCCCATCTGGGGAAAAAATCTGGTCTGCAGAGGAATCTCTGAGCACTTGGTCCCAGTGAGGGGCCAGGAGCTCTCAGTTTGCTTCTTACCCCATGGAGCATGAGAAAGGGAAAGAATGCACGTCCGAGAGTGGGCCTTCAGTCCACATGAACTGAGACTGCAGAGAGTGTACAGAAAATGAGAGCTGATACTGCAGGAAGACAGGGAAATAGTCAAGATCCTAGGCTTCCTTGAGCAGTGACCAAACCCAGACCATATTGCTGGATAAGCCACATCTTCCTACTCCAAACCTCCTACCCCCCAGGACTTAACCTTTCTTCCTCTAAATTCAGTGCTCATGTCCTTTATTTCTACTTATTTCTTAAGGTCCTAAAGAACTCCATCAGGCTTCAGGTCTTCATATAAATAATGGTAATTATTTGAACAACTGCCATTATTGAACAAATGCCAGATACAGTCTTAAGTACTTTACCTAATGTATTTCATTAGAAAGGTGTCCCTATGTGGCACAAACAGTTAAGCACTTGACCAGTAGATGAAAGGTTGGTGGTTTGAACCCATCGAGAAATGCCTCAGAAGACAGGCCTGGCAATCTGCTTCTGAAAGGTCAAAAACTTGAAAACCCTATGGAGCAATTCTATTGTGCACACATGGGGTTTTCATGAGTCAGAATTGACTACATGGCAACCCCAAACTCCAACTAACAACAAGAGCAACAACAAGGCAAACTCCACCACCACCACCACTACTGTTAACAGCAACATTTTATTAAAACCTCACAATAACAACAAAGTAGATATTATGATTATCCCATTTTACTGATCAGGAAACCAAACTTAAAGATGATAATAAACTTGTCCTAGATCATGCACTGAAGGAAACTCTATGGGGCAGCTGACTCAATGGCAGGGAGTTTGGTTTTTGGTTTAGATCATGTGCCTAGTATGCACTAGAGCTGAGATTATAGCCTTTGTCTGTTGGATTTACTTTAGGCCATGGCACGACTGTCTCACTACTGTGTTCTGGGGAATATGAGTATGCTGTTCAACAAAGAGCTTTCATGGTCAAGAAAGCATAAGGAAAGTTGCATATTTTATTACCTTTTATAATAGTTGTAGAGAAGGCAGTGGTAGTTCTGTGGTAGCATTCTCATCTTCCATGTGGGAGACTCAGTTTCATTCCAGCCAGTTCACCTCATGTGCAGCCACCACCATCTGCCAGTGGAGGCTTGCATGTTGCCAAGATACTGAATAGATTTCAGTGGAGCTTCTAAAGTAGACTAGGAAGAAAGATCTAGAGAACTACTTCTGAAAATTAGCCAATTTTCAGATCAGCTGTAAGAATGTCCAGGTATATAGCAGAGCTGACAAGGGACAAGGTTGTGGTGAGTTCTTGGCCACAGCCAGTTACCCTGAGGAAGAGAGTAGTTGGACCTGTGGGCTCAGGATCATGGTTGCAGGGGACATCAAGCTCAATTAGCATACACAAAAACATTGTTGCACATCCTACTTTGTTTAGTAGCAACTGGGATCTTAAAAGATTGCAAATGGCCATCTAGATGCAACAATGGGTCTCTCCTCATCCAGATGAAAGAATAATGAGAAAAAAAAAAAAAAGTGGAAACAATTAGTCCAAGAGACTGGTAGACCATGTGATCCTCAGCTTATATGACCATGAGACTGGAAGATCTAGATGGTGCCCAGCTACCACTCTCAATCACTCAGAAAAGGATCAAAATAGGAGATCCTGGATAGAGTGGGAGAACAATGTAGAACAAAATTCAAAATCATAAAAAATAAAAAGACCAGGTGTGTTGGTCTGATAGAGCCTCATGATACCTCTGAGACTATGGCCCCTAGCTACCCTTCAGGTCTAGAATTGAACTCACTCCTGTGGCATGCAGCCAAATAGTAGACAGGATCATGGGCTGAACATTTACATCAGGTAGATACACAACTTGATCAATCATGGGAGAACAAAAGGGCTGTGTATGCACAGCTAGGGGATGAGATTGCATGGGAGGGAATCACATAAGGAAGAGATAACTATGGGGAGGAAGTGAGAAGAGAGATGCTACATTGTGGGGAATTGCAACCAATGTCATGAGACAAAATGTGTATGAATTGCTGTATGGAAAATGAATTTTCTCTATAAATTTTCACCCAAATCACAATAAAAATTAAAAACAAACAAACAGAAAACCCTATGGATCACACTGGTCTAATCCGCAACCAATCATAGGGAGAGTGCAGGACTGTGCAACATTTTGTTTGGTTGTGCACAAAGCTGCCATGAGTCCAGGGATAACTCAATGGCAGCTAACAATAAGAGCAATATTTGAAGAAAGCTAATTAAAATATTAGGGAGAGTAGTAGTTCACAAAATACACTTTGGGAAACTCTGACCTTTGAGATACTGACTCAACATAGCTAGGCTACAAAGAGGGAAAAAGGTATGATCTGCATTTACTCTGAATAGTCAAGATTGATGAGGGTGAGTGCAGTGGTGATAATAGCAACTACCATTTACTGGATGCCAAATTTGTATTGGTAGCACTTTATAAATATTAACTTAATCAGTTCTCACTATTATTCCAGCTTAAACATTATTACTCCCATTTTACAGGTGAGGAAACTGAGGAGGGCTCAAAGAACTAAAATAACTTGCTAACCATCACAGCTAATAAGTGATAGGGCATAAGCACTAAGCTATTTCTTGCATCCCTTAGAATTGAACTCACTCCTGTGGCATGCAGCCAAATAGTAGACAGGATCATGGGCTGAACATTTACATCAGGTAGATACACATCATCTCTGCTGCCTACAATATCCTACTATCTTCCCACTGGGAGCTTCTTAAACTTGGTCATTCATCTGGATGAATGAAACTGAGTTTTGTGAAGATATATTATACTCAAACAGTTATTCACACATTTAAGTATGGCCCTGGAACCTGTAAACTTGGAGTTGCCAGAATGGAAGATATTGGTAGCTAGAGAGTCACCAAAGACCAGAAATATTAATGGTGCTCACCTCTGCTTTGCTCTTGATAGCTCCTATAAACAGTACACTATCCCAAGAAGAAATACTTTTATAAAAGTGGATTCCTATGTGTTAGACTTAAGGGAATCATTTTCAAGTACTCTTTGATTCCTTTGACAAATCTTTCAGCTAAATGTGAGGTGGGGAGATTGAAGTTTATGGTCTTAGGAAGTGTAATTGCTAAGCTCAGTCATAAATACATTAAGGGTGTCACAAAGGATATCATTTCTGTTTCTAGCTCTTGGTCTCTTTCCCTACTCTTCTTCACCTTTCCAGAGCCCCCACAGAACACCTAGTGACTTGATTTTTATTAACCAAAATTAAACCCATTGCTGCTGAATTGATTCCAGCTCATAGTGATTCCGACTCATACTGACCCCTTTTGTGTTTCCGAGGCAATAAATCTTTATGAAAGTAGATTGACTAGTCTTCCTTCCATGGAGTGGCTGATGGGTTTGAACAGCCAGCCTTCTGGTCAGCAGTCAAATGTCTTAGGCACTACGTCACCAGATCTCCTTTAGTGATCCTATAGGAGAGAGTGGAACTGCCCCATGGGGTCTCTAAGGCTGTAATCTTTACAGAAGTAGACTGCCACTGTGTTCTCCCATGGAGTGGCTTAAATGTTTAAACTGCTGACCTTTTGGTTAGCCACTGAGTATTGACCACTGCACCACCAGGACATCTTTGATTTTTATTACTGCTCTACGATTATCTTCCCAAAATTCTGTAGATACTTCTAGGATTGTATCTGAAGACCTAAATAAGTGGCTATTTTGTTCTAGTCAGAGTAATAAGTCTCATTCCATTGTACAAACATTTGTAAATGTTTGTAGGAAACAGTGAAAGTGCTAGGCATGGGAGTGTACCAATCAAGGTCTGACCATAAAAAGATAAAACTGAATATTTACAAGGAGGGAATTGATTCCACACACAGGTGGTAGAAAATTGGAGAGTCAGTAGGAATTGTGAGGCAGCCCAGAGGTGAGCAACAGCAGGAGACCATTGCAATCCAAAGCTGAGGGGATGAAAGTGGTGTTGACGAACCCAGAGACTGGGGCCACCAGGGAGAAGCTGGAACCACAGCAGGCTGATTCAGTGAGAACAGGAGCCACTGTCAGAAGCATAGAGCAAGGAGGAGGAAAAAGACTCCCAGTCTGCAGAGCTAATAAATGGTGGAACCCAACCATATTTGAACTTACTACTACCTGACTCCTCTGGTGGCATAGTGCCTAAGTCATTTGACAGCTAACCAGAAGACTGGCAGTTCAAACCCACCAGCCACTCCTCAAAAGAAAGGTTGGGCAATCTACTTCCATAGTAATACCACCTTGGAAACCCAAGGAGGGGTTGCCATGAGTTGGATCCAACTTGATGGCAGTGAGTTTGGTTTGGTTTTTGTACCTGACTCCAAAGCCAAACCACTTCACTCTACCTTCTCATTCGTCATATTTTTTAAGTCAGTAGCTTAAAATGTCTGAATTTCCATAAAATGTGGATGATCCACATTGACTTTGCCTACTCTCACACATTGGTTGAGATTCTCAAAGTAGGCAACGTAAGTGAAAATGTTTTGAAAACGCAAAGACTCACTCACTCTAGATAGTATTATTTCCACTTCTGCTTCTAGCAGGCACTGTCTGCTTCCTAAATCTCTCCATGTGGGTCTGAGCTACTATTTTTGGCCTGCCAAGCTGTTTTCATTTTCCACCAGCATGCATGCTCCATTTGGGTAATGGCAACAGATGTGACAATGGGAACAAAACTCCTACCAGCCATGCTCTAACCCAAACATCCCAAGAGCTTCTTCCAGCACTCATCTCCCCTCTGTCTGCCTGGCCATGGAAACATGAGAATGCCAAGCTCAGCTTCACTGTCTTTTCCTAGCCTTGATCATTCCTGATAAGCCTTCTTGCTAATCACTTTCCCTTTCCACAGCTTTGAGTTCTAGTGCGTTGTCAATATTATATTAATAAAGGTCCACAGGGGACAAGTGATTTCATGGAGGTTAAGAAATAATTGTAAGAAAATGTTTTGACATTATGTTAATTCCTGTCAGTGTATTATCCCCAATTTAAAGTTAATCACCAAAATTACATTGCAATTCCAAAAATGTAATAAAATAAGAGTTGTGGAGGTGGGAATAATAAAGGAACTGAGAACCAGGGCTAAAAGAGAAGTAAACTTCTAGTTTAACTCCTTCATAGTCTCTGGTGAAAAGCCAAAGAAATAGTGATATTTTTTTGCCATGTGTATCGTGGCAAAAAACAAAATGAGATTCATAATGCATACAGAAATAAGAAGTCTTCGTCTATGAGAAAACATAACCCAGACAGATAAAAAGTCAAAATTTAAGTCATGTCAAAAGGGTTCCAGTAATCTAGATGTTTGTTGTTATGTGGACGAGATATTTAGACACTTGATAAATTGTTCAATTTTCTTCTAGAGTTTTGGTGTCTTGTCTGAAATCTGGCTTTATGCTTCCAATGGCCTGTCAAACTTTTCTGCTTGAATGCCGGGCCATCACCTCAAAACCAAACCAAGTTTATCACATTTCCCTCAAAACCAATTCCCTACTTCTGTCAGTGATAGCAGAACTTTCTCAGTCTCTGACACTCAGAACTTTGGAGTTGTCTTTGACTTTTAAGTTTCATGATACTCATTCATAGCTAGGCCTATAATTCTTTTGAGCAGCTTTTAGAAATGAAAATAATCATCACATCCATTTTGCACATGCTTTCTGCAAGACAGGTTCCCACTACTAAACACTTGTCATTCATGATCTTTAATTCTCAAAACAACTTTGCAATATAGATAGTATTGTTGTTAGCTGTTGTCAAGTCTTCTCCCAATGCATGACAACCCCATATACCACAGAATGAAATATTGGCTGTACTTGCACCATCCCCATGATGGTTGCAGATTGAACTGTTGTGATCTATAGGGTTTTTACTGGCTGATTTTCAGAAGCAGATCACCAGGCCTTTCCTTCCAAGCCATCTTAGTCTAGAATTTTTGCTGAAGCCTGTTTAGCATTATAGCAACATGCAAGTCTCTGCTGCTGAATGGGTGCTATTGAGGATCATTGTCTAGAGATCAAACTCAGGTCTCCTATATGAAAGAGGAAAATGCTACCACTGAATTATCACTGCTCCTATAGATAGCACTATCCTATTTAAAAGATAAAAAAAAAAAAAAAAAAAAAAAAAACCTGAAATTGAAGGCGGTAACTCCCCAAACTGTTCATGGAGTAAGTACTAGAACAAGGATTCTATTTCAGATGTGTCTGCTTCAAAGCTAGATAGACCATGGCATTCACCTCATGGGGCTGTGGTGAAGATCTCATGATTTTCCTGTAAAGTGCCTACTGTTATCAGTAACTTGGTGTTTCTTTTATGCCATACCCGTGGCCCTCCCCCTTATCCCCAGTATTTGTATCCTTATCCTATCTGGACAATCACTTCTTGATTGGACACTAGCCATTAGTTCTATTTATCTAGTGCTAATATAACAGAAATATCACAAGTGAGTGGCTTTAACAAACAGAAATTCATTTTCTCACAGTTTAGGAGAATAAACATCTAAAATCAGAGTGCTGGCTCTAGGACAAGGCTTCCTCTTTCTGTCCACCCTGGAGGAAGGTCCTTGTCTCATTTCAACTGTGGGCCCAGCATTCCTTGGAGATCTCCATGTGTTTTGGCATCAGTTTTCTCCTGGGTCTAAAAGGTTCTCAGTGCAAGGACCCTGGTTCCAAAGACATCTCTCAGTTCCAGATTTTCTTTCCTGGTGGCAGTGAGATCCCTCCTCTGCTTGCTTCTCTCTTTCTCTCTGTATCTCTTGTAAGACAGAAGATGATGCAGGCCACACCGAAGGGAAACTTCCATTACATCAGATCAGGGCTGTGATCTGAGTAAGGGTGGTGCCTCCCATCCCTCTAATCTTTCCTCACTAACAGAGTAAAATATCCTAATCCTCATTGACTTAACCTAATCACTCCTCTGTCAGTTTGTGCTCTGTTGGGGCCTGTGTGCTGTGATGCTGGAAGCTATGCCACCAATATGTCAAATACAGCAGGGTCCCATAGTGGACAGATTTCAGTGGAGCTTCCAGACTAAGACAGAATAAAAGGAAGGACATGGTCAGGTCCACTTCTGAAAAAGAAAAAAAAAAAAAATTAGCCACTGAAAACCTTATGAATAGCAGGGAAACATTGTCTGACATAGTGCCAGAAGAAGAGCCCCTCAGGTTGGAAGGCACCTAAAATACGCTGAAGAAGAAATGCCTCATAAAGTAGAGTTAACCTTAATGACGTGGATAGAATAAAGCTGTTGGGACCATCATTTGCCGATGTGACACAACTCAAAATGAGAATAAACAGATGGAAACTTCATTGATAATCAGACTGTGGAATGCTATAAGTATAGATCTAGGAAAATTGGAAGTTGTCAAGAATGAAATGGAACACATAAAAATTGATATCCTAGGCATTAGGAAGCTGAGACGGACTGGTATTGACCATTTTGAATCATTAAATCATGTGGTCTACTATTCTAGAAATGAAATATTAAAGAGGAATGGTGTTGCATTCAATATTTCAAGATCTATCCTGAAGTACACTGCTGTCAGTGATGGGATAATATGCATATGCCTACAAGGAAGACCAGTAAATAGTGCCATTGTTCAAATTTATGTACCAACTACTAAAGCCAAAGATGAAGAAATTGAAGATTTTTGCCAACTTCTGGAGTCTGAAATTGACCAAATATGCAATCACAATGTACTGATAATTACTGGTAATTAGCATATGAAAACTGGAAACAAAGAAGAACCATTGGTAGCTAGAATATATGGCCTTGGTGACAGAAATGAAGTCGGAAAACACATGATAGTATTTTGCAAGACCAATGACTTATTCATTGTAAATACCTTTTTTCAGCAACTTAAATGGTGGCTATACACATGGACCTCATTGGATGAAATGCACAGCAATCAAATACACTACATCTGTGGAAGGATACAGATGAGAAACTCAGTTTCGTCAGTCAGATTAAGGCCAGGGCTGACTGTGAAACAAATCATCAACTGCTTATATGCAAGTTTAAGATGAAGAAAAAGAAAAGTAAAACAAGTCCATGAGACCCAAAATATGAGTTGGAGTACATTCTATCTTAATTTAGAAGCTATCTGAAGATAGATTTGTGCATTGAACACCTGTGACTGAAGACCAGATGATTTGTGGAAGGACATCATACATGAAGAAAGCAAAAGACTTTTTAAAAAAGAAGAAAAGACCAAAATGGATGTTAAAACAGGCTGTGAAATTTTCTCTTTAATGGAGAGTAGCTAAAGCAAATAGAAAAAATGATGAACAGAACTGAACAGAAGATTTCAAAGGGCAGTGCTAGAGGACAAAATAAAATAATGCATAATGAAATGTACAAAGATCTGGAGATGGAAAATCAAAGGGGAAGAACATGTATGGCATTTCTCAAGCTGAAAGAACTGAAGAAAAAATTCAAACCTCAATTTATGATATTAAAGGATTTTATGGGCAAAATATTGAACAAAGCAAGACGCATCAAAAGAGAAGATGGAAAAAATACAGTCACTGAACCAAAAAGAACTGGTCAACATTCAACCATTTCAGGAGGCAGCATGTGATAAAAAATTGGTGGTACTGAAGGAAGAAGTCCAAGCTACAATGAGGAAATTGGTGAAAAACAGGACTCTGGTAATTGGTAAGATACCCATAAAGATGTTTCAACAAATAGATTAAGCACTACAGGCACTCACTGGTTTATGTACGGAAGTTTGGAAGACAGCTACCTGGTCAACTAACTGGAAGACATCTAAATTTGTGCCGATTCTGAAGATAGATGATACAACAGAATGTGGAAATTATTGAACAATATCATTAATACCACAGAGAAGTAAAATTTTGCTAAAGATAATTCGAAAACAGTTGCAGCAGTACATCAACATGGAACTGCCAGGAACTCAAGGCAGAGTCAGAGAATACCAGAATACAGTTCACCTGTGTTTTGCTGATTATGCAAAGACATTTGACTGGGTGGATTATAACAAATTATGGCCATTCAAAGAATGTGAATTCTAGAACACTTAATTGTGCTCATGGGGAACCAGACCATATAGACCAAGAGACAGTAATTTGAACAGAACAAGGAAATACTACATGGTTTAAAATAAGGAAAGGTGTGTGTCATGGTTGTATCCTTTCATCATACTTATTCAATCTGTATGCTGAGCAAATAATCCAAGAAGCTGGACTATATGAAGAAGAATGCCGCATCAGGATTGGAGAAAGACCCATTAACAACCTGTGATATGTGGATGAAACAACCTGCTTGCTCAAAGTGAAGATGACTTGAAGCACTTACTAATGAAGATCAAAAACTACAACCTTCAGGATGGACTACTCCTCAACATAAAGGAAACAAAAATCCTTAAAACTGGACCAATAAGCAACATCCTGATAAATGGAGAAAAGATTGAAGTTGTCAAGGATTTAATTTTTTACTTGGATCCAAAATCAGTGTCTATGGAAGCAACAGTCAAGAAATCAAATGACATACTGCATTGGGAAATCTTCTGCCAAAGACCTCCATAAAGTGTTAAAGAGCAAAGATGTCACTTTGCAAATTAAGGTGCACCTGACCCAAAGCATGGTATTTTCAATAGCCTCATACACATATGAAATCTGGTAATGAATAAGGAAAACCACAGAAGATTCAATATATTTGGTCCTCAGGAAGAATATTGATTACTAGAAGAATATGGATTACTAGAAGAATGAAGAAATTTGTCTGGAAGAAAGTACAGCTAGAAAACTTCTTAGAAATGAAAATGGCTAGACTTCATCTTTTATATGTTGGTCATGTTGTCAGAAAGGACTAGTATCTGGAAAAGAATGTCATGCTGGGTAAAATAGAAGGTTAGCAAAAAAAAAAAAAGGGGAAAGATCCTCACCAAGATGGATTGACACAGTGGCTATGACAGTGGCCTCAAGCATGGCAATGATTTTAAGGACGAAGCAGGACCAAATTTTTTATTCTGTTGTGCATTTAAAAAAAAAAAAAAAAAAACACCTCACTGCCATCGAGTCAGATCTGACTCATAGCGACCCCTCCATGGGTTTCTGAGGCAGTATCACTACAGAAGTATATTGCCCAACGTTCCTTCTGAGGAGTGGCTAGTGGGTTTCAACCACCAGCCTTCTGGTTAGCAGTCAAATGCTTTAGGGACGACACTACCAGAGCTCCTTCTATTGTACATAGGGTCACAATAAGTCAAAACTAACTCAAGGGCACCTAACAACAACAATAATCCTGACTCATTAACACATAGAGGCCAGGATTTACAAAAGGATTTACATCATCACAAATAGAGGATAATTATATCAGATCGCATCATAGGGAATGACTACATCATTACATAACTGTCAGATCATATTATTACATAAGTGCCAAACTACATCATTATATAACTACCAAAACACTGAGAATCATGGCCCAGCCAGGTTGACAGGTATTTGGGTGGAACACAATTCAATGCATGACACCATCCTTGGCTCTCACACAGCCCTGGGTTTCATCTTATTTTTCTGTCTTGGATGCAGCAGCTAGACTCATGTCTTCAAAGACACTTTTGAGAAGATTATACGTTATTCTAATTCACAGCCACTTGACAGCTCCCCTACTTTCCTTAGGAGAAAGTTCAGATTGAGTCTGACATTTGAAGCCCACTGAAATCTGCCATCTTGCCATTGTGATCATTATCACTCTATTGGAACTCTCACCTCCAGTAAGGCAGATCTGTTTTCAGATTGGAATTGGCCTCTCTGAATTGCTTGCATACTTTCTCCTCCTGGACTGCCCTTGGCCTCCACTAAGACTGAATTCAAATGACCCCTCCTTCAGGAAGCTTTCCAGGACCACCTGGCCCATCCCAGTTACCTTTCCCCTTCTCTGATCACTTATGGCGGTTCTTATCCCAAACATGCGGCATTAATCAAACCCTGCATGGGCTATGTGTAGCTTTTGCCCTCAACCAAAAGCAGTGTGATCCAGTAGAAAAAGCACTGTCTTCCCATGAAGATTGTCTGACATTTGAATCTCAAATCTGCCACCAATTACCAGTTTGATTTGTCAAATTGCTTATGGACTTGTGTGCCTTCTATCTTTTTAATAGTTGCTTTCATTTACTAAACATTTCCTGGTTTTGTGTATATTAAATGCATTATTTGTGACAGAGGTGCTCATTTTATTCCCATTTTGGAGATGGAGAAACTGAGGTTCAGGGAAGATAAATAATTGATAATTAAGTCAAAAAGGGGGTAAATATGGGCTGGTATAAGTCTGAGATCAAAAAAGAGGCTTTAAATGATCTCAGAAACCTTCATTTGTATCTCAAAACACATTTCACACCATAAGCATTTCAGGCTTCTCCAATCAAATGACACAATGATTCCCAGGAATCCTCCACAATCCTGCAACTCCATTGCCCAGCCTTCCTATTCCTTTCCTTTCCCAGTAGGGAGAGTGGAGAAAGGAAGAAAGTCACACAGAATTTTACTGGACTTCCTTGAGCTCACACCAGGTAGTGAAATCAAAGACCTTAGAGTTAGAAACTGGTTGTCATTGAGCCAACTCTGACTCCTATTGACTCCATGGATGTTAGAGTAGAATGTTGCTCTATAGTATTTTCAATAGCTAACTTTTAGAAGCAGATTGCCAAGACTTTCTCCTGAGATAACCTTTAGTGAACTTTGAAACTTTCAATTAACAATTGAGTACTTTTACCATTTGCACCATCCAAACACTCCTCAGAGTTAGAAAGGACCTCAAAAAATGTCATCCAATCCCTCCAGGCTACAGAGGCAGAAATTGAGGCTCAGATTGGGAAGCAACTTAGCTTAACTCACCCACCTTATGAGATACAGTGCTTTCCTACTCCCAGCCTACATCCTCTTACCCTCCAGCAGCCTCCCATGCGCTCAATTGAAAACCAGGCACCTTATATATTAAGAGAGCTGTCCTTTCATCCATTTCAAATCTGTTGCCATTTAATTTCATATGGCAGGATAAATAGGAACACCCACTTGGCCTTTTGGGAGCCCTTCATTACTTCATTTACCTCTACCTGGTCTCTCAGCACTCCACACCACATACCTCCACAATATAAAGCTCTAATCTTCAGCAGTCTCACTACCAGTGAAATCTCTCTTACTCCTGCCCCCACCTCATACTCAGTGCCTCTAATCAGCTCTGCTGCCCTTGGCTGGCCTTTTACCTTTTCTTTATATTCTTGTTGAGATAAGACAGCTGGCCCTGACTGCCACATTCAAAGTGAGCATGTACCACTGATATAGAATAGCATGATAATATTTCCACATCTCATTCTCCATCCCCTTCACACAGTCCTATGTCTTATCTGCAGCTCAGTCTGCCACTGGCCATGGAGCAGATGTCTTCATAGAGCTGCCCATAATGACACTGGCTGTGGATCTCTCTTACTTTTCTTTTATTTTTTTCCTCTTTTTCTCATTTTAACACAGACATTGCAGTTAATTCAGAGCTCAGTGGTGTGTGCATAGAGTTTAAATCGCTACCTTCCAGTGAGCATTGCCTCATCCTGGCATGCAGTGTAGATAATTGCCTGGCAGAGAAATGCCTTAAATGCAGCACAGGTCCTTACGGCTCTAGAAATGCAGTTTAAGGGTGAATGTTTGATAAGAGAGGCCACCATGCCACCTGAGAGGCTCCTAGATTTCTAGCACAATAGCCAGCTTTCTAAGATGAGCAGGCAATGATTTGCTGAGCAAAAGAGATTGAGGCCTAAAAACACTGGCTCTTCTCTTCCAAGGGTGGAACTGATGCCATCAGATCAGGTCAAGTTGGAGGCAGTATTTGCTCCTCTCTGAATATCTGTAATTGAGTCCTAGTACCAACAGCTATAGTCTCTGGTGTTTTAGCAACAAACTCAAGTATATTATTGGAATCATAGTTTGTCTGTGCTTCTTGGCCCCATCAGAGAGTCTGTAGCAGAGAAACAAAACCAGTAGGAGGTTTTAAATACATGTATACACACACACACAGAAATGTACATTAGCATATTGTTGTTGTTGTTGCTATGTGCCATCTAGTGGGACCTGACTCATAGCAACCCCTCCTTGGGTTGCCGAGGCAGTATCACTACGGAAGTAGATTGCTCCATCTTCCTTCAAGGAGTGGCTGGTGGGTTTGAACCTCCAGCCTTCTGGTTAGGAGTCAAGTGCATTAGGCAATACAGTACCAGAGCTCCCACACATTAGCATATTCAAATGTATATGTAAAAAATATTATTTTATATTAGATATAAATAATATAAAATTATAATATATAAAAATTTATTATATACATTATATGATGTGTGTATGTACATGTGGACATCTATACACATGGACTTCACAAGAAGGGATACACAAGATCAAATAGAATATATCTGTGGAAAGAGATGATGGAGAAGCTCAATATCATCAGTTTCCACTCATCTATCAGTCACCATTCATCTGTCAGTTTGTCATACTGTGGTGGCTTACACATTGCTGTGATGCTGGATGCTATGTCACTGATATTTCAAATGCCAAGAGGATCACCCACTGTGAACGGGTTTCAGTGGATCTTGCAGACTAAGAAAAACTAGGAAAGAAGACATAGTAATCTACTTACAAAAAAATTAGCCAATGAAAACCTTATGAATAGCAGTAGAATATTGTCTGATATAGTGCCAGAAGATGAACCCCTTGGATTGAAAGGCACTCAAAATATTACTAGGAAAGAGCTGCTTCCTTAAGTAGAATTGACCTTAATGATGTTGATAGGGTAAAGCTTTTTGGACCTTCATACGCCGATGTGGCACAACTCAAAATGAGAAGAAACAGCTGCAAACTTCCATTAATAATCAGAATGCTGAATGTTAAAATAAGGATCTAGGAAAATTAGAAGTTATCAAAAATGAAATGGAATACCTGAGGCATTAGGAAGCTGAATGAGACTTGTATCAGTCATTTTAAATTGGGCAGTCATATGATCTATTATGCCAGGAAAAACAAATTGAGAAAAATGGTGTATTCATCATCAAAAAAGAGTATTTCAAGATCTATCCTGAAGTACAAAGCTGTCAGTGATAAAATAATATCTATACACCTAAAAGAAAGACAGGTTAATAGTATATTATTCAAGTTTACACACCAACCACTAAAGCCAAAAAGGAAGGAATTAAAGATTATTTACCAACCCCTGTAACCTGAAATTGAGGGAACAAGTAATCAAGAAGCACTGATAATTGTTGGTGATTGGAATGTCAAAGCTGGGAACAAAGATTGGAATCTGGTAGTTGGAAAATATGTCCATGGTGTTAGAAATGACTCAGAAGATTGCATAACAGAGGTTTACAAGACCAATGACTTATTCATTGCAAATGCTTTTTTCAACAACATAAATATAAATAGCGACTATACACATGGACCTCAACAGATGAAATATACAGGAATCAAATTGACTACATCTGTGCTAAGAGAAGATTAAGAAGCTCTGTATCACCAGTCAGAAAAAGGCCAGGGGCTGACTGTGGAACAGACCATCGGTTGCTCGTATGCAACTTCAAGTTGAAGCTGAAGAAAATTCAAACAAGTCCACTATAGCCAGAGTATGACCTTGTGTATATCCCAACTGAATTCAGACAATCTCAAAAACAGATTTGCTGAATTGAACATAATGACCAAAGACCAGACCATTTGTGGTATAACATCAAGAACATGATGCATGAAGAAGGCAAAAGGTCATTAAAAAAGACAGGGAAGAAAGAAAAGACAAAACTGAGTATCAGAAGGAACTCTGAAATTTGCTCTTGAATATAGAGTAGTTAAAGCAAATGAAAGAAGTGATGGCATAAGAGCCAAACAGAAGACTTTGAAGGCTGGCTTGAGAAGACAAACAAAATTATGGAAAAATATCATTAATATCAAGGAGCTCTGGTAGCCTATTGGTTCAAACATTTGGCTGCTAACCAAAGGGCCAGTGCTTTGAACCCACCAGCCCCTCCACAGTTGAAAGATGAGGCAGTCTGCTTCCTTAAAAATTTACCGCTCTAGAAATTCTATGGGACGGTTCTAAGCTGTCCTATAGAGTCACTGTGAGTTGGAATCAACTCAATGGCAGTGGGTTTCGTTTTTTTGGCTTATTATTAGTATAATAAAATCAAACCAAACTCATCGCCATCAAGTTAAATCTCATAGTGACCTGCATTGGGTTTCCGAGGCTGTAATTTTTTATAGAAGTAGACTGCCCTATCTTCCTTCTGTGGAGAAGCTGGTGGGTTTGAACCATTGACCTTCTGGTTACCAGCCAAATGCTTTATCTTCTAAGCCACCAGAATTCTTTATTAATATAATAGGCAAATAAAATTTTGCTAATGATAATCCACTGCCAATGAAGCAGTACATCAACAGGCAATGGCCAGAATTTCAAGCTGGATTCAGAAGAGGGTGCAGAATAAGGCATGTCATTGCTCATGTCAGATGGATCTTGGATGAAAGCAAAGAATACCAGAAAGATGTTTACCTGTGTTTTATTGAGTTTGTAGATCATAGCAAATTAAGGATAACATTGTGAAAAATGGAAATTTCAGAACACTTAATTGTGCTCATAAGGAACCTGTACATACACCAAGAGATAGTCATTGGAATAGAACAAAGGGATACTGCATGGTTTAAAATCAGGAAAGGTACATGTCAGGTGTACATCAGGGTTGTATTCTTTCACCATACTTATCCAATCTGTATGTTGAGCAAATACTCTCAGAAGCTGCACTATGTGAAGAACACGGCATCAGAACTGGAGGAAGAGAAACTGCAACATGCATATTACACACCTTGCTTGCTGAAAGTGAAGAGGACTCAAAGCACTTACTGATAAAGATCAAATACTACAGTCTTCAGTATGAATTGCACCTCAATATAAAACTAAAAACCAAACCCACTGTCATTGAGTCAGTGCTGACTTATAGTGACCTTATAAGATAGAGTAGAATTGCCCCCAAAGGATTTCCAACACTGTAAATCTTTATGGAAGTAGTCTGCCTCATCTTTCTCAATGGAGCAACTTCAAACCACCAACTTTTGGTTAACAATCCAATGCTTTAAACACTGCCCCACCAGAGCTCCTTCCCTCCATATAAAGAAATCAAAAATCCTCCCAACTGAACCAATAAACAACATCATGATAAATAGAGAAAAGATTGAAGTTGTCAAAGATTTCATTTTACTTAGATCCACAATCAACATCCATGGAATTAGAAGTCAAGAATGATGTATTGCATTGGGCAAATCTGTTGCAAAAGACCTCGTTAAAATGTTCAGAAGATATCACTTTGAGAACTAAGTTGTGCCTAACCCAAGCTGTGGTATTTTCAATCACTTCATATGCATGTGAGGGCTGGACAATCAATAAGAGGGATTGAAGAAGAATTGATGCATTTGAATTATGGTGTTGGTGAAGAATATTGCATATACTGTGGACTCCTGGATGAACAAACAAATCTGTCTTGGAAGTACAGACAAAATGTTCCTTAGAAGTGAGGATGGTGAAAATTTGTTTCATGTAATTCAGACTTGTTATCAGAAGGGACAAGTACCTGGAGAATGATATCATGTATGGAAAAGTAGAGGGTTAGTGAAAAAAAAGGAAGACCCTCAATGAGATGAATTGACTAGTGTCTGTAGTAATGAGCTAAAGCATAGAAACAAATTTGAAGATGGCACAGGACCAGGCAGTGTTTCATTCTGTTGTGTGTAGGGTTGCTATGAGTTGGAACTGACTCTACAATACCTAAGAACAACCATAAATATATATAATTGTTGTCCCTGGATGACACAGACTTTTAAGTGCTCAACTACCAACCAAAAGTTTGGTGTTTCCAAATTATTCAGAGATGTCTTGGAAGACAGGCCTGGACATCTGCTCTTGAAAAGTCACAGCCTTGAAAATCAGACAGAATTGTTCTATTGTGAAACATGGGATCACCCTGAGTCAGAATCAACTCTATGACAACTAATAATAAGAGAGAGAGCAAGAGAGAGAGAGAGAAAAAAATGCATTTCAAGGAATTGGATTATTTGGTTTATGTGATTGTGGAGCCTGGCAAATCTGAATCTATCAGCAGTCCAGCCGGCCGAGTACTCTCAGTTAGGAGCTGCTCTTGCAAACATGGAACAGAATTTCTTCTACTCATAGAAACCTTAGTTTTGCTCTCAAGGCTTTTCAAATGATTGGATGAGACCCAGCCACGTTACCAAAGACTGTATCCTTTAACTAAAGACAACTTATAGTAGATGTTAACCACATCAACAAAATACCTTCACACCCACACCTAGACTAGTGTTTGATTAACTGAGGTACTATGTCTCAGCAAGTAGAAAACTTGCTACAACTAACCATCACAGAGTCAAAGGCTATAGCTCTCACATAGGGGGCCTCATTTTTACATCTCACCAGCCCAACTGAGATCTTCATTGCATGGCAAATATCCACCCCAGCCTTCAGCTTTCAAATATAGCTGACCCAGCCTTGTGCCCTACTTTGCCCTACTTATAAAAAGAACAGCCACAGTGCTGGTCTTGGATATTTTCCTAGTACTATCCTAAACTTAGGAGCTCTGGTAGCATAGTGCCTAAGGCACTTGACTGCTAACCAGAAGTCTGGTGGTTCAAACCCACCAGCCACTCCTTGAAAGGAAGGTTGGGCAATCTACTTCTGTAGTGATACTGCCTTGGAAACCCAAGGAGGGGTCGCTGTGAGTTGGGTCTGACTCAAGGGCACATAACAACAACAACAATCCTAAACTTAATTTTTACCATCAGAATCCTAAATCTTGGATTCCATGAATATAATCTCAGCTTTACCTGGCCTGTGGCTGCCAAGTTGATTCTCAGTCATAGTGACTCTATAGGACAGAATAGAACTGCTCCAAAGGATTTCCAAGGCTGTAATCTTTATGGAAGGAAACTACCATATCTTTCTCCTAAAGAGTGGCTGTTGGATTCAAATCACCACCCTTTCAGTCAGCAGTTAAAGCATTTAAGCACTATGACACCAGAGCTCCTGAATATCAAATTTAGAAATATATATTTTGGTAACACATTCAGGCTCTGGCCTCTGGATTATGAGACTTGTTTTCCCACATGACACTCAGTACTGCATGTCTCCTTCACTTTACTTCTATCAGCCCCAACCTCATGGACCAACCTCACTGATTTGTCAAAACTCCTCCAGCAGAGGAAGGGAATTTAGACAAAATAAAATTAATTTATGAATATACAAAGAAGGCTAGGAATTTGGGAAGGGCCCTACCTGCTCAGATGGATGAAAGCTACCAGGAAGGGAATAAAGGAAAAATTTCAGGTTTTGGGGTCAAAAAACCGTAAGTTAAAATCTTGACACTTCCACTTACTTATTGTGACCTTGAACAAGTTATTTAACCTCTCTGAGACTTAGTTTCCCAGAGTGTTAAATAGAGATATAAACCTATTTCATAAGTGTGGGGAGTTTATACTAAATGCTCAACAAATGCATTTTCTCTCCTTTCAGAGGAGACTGTTAGGCTTCATTTCCTGGTCTCTTTTCAATTGTTGTTTGTTGTTATGTGCCGTCAAGTAGGACCTGACTCATAGTGACCCCCTCCTTGGGTTTCCAAGGCAGTATTACTATGGAAGTAGATTGCCCCATCTTCCTTCCAAGGAGTGGCTGGTGGGTTTGAACCACCAGCCTTCTGGTTAGCATTCAAGTGCCTTAGGCACTATGCTACCAGAGTTCATTGAACCAAAATGATGAGGTGTTTTCTGCAGAAACTCTTGCCTGATAAGATTGGGCATTCCAGGTAACTGCTCTGTAACAAACTACTCCAAAACCTAGCAACATAAAATAATAATAGTCATTTATTTTGCTCATGAGTGTGCAGTTTGAGCAGGTCTTACAGAGGTAGGCTATCTCTTTCCCATGTGGCATCTCCTGGGGCAGCTTGATTAGAGTTAAAAGAACTGCTCCCAGTGTCTCTCACTCACATGACTGGTAAGTTGGGCTGGTTGTCAACTTGGAGTTAGCTAGAACTGTCAGCAGAGACCTCTGTTCCTTATCTTCTCTTATGTGCAGGACAAATATAGAAGTAAATAATCTCATCACTGTGATCAGAGACAAGTTTCTCTGCAGGTTCTTGGGGTTCTTTATAACATGGTGGCAACGTCCCATAAGCTAGTATTCTAAGAGGCAGGAAAGGGAAGCTGCCAGTTCCTCACAGCCTGGGCCAGAAATAAGCACAGGTATTCTACTAGTCAAAATAGTCACAGAGATGACTAGATTCAAGGAGGGAAGACAGAAACAATATTTTTAGAGGGAAAACGTGTCAAGAATTCCTGATCAAGCATAATTCACCAGTGTTCCAGTCAAAATGGAGAAAAAGGACCACATTAACCCCCTCACCTAAAACAACTAAACCAAACAGAATATATGAATCCACACCATTCAAGACAATGGGCATTAGGCAGTAAAGGCCAACAATTCCTGAGAGAAAAGACACAAAGGAGATGAGCCCTACAATTGCTTCAGTTTACTGTCTGGAGGAAGTTTCTAGTCCACAGCACACACACACACACACACACACACAATAGTTGCCACTGAGTCAGATCTGATGCATGTCAACCCTTGGGTGTCAGAGCAGAACTGCTCCATAGGATTTTCAATGGCTATGACATTTTAGAAAGAGATCACTAAGTCTTTTTTCAGAGGCACCTCTGTGTGGGCTCAGACTGCCAACCTTTCAGTTAGTAGTTGAGTGTTTAACCATTTGCACCACCCAGGAACTCTAGTTCACAGCACTAGAAGGGGAAATCCAAGCAGAGTCCAACAATCTCTCATAGTTGAGGGGGCAGAACTAGGTGTCTGGAAAAGCTAAGGTGGGTAGATATTGCCTTGAAGAATACAGGAAAGGAGAGAGATGCATGGTGGGGAGTGGGGAACCACCTCTGGAATTCAGTTTACAAAATTATTTTCTGTATCCTATACATCTTCTGAAATGACTTTAGACCAAATATCCAATCGATTTGGAGCCATTTTTTACTCCTGTCCAAAACAGAGATATTTTTCACTCCTATCCAAAAGGAAAAACGTTAAATCACAAGCGAATTGCAGATATAAGCATTTAAAGATTGTTACTCTGTTTTGTTTGTGAATAATTTTTCATCTTATGAAGGAGTCAAATATCTCAGTAGGTAAAATCAATAGCAGCCACCAAAGTGGATGGAAAATTCTCCAGGCTGAATATGGTTTCATGCACAGCTATTGAAGCTGAATATCTTAAGGCAACAAATGGTGAATTCTCTGCCTTATAAGAGATGTATGATTAGAGTCTTTTCTGTTTAAAACTATTTCGTTGTATAATGGTTCATCCGTTCATTCAACAATATTTATTAAGCACTTAATGTACACCACATACTATATCAAATGTTTGGAATACATAAAAAAAAAAAAAATGAAATGAGGGCCCTGCCCCAGGGGGAGGAAAATCTAACAAATTATTACTAACATTTAAGAGTGATTATGAAGTTTCAAACACTACTTTAAGAACTTTACAGACAAAAAATAATTTATTCCTCATTACAACCCTATGAGATGTTATTAATGTGCATATTTTACAGTTAAAGAAACTGAGGCACAGAGAGTTTTAGGGAGTATTCCCAGTCCCACAGCTAGCTAGTTATAGCTCCAGGATCTGACACCAGGCAGCTAGAGGACATGCTTCTCTTATGTGCAGGACAAATATAGAAGTAAATAATCTCATCACTGTGATCAGAGACAAGTTTTAAGCTTCTTGACAACAGGTATGTGTTCCATTTTTTCTTTCTTTCTTTTTTTTTTTTTTTTTTTGCAGTTCCTAGCAGAGTTTCTGATTCAAAATATTGTTGAAATGAATATTAAAGTAGACTAAAAGAGAAAGCAGTCTGGTAGAATCCAACTGGCAGATGCTACATTTGGAAATCATGGAAGGCTTCCCAGAGGAGCTGATGTTTGACCTGGCTGTGGAAAAATAAGTTAGGCATTTGATAGCTCATCCAGGGGAGGAAAGGAATTCTGGGAAGCAGTAGTAACATGCCCCAAAGCACAAAGGTATGACAAGGTATGGCCAATTAGAGGAGTTGTAAATAATTTCCTATCTTTAAAGAGACATGTAAATAATGTTTTGTGTGATGTTAGTCTTCTTTTGAGCAAGCAGTGCTTCTTAGATGGCTTCTTGAAAAAAGTGCTTATCTTCTTCACTCTTGAAATAAAATTGGGCTGTTTTGAGATATGTTTTCCTAAAGATGCTATTTCTAAACTAATTAATGCTTCTCAACATGTCCCTGGAAGACAGCCCAAGGGCTCTAGCCTTACCCAGAACTGAGGGAATAAGCATTTTGGTCTACCTGAAATACTGAGTCAGGACCCACCCATTGGGAAGCTCTGCCTTAGATTAATAAAGTCACCCAAGCTTCAGTAACAGTTGTTGTAAGAGTGAACTTCTGTCCATTGATGTCCCAGGAAAAAATTGAAGAGTAGTCTATTGATATATCTGTGATTTTTACAATCTAAGACTGCATCAGACCTCAAAAAGCATTTAAAGGGCAGAGCTGAGAGGAACATGGAACAGGTGGTGGTACAAGGGAGACTTGTTTAGAACTCTGAACAGAAAGATCTTCCACCATCCTCCAAGTCACATCAAGTAAACTCAAGAGGAATTAAGAGATCCTTATTATCCCAGCAAATGCTTTGGCCTTTTTACAAAGAACTTCCTTCCCTCTGACAAGTATTCTTCTTCAAGCTTCCTTAGCTGACTACATTGATGTTACCCAGAGAGTCCATGTGTTGAGTTTTGTTCTCCTCTTAAATAAGCCATGTTGTACTCAACTAGCTTCATAGTTCTCCCTTTTCTAATCTTTTAGAAAATTTGAATTATAGAAA